>NW_015505227.1:2167185-2227877 GCF_001515645.1 Sinocyclocheilus grahami
CTGAACCTTAAAATTAAACAGGTGTTTTCTGCTACTGGACCATTAAAACTATATGCAAATGAACCCTTTTGTGATTGGCTAACCACCCCCTCCGAAAGCCAGAATACTGAATAGGTGTTGATATACGTGGGGTGTCATATGTTATCATGTTCACAGTTCTGACACACTGTGATGATTCCTGAATAATTCATTTTTGTCACCTTCATAAGCGGTTTCAGCTTGCACCCTACCCAAACACATATACACTCACAAGGCTGCAATCTTTATGAACTTGCGCAGTAGCTGTATCCTCTTTGGAAGCGACTGGCACTGCAGGATCTCTGTGGCGACCCAGTGCTGCACTTCACTGCATCGCTGCAGAATCAGCTCCAGGTTGAGGGGGCGCCAGCGAGCCTGTTCTCCGTGAAACACGTAACACACAAACTCCACCTGTTCAAACAAACCCCCCCCCCAAAAAAAAATCAAACATGAACAGGAACAAAGACACACGGAAAACATTGCATAACGTGCATAAAGTTTTGTTGTTTTTACATTAACTTTGCTGTGTAGCTAGCCTTGAACTAAAAGCCAGCTTCCTAAGGCACAAATTTGTTTGCAATGGAAAACTACAGAGGATGCATTGTAGCACTAGACAAGTCTTGATGAGTATTTGTAGTAAACCACCCTATGAAGGATATACCAATTAAAAATATGCATTATATGTTATATTATATTATATGCATGCATATTTATATACTATTATAATATAAATTTATTGCTTCATTTAGAATTAGCCTTTATTTTACATTTTCAGTTTTATTTTAATTTTAGTTTAAGTTCTAGTCTTTTTGTTGGGAGCTTTTGTATTTTTTCTTATTTAACTTTCATTTATTTTTTTTTATTTTTCTATAATCGAAAATATTAAATAAGGGCAAGAACAAAATCAGTAAAATCTTCCTAATCATATTTTATTTCAGTTGGTTGTCACGGCAATATTTCCAAGTTTTTTTAAGTTAAGTTTTTCATCTAATATTTATATTTTATTTACTTTCAGCTTTCTTATAATTTCCAAATTCAATTTTATTAGTTTTTGTTTCAGATAACAACTACAACAACACTGTCACATTCTTTATTTTTGTTTGTGTATGTAATGAGTGCCATTGTGATTTTTTATAATTTTAGTTTTAGGTAACTAACTTTTTTAGGAATTTTGAAAAAAAAAATTGCATAGAAATAGACATTAAATAATCTGCAAAAAAAAAAATCTCAGGATAGCTTTTGTGCATTTAAAACCTTGAAACTTTAAAAAAATGAAGTTTAAAAGTAACTAATAAAGAGTAAATAAATAAATGTTACTAATTTAAAATGACTAATTAATTGTGAGCATGACACTAGCAACTAAAAAGGTCATGGGTTTATTCCCAAATTCACATAAAATGCACCTCAAATGCCCTGCAATTTGCTTTAGATAAAATCATCTGCCATGCACATAAATTTAAAAAAAATAACTAATCTATAATGCACCAAAGTTTAATGCAGAGGCTACAAGGAATTTGTCGTTTAAGAATGAATCTCCTGATATCTTCCAATTAAAAAAGATGTGGAAACATTAAACATTCTGATATTTTGTGCACAATGCATTGCAGCAGCTTTACGCTGCCCTGTGACTGTCTGTGGTGAAGCTGTGCTGAATACTGATGATTTGAGAGCTGTAGTGTCCTGACCTCGTGCACACAGCTGAAGAGTTCCCAGTCGAACACCACCAGCTGATTGGCCACCTCCTCTGCACTCATGTCATGGAGTTTGCTGTCTCCTGGTGACCAGTGGATCTCCTCAGGGAGCGGTATCTGACCGACAAAGACATGAGGATGAGGACCATAATCACCAAAAGACACTGAGCGGGACAAGTCAATATGGGTTTTTCAATAACTTTAACATTAGGTGCCCCCAAGTCTTTGATATTTGCTTACATCCTACCGCATTCTTCTCCCACACTGAAGCTGAACTACGATCGTAGATTTTAAAGAACTCCAGCTCTCTGTTTGACTCATGACGAGATGCCACTTTCACTTTGTGGTTGAATAAAACAAGATTTTGATGGCAATCGAATGCTTTCTAAACAACTGAATCAAGTTCTCAGCACTGCTGTAGATAACATATCTTCAGTGAACATTTTAATTTGTGGTGTTTAACAATCATAAGTAAGAATTCCAGTATGACTGTAACAAATAAAGAACACTTATGCTTGCTGTTTATGAGGGTCTCTATGGGTACACCACTCCCCCCCTCCACATGAGTGTCTCGCCCACGGTTCTCACCAAGCTCTCGAGCTCTGCGGGCTCGCAGGCGAACAGGTGGGTGTTGACGCCCAGAGTGGTGAAAACGGCCTCGTCGCTGGGACGGAACACAGCCTTCTCTGAACAAACACAGATTAGATTGTGATGTTAAAGCAGATGAGCCAAGTCAATCCAAAAAATGTCATGTTCCCAAACAGCGAGTCAAGGTCTGGATCATTATAAATTGTCATGCCACTTCATAATTTACACACATGACGCTGTTTGGGGTTTCAGTGTGCAAGTGAGGTCTTAGTAAGTTTGCATGGTGTTCGTGTGCATGGTACGGACTTTAATTCTCTTACCCCCAGATGAGGTGACGGCCACCAGTATGAGGTTGGCAGGTTGGAAGGGCTGGTCCTCGCTATACTGAAGTTTCTCTTTCACCAGAGCCAAGATTTCTCCGACCCGGCATGAAAGACGGCTCCGAATGGTCACGTATGAGTGATCTGGTGTGTAAACCCTGCAGAAGACTAAACAAGGACTAAACAGTCAAATTCATTACATAATACATATTTCCCCCATCTTAGTCTCACTGCACTGGCTTCTGGTACATTATATAATTGATTTTAAAATACTTTTATTAGTATATAAATCGTTGAATGGTCTTGCACCGCCCTACCTTTCGGATCTCCTGACTGAATATCAATCTGGAAGAACACTGAGATCCACTAGCCAAAAGCAGTCTGACCTCGTGCACACAGCTGAAGAGTTCCCAGTCGAACACCACCAGCTGATTGGCCACCTCCTCTGCACTCATGTCATGGAGTTTGCTGTCTCCTGGTGACCAGTGGATCTCCTCAGGGAGCGGTATCTGACCGACAAAGACATGAGGATGAGGACCATAATCACCAAAAGACACTGAGCGGGACAAGTCAATATGGGTTTTTCAATAACTTTAACATTAGGTGCCCCCAAGTCTTTGATATTTGCTTACATCCTACCGCATTCTTCTCCCACACTGAAGCTGAACTACGATCGTAGATTTTAAAGAACTCCAGCTCTCTGTTTGACTCATGACGAGACTTTTGTTCCCCCCACCCCCGGAGCCGTGTGAGACACTTTTTTTTTTATGGATGAGCGCATTTTATTTAACTGCTTTTGGACTGATGCATGCAACACCCCGCTGACTGTGTTTTTTATATAACTCCGACTGGATTCGTCTGAAAGAAGAAAGTCATATACACCTAGGATGACTTGAGGGTGAGTAATTTATGGGATAATTTTCATTTTTGGGTGAACTAACCCTTTAACATCGCCATCACCCATTTTTACTGAATCATTTTATCTCAAGTTAAATAAAAGAGCAAAACTTTGAATAGTAGTAATTATGTACAGTATTGACTTCCTCTCCATTTACCAGTCACGGCTCTGACAAAAGCTCAAACCGGGTCACTGGAGGCTTCAGGGTCAGCAGCGTTTTGTACTGTCAGATTGCCTATTGATTAAGGTCTGGGAAATCACTTAGCTTGGGTTGAGCCACTGCCCTGACAAAGAGTCTCATTTCATCAGATGAGCTCATTGCATCTATAAAACTTGGCAGATGCTACTTTGTGACCCGATTTGTCATCCTGGTCTGAATGAAGTGGAAGCAGACTGGCACTTTCACAAAAAAAAGGATGAATAAGATGATTCACTAACAGTATTCTCATGGGCGTTATTGCACAGCTAAGCAAAAGCAATGGTAATAAACTGTGGTCAGGCTGTGCAATATTTATGCATCCTATTAAAACAAAGGTTTGAACATACTCTCGTCCGAGCCACGGAAAGCCTCTCGGGGCTGCAGGCAGGCGTCGATACGTCTGAAGTGTCGGAAGAGCGGGCGGACTTGCTTCCTGCGACTTTCCTTGTCCTCCTCGGCTCTGTCGGATAGAAGGGAAAACAAGTCAGGTAGTTATTCATGTGTAAATAATTGAATAAGTTATTTGTCCCCAAAAGACTATTATTAACCTACAATTTGCTTAGTAATGGCATCAGGGATGGAAAATATTCTATGCATGGGCAAGATATTTAAGGCGCAGTCATAGCATGCTCTTAAACTGTTTATAACTGGACAGCAAGAAATTGTAAACTCCAATATGCCAAAACCAGGAAAATGGCATTGATTATGTTTGCATGGCATCCTAAGAATTTAAAGATGCAGAAAGACCAAACATGCCAGTGCCAGGAAAAAATTTGCTTTTTTTTATAAACAAAAAAGAACTGTTTAAGGTTTTATGACTAAACTGCTGCCCTGTTGTAGAGGCTTTTAATGACACAATCGAAATCGAACACAACACATTAAAGTTTGCTTTCACCTAGAAACACACAGCGTCTCCCCGACATGCTGCTTCAACACTAACTGCGGTTACTGAAACCACGCCTTCTTTCTTTGCGTGCACATTTGGGCCACATTATGCAAATATTTCCACATAGTGAGGTAGATATGTGGGGGCATGTTAGAACGAGCCGTTTTAGGGGGGCGTGGCAGAGTCTTAACTTTGATAAAGAATATCTCTTTGGTTTTGAGACTTTAGTCTTTGCAACTTCAGGGATCTTATTTATGCACAATCAGCTTGTAACACTCCAAAGAGAAAGGAAAACTTTAAATCGCATCATATGACCCCTTTAATCTCTGCACATTAATTCTTCATCTGGTTCTAAAGCTCTTAATGTGCAACTGCATGCGCCTCATTTAATACTTTACAACTCATGTTGTACTTCACCAAACTAAGAGGCTTCATGTATTATATGATTTTCTGTTCCTATGATTTCTGCAGCCATTAAAGCTCATAAAAAATATTTATAGCTTATATTAATATTCCACTGCAAGGATGAGGGGGATTTGATGCTTACGGGCTGTGTAATATCTCAGTCCAGCGCTGAAGCTTCAGGACGTCTTCCACCAGTTCAGGAAAGCGGCTGAGCTCCTGAACGGCGCACAAATACAGCTCCTGAAACGACACGCATTTATTATTAAGACCAGGAGGAAGGAAATAAAGGAGATGAAGCAAACGATGGTGAAAAATTAACCTTTTTAAAAATTCCTATAATTTCAATAAGCATTTTAATATTAATGAAACGACAATGTGAAAACAGACAGTTCTAATTCATGGTCTGATGTCTAAAAACAGCTGCAAGAAAACATAAGAACAGGTTTCAAAATAAATATTGTGTAGTCATGTACCGGAACAAAATATCACAAACAAGAAAAAAAAAACGTCTGGAGCACAGGTGTGTTTGCCTTTAATTAAGAAAAACTGATGTCAAACAGACAAAAAGAGCAATATTTTCCTTAGCGCAGGGTTACCATAGTAACCCTGATAATCTTATACCAGTGATGACACTCTAAAGACTGTACAAATGGTACAAAATATACAAATCTGCAATTAGGTTTATTTTTCTAAATAAACTTCTAACAAAACTGAATGAGGTTCATGCTTAAAACAATTACCAATGGGGTAAGAAAATAAATCTTAATTCAAGATTTATTCTCTGAACAAGACTCATGTTGTTTCCCAAATCAATTAATATGAGAAACAAGACAAAAATGCTCATTAATTAATTACTTCTTTTTTTAAATCAAAAATGATAATTCTTCATTCTATTTTGCAGATTTTTTATTTTTTTAGCTTTTTATTTTGTTGTTTGTATGCATTGGAAAATTTGAAAAAACATTTATGAGTTTTGAGCTTTTTTTTTTTTTTTTATAAACAAGTGTGGTACCTTTGGGAAAGTGTTGGAGCGATCTCCCTCCTCCTGCAGTAAGTCTCTGTATGTGTCCAGATAGCGGAAGGCCACAGTCAGAACTGCAAGTTTCCGCTCAGCTCCGTCCCAGCCGGGCCAGCCCTCACCCTGCTTACCCTCTGAGCTGAATCTGAGCCAGGAGTTAAGAAACAACACACTCACGAGCCAACTCATACACACCTGCTCTCACTAAATACAGTACAACTGTACACACACGTCTATACATGTACAGACAGACAGACAGACAAACAGACAGACAGATAGATAGATAGATAGATAGATAGATAGATAAATTGCTCAGAAACACAGAAATTGCTGGGTTTTTATGAGTGTATGCAGATAAACACATGCTCAGACAGCCACTGTCCGATCACCTGACACAGATGCCGCACTGGAAAAACTAAATCTCTGCTTCTGTGGCCAGACAGCCAGAATAACTGCAACCTTTGAAAAGTATTGAGGCCGATGGAACACACCCATCACACCCACATACACACACAAGTTACAACATAATCACACGTGGAATGGATTTCTCTGTATTCGCAGGCTAACATAAGTTGGTAAAGTCACACATAAGCATTTAAGCAAAGACATATACTTTATCGGCACATAAGATGACCCAAAAATCTGCAAAGACTCCTTGTCCCCAATCCTACCAATCATATGAGCAGGAAACCTGAAAGGCGGACTAAATTTAAAGTGGAGTATCCCTGAGCCTCTCTGCCTATAATTAAAGAGTCCCCGAAACCCCGTCTAATATTGACAGCTATTCCCATACAAAAAAGGCCCAAGAGGAGCTTCTGCAAATGGCATCATCGATCTAGTAAATCTATATCCAGAGTCGTCACCTCTGCTCGGGTGCCAAAAAACAGCAGCCGTCTAAGCTGCTGGGCAGCTGCGAAATTTGAACTCTGTTCCCTCGCACAAGCCCTGGATCGCGTCCGCCACAGCGGTTTGGAGTCCGGCCAGGCCGACTCCACCGGGACTGTCAATGTGTGAAGAGCTAAAAGCACTATCAGTCCTGAGTGAAATGGAATCATCCTGCTTTGAAATCTTTTTATTAAACCCCTCAAATGAGCCCTGACGAGTGGGAAGTCTACGAGACGGGGCTTTTCTAAGCAGGAAGCAGACATGTTGCCACAACAAAAAGATCTGATTAGGCCTGGATTAGGTCAAGTCAAAGACCAGGAAAAAAGGTGTGGAAAGTGGAAAGATAAATGGCCTGGGAGGAGGAGAGGAAAGAGAAAGAGAGGAGCGGCTCACAAGGCGAGGTGGTAACGGCAGTCAGGGAAGATTAGCGAGGGTCACTGATTGCCGCAGACACTCGGGGGGCCGCCACGCAGCGGACATGCTGCATTAGGAGCGCTGAGGCATGCAGACGGGCCTCCCCAGGAATACCTTTGTGCTTAAATCCGCAGACAAGCCCCTCAGACGGCATTATGGTCTGAGTAGGGGGGGCTATGGCATTCACAGTAGGAATGTAGGTCACTGAATAAAAGAGAGAGGGGTGCACACACACACACTTATACACACTCTGACACAACGCTTAAAGCTAACAAAACAAACATTCCCCACATTGCACTCATCTTATCTGAATTTAGGAAACCGATGGACCCCGAGGGATGGGGGGGGGGGGTTGGGGGGGGGGTTGGCCTGCAGAGTCTGACAGAGGTAGGTTAGCATTGCGGCTAATTGGTAAATCATTCTGACCCAAATCTTAAACGGCATGTGCGACTGTTAGCCCCCTGCGGTAGAAAGACGCCAGGCTCTTCGGCTGTGTGTATTGGCTGTTTTATGGCAGATAATTCAGTTTGTTTTGGAAGTGTTTTGAAGACATTCAAGTGTTCGGCTTGATAATTCAGAGCCAAATGCTTTTTCTGAAGTTTTGCGAAGTAAACAAACTGACTGGAGAACATGTAGGACACTAACATAGCTGTCAGTGTGATCATTCAGTTTCAAACAAAATAACATAAACGAGACCTAAAAATAATGAAGTTTTAGCTAAAAACTAAAAAGTTCGGTGAAGCTCTACAAAATTTTACCAGAAAGACAATTAGCAAATTATACATGATTTAACCAGTTCTGAGTTGTGTCCATTGGTCTGACAAACCATAAAGTGTGGTCATGCTAGACTTTGATCATGTAAAATGTCTTCAGACTGTAATGAGCCCCTAAGAGGACATGATGATGGAAAAATGTTAGATGGGAGGAGAATTTTTTTTCAATGCGTTTGTGTTTTCTTGCTAAAGTATCACATTCTTAAGAAACTTAAAGCAAAATATAGTTTTTTTTAAAAACATAATTTTTCCTCCCAAATGCAAAATTTTGCGAACTAATGCCAAAGCATTTAAATTAAATTTTTTCCTCCAATCATTTTTTTCTCATCATCATGTCCCTCAATACTATAAGGCTTCTGTTTTAATAGATAATTAAAAACAAAGAATAAATAATACATTCAAAAGGAATTAAATTAACTTCACTCTTAAAATATTTAACAAAAATTAAATATTAAATTAAATGTACAAAATAATATCTACAATCTATTCCACTTGCCCACACCAAATGCGAGAGCTTCTGGTCCTGAAGCAACATTCCTATCATAAACTGCAGCCTAAACTTTAATCTTAATGTTAATGCTAACAGAATGATATGATATGTTGATAAGACCCTAAATCCCAGTCATAGCCCTAAAACTGGTTAATATAGAGCTATTTTTCCAAAATATGATGTTCAGGTACATGTTCTACTTGGATAAATCACATTAAGGTAGGGTTACAGTCGTCCAATGAAGATTTTCAGATGTTAAAAGGTGTACATTAGGCACTTATGGTTCTGGCGAGGGGAAAGGATACTGTTGAAGCAAGACCTGCTGGAACCTGTCTGGGGCCAAGAATATTGGGTGCGTCAGCATGAAGTCATCCAGGAGTATTTCTGCAAGGAGACAGAGAGACGAACACAACCTTATTAGTGACATCACACAACTGAACAAGATGTTCATGTTTGTCTGAAAGTATTGGGCTGCGGAGACTGACACGAGGAGGACAGGAACAACAAGGAACTCTGGAAAATTATGTCTTCTGTGCAGACTTAGCTGTTCTTGTTCGACAGGTTGTGAACACTTGCTCTGGAGTATGTGTGCGGAGAAATGAAATTGAACTTGACAGCACCAGCCTTCACCTCTGCTAACTCATCTCAAGGACAGTGGGTTTGTGGGTAGAATAAATCACGACGCTTTCTGGCACACTTTGGACCACTGACACTCCCAAAGGCTGCAGTGATGTACTGTACACACACATCTAGCAGCTGAAATTAAAAACTAACAGACTAGCTCATATAAACGTCAACAAACAGTGAAAAAGGCATTACAAAAAGCATAATAATTGAGTGATGCTTTGAAAAACTGCTGTTTTGAAATCTGCAAAAAGGGATAGAAATGTGCATAATATTTTTTGATCTGGGGCACATCTTGACAGTGAGGTTTTCGGAGACTGTATTTTGACTGATGAGAGGACATGATACTGATTATGTATCTGGGTTATATCAATGTGGAGCACATAAATCATTGATACTTAACTATTAAAAACATAATCGCTGAGAGGAATGAGAAACGAGTCAGTGGCACAAAAGGAACACGTCAGTTCAAAATGCTAAGGCTTTCACATGTCATGCAAATAAAGCAAAGCATGAACTAGAGAAAACAGGGTCCAATACTAAAAGCTCAACTAGTCCATTTGCATTTCAGAGCAGTAGCTTGGACGCAGAATAAATTTGTATCGTTGGTTCAGTCAGACAATGAATTTAATTAAGATGAACTGTCAGCTGAATTCCCTCAGTTGATTCATTCGTCTGAACAGCAAAGATTCCCACAATCATGCCCTGCTTTGCATACTGATTTGCAGGCAACAACGATCACTGATTGGTGCAGACGTGTTTGTTTTAGTTCCTGATTGTGACTATCGAGAAATGATGCAAACGTCCCCCTGTCATTACGGGATTCTGTGACACAAGGCGTTCTAATGTGCATTTTAGAAATTTAACATGTCCAAACCTGCACACTTCACATATCTGTGCATGTTTTTTTGTGAAGTCACACCTCTTTTGAGAGTTATGGGTGAGGCATAATGGAAGCGTGGGTAAAATAAGGTCACATGCACACCTACCTATTATTGTATTATATCTAAAATACTATAAAATGCAATCTAATATTTATATAAATATTTCTAATAATATAATTAATTGTATCACTTGATATCATGCACAGTATGAATTTAAAGTATTTATATTATTACAATAATTAAAATAATTATATATACATACTTCTTAAATATTAATGTATTATTGTATTATAGAATAATATATATATATATATATATATATATATATATGTATGTACTGTATATATATATATAAAATAAAAAATGTTTAATAGGGGTCGTATACTAAACTTATTGCAGTATTCCACTGTATTGCATAGATAGGTATAACGTTTGAGTACTGAATAAGCAAGTAAATTCAAGTCTTCATGATCTCTCTCACACACACACAGCTGTTTACTGTACACACACAAACATTTCTAGTACAAACCTCTTTCATTATCTCAAGTATGCAAACCTCTTTGCCACATGCACTGGAATATGTATTATATTGAAAGTTACATTTTCAAATGAAAATGACAACATGATCGTTTTATAAAGTATGCGTTCATATATAGGATTAAAGTTCACCCAAAATTAATATAATTTAGCCTACTCACCCTCATGTTGCCCTTTTTTTAATTCTGCAGAACACAAAAGAACATATTTTGAAGACTTTAATCCTATATGGATTAAAAAGAAAACAAAACGCTGAGATGCTTTCAAAACATTTTCTTTTGTGTTCCACAGAGGTCAGAAATAAGTTTTGTAATGACATGAGGGTGATTAAAATGGATGAACTGTCCCTTTAAGAAAATAACACATACAGCTTCACAAGAGGCCTCCCATGCATGACAGCTTTACCCAGATCTGAGCTCTGTGGGTGGGGTGAACTGGAGCACAGATCACGAGGCCACTGCACTACACAGCCAGATAATTGCGTTCTGACTCAGCACATGGAGGGCTAGCGATCTACAACTGGCCAGACATCTTAATTAGAGCCTCTGTGTGTGTGCGTGAGACATTGTAAATGAGCGAGCATCGACCAGTTCTTTCCACGCAAGGAGAATGTCACTCCAATGGCAAGATCACAATGTCCTCTGTGTCACTCACAAAGACCTCACACTATACACAGAATCTGTAATATATATTAACCCATCATTAGCATGTGAAAAATGTATACTAACTTCAAAACAACAAGTTCATATTTATTGCATTGTTTTCTCAGTAACAATTTACATTAAGGTTCCCTTTGCAAAGGGTTTATAAAGGTGTTTATAAATGACTAATAACTCATTTACAAATGCATTATAAATTATTGATAAGCAGTTGAATGCATGAATAAAAAGGGTGATTTTTAATGCAATACCTGCCAAATAGTGAGCCATTTTTAACTTGTTAAAAATGACAGGTGTTCAGCTCACCCCACATTAAGGCTCATAGATAAATAAAATACATCACTTTTTAATCTTTGCTATGGATAGGCATCATGAACTCTTGGAGAGTTTAGTGGGTAAGATACAGAGTAGCTTCTGGTAAGCAACATAGTAAGAAAAATGTCATAAGTCATGTATAATTGAGAAAACCATAAATACAACACCCTTCAATCTCACTATAATAGTCTATTTTTGCTGCATAATGAAATCAATCAGGAATCTGGTTTTGAGTGAAATAGGTATGAATAAATATATTTATTAAGCATTTATAACATGTAAGTTAAAAATGACTCACTATTTGGCAGGTATTGCAATAAAATCACCCTTTTTATTCATGCATTTATAACTGCTTATCAATGATTTATAATGAATTTATAAATGAGTTATTAGTAATTTATAAACACCTTTATAAAGCCTTTACAAATATATATATATATATATATATATATATATATAATACGTGTGTGTTTGTGTGTGTGTGTACCTACTTAACCATATTTTGGGGACAAATGTGTACCCAAAAGTGAGCTAAACCTGACAAAACCAAAAACCTCCCTTTGGGCACGTCCTCATTTGTAAAACTGGTATAAAAATAAAGTAAACAACGGTTTTTGTTTTTTTTTGTAAAAATGCAGAAAGTTTCCTGTAAGGGGTAGGGTTAGCTGAAGGGTTGGTGTAGGGCAATAGAAAATACGGTTTGTACAGAATAAAAACCATTACGCCTATGGAATGTCCCCATTTCGATAGCTACGTAAACATGTATGTGTATGTGTGTGTGTGTGTGTGTGTGTGTTTGTGTGTGTTTGATTTCATTTCAAAATCAAGAAAAAGGTTGGAGAAAGACCTTGGATTCAAAACACTTTGAGGATAGGCATAACTTCGTTTTCTCTGGAAAAACGCAGACAGAATGGATTAAACTCATCTGCATCTTAAATGGAGTTTATTTTCAAGAATGGAACTTTTTCAACCACTTGGCGAAATGGTAGACCATTTAGACTTCCATTTTTAAAGTTTACAAACCGTGTATTGAAAAAAATGCCATTAATTAACAGAGGCCTCCCTAAGGTTCAAACCCGGGATTCCCTTGGAAGCGGGATTGAGGCGGCGCTGCGCTTCTTGCGGGACGTCGTTCAGCCGGCACTTGGGGCGTCACGTAGTGCAACTCAGGAACAAAAGCAGGTGGGCAAAGACAAACTTAGCATATTTATGGCAAAATAGAAAAGTTAAAGCAATCCAAGTTATTCTTAACAACAGTAAATACCCAAGTGCACCAGCCTGTACAAATAGCAAGCAGTTTGTGCAAAATTATTATACTTCCAAATGTGTGCCCGAAAGATCAGAAAGTACATTACGTGTGCCACCATGGACAGGGTCATTAAATCTGGTGCAATATAGTCAATTGAACGCCTCGCTATTTACTGTTAGTGAGGTAGAGAAAGTGATTAGTAATTTACCTAATAATAAAGCAAGCGGATCTGATGGTGTGACATACGTACGAAACACTGAAATCTGGTAAAAGCACGTTGTGCCCAGTTCTGACTAATATATTTAACATCTGTCTTGAGAACGGTAAACTACCAGAAGCATGGAAAGGTGCATTGATCCATCGAATCCCCAAGAAAGACCATATCCCTCAACTTGGAGAGATATATCCTTACTACCGACAGTATATAAGGTATTCATGAAATGTTTGCTCTCAAGAATCCTCCCCTGGTTGGTGGAGACAGGAATACTCTCATCAAAACAGAAAGCATATATCAATAGACAGGGAATGAATGAGCACGTCTTTTGTTTGAAAACAGGAATTGATGATTTTAAACATTCATCTGCAAAATTCTTCAATGTCTTTCTGGATTTTCGTGATGCTTTTGGCTCATTGTCCCATGATGTTATGCTTTATGCATTGGATGAAATAAGACTGCCACGGCCGTATGTGGTCGTGATCGAGGACGTCTACAATAACTCCTACGTTCAAGTCATATGTGGAAGTGCCTTAACTGATCCTATACCTCTAAAGATCGGTATTAAGACTGGCTGCCCCAGGAGCGCTATTAACTTTATACTAGTGATTAACTCCTGGCTGAAATGGATGTGTCAGTGCTCACCAGCATGTGTGCGATCTCCAAATCCAGTGTAAGCTTATGCGGATGATGTGGAAATATCGTCACGAGATGAGAGTGTAATTCATAATATGCTTCTTCGTACAGATGACTTCATAAGGTGGTCTGGTTTGGATATGAAACATACAAAGTGTGCTGCGTTTTATGAAAGACGGAGTGGAGGAAATAGATGGTATAGATCAAAGTCTGACAAACCCCCGGTCTTTGCATTAGCACATAAACCTATCCGTCTATATGAACGTCATGAAACCTATCCTTATCTGGGGCATAAATTCAACGTTAGCGGTGACTGGGAGGAACAGGTTACAGAGCTGTGTCATGAATTTACCTGAAGACTTGCACTGATTGACTCTTCCCCTCTCCCCATAATGATGAAGATCGAGGCTATCAGATTGATTGCAACAGCTAAAATTCAACATCTATTTATGAATGTTCATATTCCACAATGCACACTTTCAACACTGAACGACGAAATGGTAAAACTAGTGAGAAAATGGCTCTGCCTCAATACAACCCGAGATATTATTTTCCAGTCGCGCCGAGACGGAGGTCTCGGTGTCCTAAACATTGAATGTAGGCCTGTGAGAAAATGGCTCTGCCTCAATACAACCCGAGATATTATTTTCCAGTCGCGCCGAGACGGAGGTCTAGGTGTCCTAAACATTGAATGTAGGCCTATTTATACTGCCTCCAGAATAGGTAATCTTCTTAATATGCTGAATAACGCCGATACATCTGTCAGAGAGATGGCACATGAGTCCCTTTTTCTACATCTACAGCGGCGCAAAATACCGGCTGCTTCATGCAACGAGCCCCAGTTTCTTGGATTTAAAATAAAACCGAATGGAAAGTTGGATATCAAAACAGCCAGATTTGGAGTACGCTCTGATTGGCTGGATTTAAATGATCTTTGCCAGCGTACAGGACTGCAGCTCTCTTGGCAGGGACCTGACGGAGCTGATTGCAACAGCTAAAATTCAACATCTATTTATGAATGTTCATATTCCACAATGCACACTTTCAACACTGAACGACGAAATGGTAAAACTAGTGAGAAAATGGCTCTGCCTCAATACAACCCGAGATATTATTTTCCAGTCGCGCCGAGACGGAGGTCTCGGTGTCCTAAACATTGAATGTAGGCCTATTTATACTGCCTCCAGAATAGGTCATCTTCTTAATATGCTGAATAACGCCGATACATCTGTCAGAGAGATGGCACATGAGTCACTTTTTCTACATCTACAGCGGCGCAAAATACCGGCTGCTTCGTGCAACGAGCCCCAGTTTCTTGGATTTCAATTAAAACCGAATGGAAAATTGAACATCAAAACAGCTGGATTTGGAGTACGCTCTGATTGGCTGGATTTAAATTATCTTTGCCAGCGTATAGGACTGCAGCTCTCTTGGCAGGGACCTGACGGAGCGGTAGTGGCTCTTAATGAGAACATAATAATATCTCTGCTCTCAGCGGTTCTCAACACCAAAAGTACACCTCATCAACTATCAACCAATAATGTAAGAGCCTCACTTCTTCACCTCAAAAAAAAACAAAATGCCCAGCACTGGATGGGCTTTAAACTACAGGGAAAATTAGCACTTCTCCAATCGGCTGCCCACATAGAGATGGCACATGAGTCACTTTTTCTACATCTACAGCGGCGCAAAATACCGGCTGCTTCGTGCAACGAGCCCCAGTTTCTTGGATTTCAATTAAAACCGAATGGAAAATTGAACATCAAAACAGCTGGATTTGGAGTACGCTCTGATTGGCTGGATTTAAATTATCTTTGCCAGCGTATAGGACTGCAGCTCTCTTGGCAGGGACCTGACGGAGCGGTAGCGGCTCTTAATGAGAACATAATAATATCTCTGCTCTCAGCGGTTCTCAACACCGAAAGTACACCTCGTCAACTATCAACCAATAATGTAAGAGCCTCACTTCTTCACCTCAAAAAAAAACTAAATGCCCAGCACTGGATGGGCTTTAAACTACAGGGAAAATTAGCACTTCTCCAATCGGCTGCCCACATCTTAAATGGATGTTGTTGTTACAAAGGACTGTATGTGTCCAGACATGATCGCCTGGTTGATTTGATTGTAAAGGACTTGAAAACAATGCATAAAGACAGTAAGTTTTACCAGCATACTAATGTTGAATTTAATTGGTTTTATGACAACACATTTGACAGTGACTATTTTAAAAACATTCCAAACACTCCGGACATTGTAATCGTAAACAAGGCTTTGAACTCTGTATTTGTCATTGAGGTTGGCTGTTGTTTTGATCTGGATTTAGATACCTGCTATCTTTCCAAATTGCTGAAATATCAGCCATTGGTTGAAGCCATCCATCAACTTAACTATCATTGTAAGTTAATTACCCTAGTATTTGGAAGTTTAGGTAATGTGCACAAGAATTAAAGGACTGCAGTTGAGTGGACTGCAAAAAAAGAAAGCAAAAAAACGCGCACAATTTTGTTCAGTTTCAGCCACTATAGGGAGTGTGCAAATATGGAAACGAAGATGTTTTGTCTATCCTTGAGTGTTGAATGTTATAAATATAAGGACTTGTGAATGTATGTTAGCCATGTGTACCTGACATCTTGCAAACTGACTTCCCAAGGTATTTGGATTCCGTTTTTGTTGCTTGCCTTTTGGATCCAAATAAAAGAATAAAATGTGTGTGTATGTGCGTATACTGTATTTATATAAATTAACATTTTTATTACATTAGTATAATATATTTATGTATGTCTAAAAAACATTCCAAACACTCCGGACATTGTAATCGTAAACAAGGCTTTGAACTCTGTATTTGTCATTGAGGTTGGCTGTTGTTTTGATCTGGATTTAGATACCTGCTATCTTTCCAAATTGCTGAAATATCAGCCATTGGTTGAAGCCATCCATCAACTTAACTATCATTGTAAGTTAATTACCCTAGTATTTGGAAGTTTAGGTAATGTGCACAAGAATTAAAGGACTGCAGTTGAGTGGACTGCAAAAAAAGAAAGCAAAAAAAACGTGCACAATTTTGTTCAGTTTCAGCCACTATAGGGAGTGTGCAAATATGGAAACGAAGATGTTTTGTCTATCCTTGAGTGTTGAATGTTATAAATATAAGGACTTGTGAATGTATGTTAGCCATGTGTACCTGACATCTTGCAAACTGACTTCCCAAGGTATTTGGATTCCGTTTTTGTTGCTTGCCTTTTGGATCCAAATAAAATAATAAAATGTGTGTGTGTGTGCGTATACTGTATTTATATAAATTAACATTTTTATTACATTAGTATAATATATTTATCTATGTCTATATTATATTATTATATTATTATAGTACATATTGCACCAATTTGTATTCACCATGTATGGCAGACTTTAGCAGACTTTAAAGGGTCCCAACTTCATACTTGTTGAATAAAATATATGCACATTGGAGTCACTTCACATCTTTGCAGCTGCAGATCTTTTGCGGTTGCCACGGCAACACTGACTTTAGAGGCTGCACAGTGAGTAAGGAGAAATAAAAAAAGATGAGAGACCAAGAGCGAGACAAACAGACAAAATACAGACAGAAGTACACAGAGAGACAGAGGCAAAAATAATCTAGGTAAAACCCACAAAAAAAGCAAATGGCATACAAAGCCAGAAACAGTGACAAGCCGGGCTGCGAGTCAGTCAAGTTAGTGTGAAAAACAGGAACGGAACGACTGGAGGAGAAGTCAACAGGATTAATTACCATCTCTGATATCCGTAAACCCTTAAAGGCACATGTTAGTAACCAAACGGAAAATACGCACCGGACAAGTTCTATTAAAGTTGATGAGGTGTTGTGTCAGAGCTGAGGGTGTAAAATATATTCAAGCAACTTTACTTTTAGTCACTGTAGCGGGTGTGTGTGTGTGTGTGTGTGTGAGAGCTGACTGGAACACTTTTGGACCCCCTCCGGTCAAATGTAAACATTCTTTTAGGGCAATGTCCATCTCTCTTCATTAGCATTTGTCATGGCTGTTGAGATTAAATTGGAGTGGGAGTATATAATTCTTTAAAATAACTTGTGCTGCAGCCGTAATTGAGCCATGTGTTATGTCAGTGCGTGGTCTGTTTGCCTCCCTCAGGCATATAATGCTTAGCAGAGAGCATCAAATCTGCTCTAAAGAGCCAAGTAAATTCCTGAATCCCGTGAAGAATCACTGCAGGACGCACATTTAATGCATCCAGCTGTCCTTACCCAACACTTTTGGCTTCGACGCAACAGATATGAGCCAAATTTGAGATGAGGTTTATGCTAATAAAATGTTACCACATCAAGGTAGATCAAAGCAATAAAACTGGAAAACGCATTTGTGCTTTTGCACCGTGCAAAGGCAGGAACTATGAAAGCCTGTGAATTTATTTCTAGTAAATGCAAATTTATATCTCACAACTTCAACTTTATTTCTCATAAATGCAACTTTTTATTTTACAACAATCTCTCAATTTTGACTTTAGGTCTTACAGCTGTGACTTTATTTTTTCTTACAGTTGCGGTTATAGATCTCAGTTGTGACTATATGTCGCAACGTAATTTCTTTTGTGACTTGATATCACTAAATTGCAACTTTATATCTTACAACTGCAATTTTATTTCTTATAATAGTGACTTTATATCTTACAATTGTGACTTTATTTCTTATAATTGCAACTTTAGATCAGTTTCAGTTGTGACTATATCTAAATTGCAAATTTATATCTTACAACTGCTACTTTAACTGTGACTTTATATCCCATAACTGCAGCTTTTTATCTCAAAATGTGTTTATTTCTTATTTTAAATTTGGCTTTCTGTTTCTGTGACCTGTTTTAGGTGGAAACATGCTTTCATAAGAAACTGTCTATGTGGCTTTACCGTGTAAAAGTTTGATATCTACCTTTAGTGGTAAAATAGTCAGTGCTGATGTTTAGCTTGGAAATATAAATCAGCATGAAGATGAGGCACAGAAGACACAAATATGACACCTTTCCGCCTCACATGCTTATTTCTTAATTTAATCCCTTCTTTCTCTGATGGCCCCCACATTCTCCAGCTTTCTTTCATGCATTTTCCTCTTTTGACTCACTAGTTTACATTATGATAGAGTTTAAATCTCCAGGCCAGATTGGCACAAAGCACATCTCTTTAAATGACAAGAGTGGGAATAGAGCAAAATCCAACACCCACCCTGATACCCACATGCACAAACCAAACACACATCCATATTCCCACACAAGCACATGCACACACACAATCACAGTCAAATATAGAAACTGCACATGTATTCTCTACACCAGCACATGCTCTCGCACTGTGAGAATTAAATGCAAGAGGGAGTTCAGACAGACACCCATCACACGTATAGAACATTCATCGTTCAGACAAGTGAAAATCACTCCCTTTCTTTTATTCTTGAGGTCAAGAGAAGCCCTTGCCAACTGAAAACACCATAATCCTGCTGCCTTCAGACGATGGGAGGAAACAGGGTGTGTGCAGCTGAAGGCCGTCTGGAAGAATTTCAGTTTCAGCAAAAATGACCTTGATGAGACTAAACTAGGGTCAAACTCATTTCTCAACACTAAGGCAGAGCTCTTATTCTCCTTTGTCCATATAGGCTCAAAATCACAACTGAGATCTCAATTGTTTCTCCTAAACACTAATGAGATTACATGGAGAGTAAATGGAGACTTTTGGACAGTTCATCCAAAGATAATAAAAAATCTGTCATAATTTCATGCTGTTCATTATGTCTTCTGCACACAAAAGACATTGTTCAAACAACATTTTCAATTAACCCCTTTGACTTTGATTGCCATTTCTCAAACTGTGCTCAGAATTGCCAAGATAGCAAAGTTTGTGGTCAGAAGTCAGAGATTTCTGTATGAAATCTTACATTACAGTGGTCTGCCACATTTTTTAGGGCAAATCTAAAAATAAATTAAAATAGAAATGATTATATTTATACTTTTTATTTTTAGATAGTATATTATATATTTCACTAGAATGGCGTATGTCCTCATGCCTTTAACGCCAGTCTCCATTTACACTGTTTGACCTGAATTGTGGTCTTTCTGCACTACACTACTTTCTCCACTAGATTACGTGTTGTTTCATGTGTACATCCAGAGTATATAGTCAGATAATGCATGTTATATATGTCAACATGTTTTTATATTTTACTTATTTTTACATTTTATAAGTTTCATATGATTATATGTTTATGTCTATGTTTATATATGTTTAAATATATGTCTCCACATACAGCGGATTGACAATAAAGCTCACTTGAACTTAATTAGATTAATGCATTTACATACTTTGTAAACATTCTAAAAAGAATCATTTAAAGGGGTCATATGATGCGATTTCAAGTTTTCCTTTCTCTTTGGAGTGTTACAAGCTGTTCGTGAATAAATAAGATCCCTGAAGTTGCAAAGACTAAAGTCTCAAAACCAAAGAGATATTCTTTATCAAATTTAAGACTTGTCCACGCCCTCCTAAAACACCTCGTTTAAACACGCCCCCACATGTCTACGTCCCGATGTGGGAAGATTTGCATAACGCCGCACAAATGTTCACGCAAAGAAAGAAGGTGTAGCTTTATTGTTGCTACCACCGTCACCGCAATGTTGTGAAGACGCTGTGTGTTTCATTGCGAAAGCGAAAATACATTGTTTGGTCTTCCAAAACAGGACACGACTAGAAATCAGTGGTTAAGTTGTATTTACAACACTGTTCCAGAACACTTCAACCCAAATATTCAGATGTGTGCAACGCATTTTACGGAGGACGAGGATTGTTTCCTGGGAGAGTAGCCTACAATGCCAGTGTTCCGGTGAATTCAGTTCCACTGTTTCCCCTGCGGCACGCATGCTGACCCTATACAGTCTATGATGCTGACAAATAATGCTGACTCACAGCCTGTAAGTATGTTTTCATATTTAAAGGATTTGCCACTGATGATTCAAACGCGAGTTTTGAGCAGTGTAGAGTAGCGCTTGTTGTTTGTCATTTCTCCGATCACGAATGCAGACATGGTTTTATGTTTACACGGCGTGATGCAATGCAACACTTAAAAAGACAGTATAAAGTCATTATAATCAGTATTTATGTCCCCACTGGATGCTACAAATGCCTCGTTTATAATGGGTTTTATTGGTTTCGTCTCGTCGCTCAGGGACACGGCATCACAGTATGGTAGGGGCGTAACATTTCCGTCACACGCTTGAGGAATTCGGCCAATCACAACACACTGGATAGCTGGCCAATCACAGCACACCTCGCTTTTCAGACCGATGAGCTTTGTAAAAATCGACACGTTTCAGAAAGGCGGGGCATAGAGGAGAAACAATAATGTACAGTATGTGGAAAATAATGAGGTTTTTTTACCTTAAACCGCATTAACACATTTCATTACACCAAATACACAAAATAATGTTATTTTTAGCAACGTTATATGAACCCTTTAAGATGAATTATAATTAGCCAACCCCTGCATTACAGCTTTTTAACAATTGATACTTAAATAAAACATAATTAAGAACTCCTTCAGGTCTCCTAAAATCCAAAAGAGCATAATTTGAGCAATTTCATTTTCCTCTGAGTCAATATATATAATGTTTTTTTAGACATGGGACACCTTCAGGTTCGGGGTCATGGGGGTTCACGCTCAATAAACGGCTGTCAGTAAAAAGGGATCAGATCGGATGTTGGTCAATGTAGATTGTAATCAGCTGGAGATCTCAGATTGGGATTTCAGGAGAGCGTAATGGAGAGGACCACGGTGGCGTTACATAAACCATGACAGACATTCCGTTACCATGGAGGCCTTATCACATCTGAACCCCCCACTACCCACGCATGCTATCCTTTCTCTTCCTCATGCCGTCTTTTCTTCATCTCTCCCTCGCTCACGTTGGTGCCTTTTGGCATGACGCACTGTGTGTGTGCATTCGTGTGTGCTTTGAAGGTCTCTGTTCATTCTCTGAGGCTGTATGCGCTTGTTCTTCGTATCTGCTTTATCTCGACCCCCATGCACAAAATCTCACAGCGAGAATGACCCCAATACTTCAAAATAACATCTAACACATGCTTGATTAAGATGATCATCAAAGCTAAAAGCTCCTCTATGGCTCTGTTTCTAAATGGTCTTGTAAATAATCATCGCCCTCCTCCACTATAAAGAACTAAAAGAATGAACTTCATCGCCATTGTAGTATGCAGTGTTTGATATTACTCATCCCTACGCTCATGGCTTTCTGCATTACTGTTTATGCCTGTGATCTAAAAGCATGAGAAGCTGCTCGAAGGGTCTGTTTCTTCTTTGGTAAGCTGTTTGGAAGGAGGCTTTCCATGTGCGACTGCTTCTTGGTGGGATTGATCACTGTGTGCTAATCACATCCTTCTCTCTAGCAAGCAGGAGGCTGTTTTCAGGCTGTTATTAGGGCTGTCGGTCAAGCCACTGATCCGGGAGCTCGAGGCCATCTGTGTGTGCGTGTGCACGTGTGTGTTTGACTGTGCAAACTGCGTGGTGAAAAAGAGCAACCTCTGCTGTCACTTCAAAGGGGCGTCACGTGGCGCATTTGCTTTGGTTTGATTCAGCCTCTGACTCGCAGTGACTGCAATGCTGTTTTTGTAATGCAGAATGAAAAGAGCGAAGAGAGAGAGCAAGAGAGAGAGAGAGAGAGAGGGAGCGCTTCAGAAGTGCTGCCTTATAATCGCTTTCAAAAATTGTGTCTATGTAGCCCGAATTTTCATCTTGCGGTAAATAGACCCTCGCAGCCCGAAATAGTGTTCATCTGATGAGGTAACCATAGCAACAGTGGACTGCTTGTGCACTTTCCTTAGTTTCGGATTGAATATTACCACACACACGCACACACACATATGCATGGATATATTAAATGAATCAAGAGTGACAGTAAAGACTCAATAAATACTGTTGTTGTTGTTTTTTTACTTTGTATTCATCAAAACTTATTCTATTCATCCTGAAAAAATGTATCAGAGTTTCCACGAAAATGTTAAGCAGCACAGCTGTTTTCAACATTAATAATAATAATAAATGTTTCTTGAGAAGCAAATCAGCATATTGGAATAAATTCTGAAGGATCATGTGACACTGAAGACGGGAGGAATGATGCTGAAAATTCAGCTTTGCCAACACTGGAATAAAATAGATTTTAAAATATATTACAATAGAAAACAGCTATATTTAAATTCTTTAAACAGTAGTGTATATATACATACATATACACAAATATATAGCAAAAACTTAAAATATGTTTAAGAGTTGGTTAACATACTTTACTTGGGGCATCGAAGAACAATCTAGCCTGCGCTCAACATATTTCCAATTCAAAAACCTCATAATATGCCCTAAAAGTTATTGCATAATTCTAACACTTGCTTTCCACTTATCCCTCTGTTCCCTCCTTCCATTTATCTGGTCTTCCTACACCTCCACCTCCTCCGAGGGCGCCAGTTGCCATGTGAACAGGTGCTGAGACTGAGAGAGGCTCCTTGACACAGGAGCATTTGTGCGAAGAGGACTAGGAGGACCCAACATGCTCACACAAATATCCATATCATAACATGGAGAAAATAGCATCCAAAAACATTAATTTGGAAAAATATGTTTCTCCACCAAATTCTGAGGCAGCACTACATGTATCCTGAAGGCAATCCCAGAATGCACTGTGCCGAGCTCAGAGAAAAAATAAATCCAAGATGGTGGATATATTTCATGCAACACAGCCAAATATTGATTAAAAATTTCAATACAAATTCAAATGAAATATTTTCTCCAACATTTGGGAACATTTTCAGAACTTTCTTTCAAATTGATGAGCAAACATTCTTCCAGAAATGTTATCAGAATGTTTGTTCAAAGCTATCTGGACATTAATAATGTTCTCAAAAAGCACAAATTCATGCTTGGAATCATCATTCATGGAATGTTTTTGTTGTTGTTGTTGAAAAGTTTTAGTTGGATGTTCATCTAATATTTCAGAATGTTCATAGAACGTCGAAATGTAATGTTTCTGTAATATCTGTAAAATAATACCATAGAATATTCCCTTAATGTTCGCATAACCAAAAAACTTTTTTTTTTTAAACATTTAAAAAGCTGGACATTTTGAACGTCCACAGAACTTTCAGAAATAACGTTTTCACGACTTAATAGGAACGTTAGCAAAACGTTCTAAAAACATTTTTGTGGTAGCAACAACAAGGTCATGGGTTTGCATTAACTGATGTGTACACTGAATGCAACAAAAGTCTTTTTATATAAAAGCATCTACCAAATGCATATATGGAATGATTATTAGAGAATAGCATTGCTAGATAATACCAAACTGTATTGGAATCAACTGTGAGCTCTATTTGCTCAGTGAGCGTTGAGTTTTAGCAAAAGTTACCAAAGTTGCCTATGCAGGAACAGTGCAAACGAGTCACATATATCACACAATATAACAAGCACTTGAAAATGCCCTACTGTATACTACCACCCCCTCCACAAACACATCAAACCTGCAGCACCATATCACCATATATATATATATATATATATATATATATATATATATATATATATATATATATATATACACACACATACAATATACACACACAAAACTAATTTTAAATGGCCATCAATGTAAAATCAAATGCTTTTTGCAGCCAAATAGTGTAGAGGCTAACAAAACATTCCAAACCTTTTAATGAACACTTCAGTAAAAACATTAACGCATGAAGGTACAAGCCTCTCCCCACGGCAGGTAAAAGTGGAGGAAAATTTCCCAAAATTGGCAACTACCACCACTAACGAATCACATAGCCATTACACTGCTCTTGCCCTGCCCACTGGAACTTTGTTCTGACACGCCAGCCAACAGAACTACTATTGCCTCTGGCTCACAACTGGAAGGGCTAAAGGTAAACAAAGTTATGTAATGATCAACTTGCTAATCTCGTTTCAGTGAGCCCTACCAAATTGCTCCATTACACACTAGCAGTCATTACACACATTCATGAGGTGTCCGTGCACATTCCAGAGATAAAGCTGTTTTGTAGGTGTGCTGTCTTGGAAGAGCACTAAATAAGGTTACTGAGAATCCTGGATTCCACATACAATACCCAAGATATACAGGTAATAAAAGTATATATAAGTATACTCTAAAAAAAATAAAGGTTCTTAATTGGCATTGATGAACATTTGACATCTATGGAAACTTTCTATTGCACAAAATGCTCTTTATAGTGGAAAAATGTTCTTTAGATTTTTACTAAAGAACATTTAATCACTGAAACGTTCTTTGGGGAATCAAAAATGGTTCTTTGATGGCCTTTGGAACCATTATTTTTAAGTAGAAGTACATATACTTAGTTTTTAATATTTCAAAGAAATTAAATTCACATTTTCACTTGCAGTGATGTGATCCAAAATGTAGATGCGTCTACAAAGTGCATCTGTCTGTTGTCAGCTGGGCTGTTTGTCTTAACGCTGATGAATTGACTGTGCATCAGAACTGATATGCAAGCAGTGTCTTATTTCAGTGTGTTACCTCTTGACCCTGGATCAGTGGACTTCCCTCAGTCTGTAATCCACAGTCACTACACGGACAGCAACACTAGATGAGACAAATTGCAAGCCCATTGTTGGCTAATCCAGGATTAGTGGCACTTTTTCAAAATTTCCCGGGCCCTCGATAATAACAAATTGCAGAGAAAATGTCAGTCTTATCTAGAGGCAAGGCATCCCCCTTCACATAAAAAAAATAAAACAGGTTGAGAATGAGGCCAAATGTCTCAGTATGTGACATGAAATTGAAATCTCTCTGATCTGTTCTAGATATAGAGCAGAGGTTTGAGATAAATTGCTTAAAATCGCCTCCAAAGGAGGAAGAGAGACATGAGCTGTCAAGCGCACAAAATGAATGACAGTTTAGGTCGAGACATCAGTTTATCGGTTATCAAGGGCTCGCATAGAATGTGTTTTGAAAAGAAATTAAGCATGTTGAGTGAACTTTTGATTCTTAATCATTAATGCCACGTTTACAAATTAAGGAAAGTCAGTTTTGATGCAAAAATCCAACTAAAGGCTTCATATCCTGCAACGCCATGGGTTTTTAGCTTTTGCTTTATTACACATAAAGTCTACCTCAATTCAGCTTGATGTGCGCAAAACTTTTCCTCACCTTTCTACTATTCACACAGGTTGAACAGTCCAAATAAAAAATAAAACAACTAACCTATTCGTCATCATCATTTACCTTATGATCATTTACGGGACATTTTTACAGTAATCGTATATCCTAATAACGCATTGAACCAAGGCAAATGGTCCATCTGGTCATCGATTTTACATCAAGCATAATTCTCTCTTTACGCACTGGCATACTGTCGAAACCCCTCCAGTTTCCATGGTTACTTCACAAAAACACTCTAATGCACATGTGCGGTGCGAACTGCTGCACTATGGCTGCAAAGCATCACTGCCATGCTCAATGAATGTGTGGGAGAGCCGTTCTTCTTGGCATAAAAGTCCTGGATCTTACAGGAACATGTAACATGTATGCACTTGTTAAAGACACCCCATTCCCATCACTACACATCACAGTTTGTCATTTCCCTGTAAAACGTCCTTTGTCTGAGACTACAATAGAAATCCCCTCACTTGGTACAGGAATTGATTAGTTCCTGGTGTTTTCTGCATACAGGTGCTCAGTGCTGTATGTGGTGTCAGGTGTGGGTGGTAACAGCTTGACGGTTAATGAAACATCCATAACACCAATTTGAGGAAAGACACAAAGGAAAGCACCATGGAAACATTTAATATTTTTTTCGCTTTCCCATAGCCAAGTTATTCCTCATGCAGTCAGTTCTTCATTTAGTGATTGGATCTGTTTTTGACAAATGTGAAAGCATTTTGTTTTATGACATTACTTGTGACCTTTTGATGTGACCTTTTAAATGTTGTGAGTGCTCAATGAAACTCACGTTTTACGACTAGCCTTGACTCTGCCTTTCTAGAACACAGTGGAATATTGTCATGCCACATTTCGGTGAAATAAAGAGGGTATGAAATGAAATTTCTTCAGTTTAAAAAAAAAAACATCAACTTTGTTTAACTGAATTAATATGTTATGGCATAAAAATGACTTTATGGATGTAAAGATTATGCCTACAATCACATAGTTAATGTTTGGTGTGAAACTCAAATTGTGTTGTTCATATGGCCCAAATACTGTCTGTATGAACTAATTATTTTTGTAATAGCAGTGACTAACTACCATATGGGATAGTGACTAAAGTAAATTGCAGAAGTGTTACTGCATTATATAATGTAACAGACAACTAGTTGTCAAGTGTGACTCCGTTTACACAGCCCAGGTTTCTGAAAACGCAGCTGTGGTTCCATTCTGATTCGACACACACCCACTTTTCACAATTGAATCAATTAAAATTTAAATAAAATTAATGCCCTGCAATTTTTTTCTTGTTGAACATAATAATTTACTCCAAGATACACCACATTCCCAAAGTAAAATGCTTTGTCCTTTTTTTATAGTGATATTATGAAGTTAAATTGTTTTTAACATAATATGCCATCTTAAAAACATTTTGTGGCATGACATAAAAAGACAAAAAACTACGATAAGTGGCAATACGGCCAACAATTAAAAAATCTTGTATAAAAGTTATGGAGTAATTCATTAGCAGACCTAGCATTATCGCGATCTGGCGATACATTTTCATTCAAAATAACAGCGATTCACCATGTAATTGTTTATGTCACTTTCTTTGTAAACATACGAACACTTACGAAAAAGTAATTTATTCACACATACTTGGAGTCATACAATAAAATGTGCGTCTCCTTTAAATATTCATAAACAAATATGGCGCTGATACTAAACATTTTAAAACGTTTACAAATGTTTGAAATATTTTCGGTCCACTTTAATCCAACTTCAGCTTGGACTACATTATATCAACATAATACTGATTATTAGCCTACTATTGAAATTTTATGCAGTTGTAATTAATGTCTGCGCTAAATTCGTCACATTCGTGCAAACGATAACGGCTAAAAATCTGAGTGAATATTAAAGAGAAAGTGAATTTAAAGTGCAAAACAATAGCGGTTATCGCCAAAAAATAGCGATCAGCTGATAATCGCGACAAACCTTGCGAAAACGATTATTATTGTAACCCACTACTACCACCGTGCGCCGTAAACGGTCACCATAGCAACGCACTGAAACGATGTTACAGTATTCTACAACGAAAGAGCTGATCTTCAAAGATCCACCAAGAAATCTGTCAGTGGAGCATGAACGTGGGAAGATGGACTCGTCTCACCTGTGCAGCTGGCGTACCGCTTTCCTGCCACACTATCCAGCAGCGCCAGCGCTAGATTGTCTGGAGTGTCTGCGGGAAGCGGGGTCCAGTTCGTGTCCAGACTCGCCTCTGAGCTCTGCTCATCGCTGGACAGCGACGGACTCCTGATGTCCGCAGTGGCGGAAGGCCAGCACGGCGCTTCTTCGGTCTCCGGGCTGAACACCTCCCTCGCCGGGCCGCTTTCGGGAGACGTCTCCCTAAAGAACGGCACCACACGGGACAGGCTGGCCCGTCGCCTGGATGCCCCGGTGCCGGTGGCCTTCTCCCCAAATCCACCCGCCCGAGTGAGTGCATTGGTCTGCTTCTTTAAGAATTTTTCAAGAGGCTTCATTCCAGCAGGCATTTTGATGACAGAAATCGCAAGAAGGCCCTGGGTTGATCCTAATTACTACTCAATAATGAACACTGATGATGACCGTATGGACATAGCTGGATAATGCTGGATCCCAACTCGGATTGGAAATTGCCTGAAGAAATTCTTCTCCGTTGCGTTAAGGTGTCAAGAATCAAATACGGCCATGTTCAGTGTTCACGTTACACAAGTGGATGCTGATCGAGTCCTTACTACGCTAAGAAGAAAAAAATCCAAACGTATCCCAGGGAAACCCGTCCTCCACTGCAGTCCTCCAGCTCGAGAAGAAGGCTATATGTGTACTACTACCATTGCCACTGTCAGCGAAGCCTTGATCGATGAGTTACTTTGACGAATAATTAGACACACAAGATTAAAATAGCAGCAGGTGTATCTTAATCATGCATATAGCCTACATATATAAATCAGTCTCTGCCAAGATGCTGGAGCATGTAAGTGAATCGTCTATCGAAGGTAACGGGCTGCTGTCGCAGACGAGACGCGAGACTCGATGCTGATGAGGATTTCGTGTCTATAGATCCCTGACCGGTCCAGTGGTAGGCTATCCCTATTTATTTTTCTCTCACGGTACCGAGTGTCTCTGCGCCACGAGTCCGCACAAATACTGAGCTCCGTCGCTCTCACATTCAGTATAGGCTACACACACCCTCTCCCTCTCTCTCCCTCTCTCTCTCTCTCTCTCTCTCTCCCTCTCTCTCTCTCTCTCTCTCCACCCGCCTTCTCTGCAGCTGAGTGCGTGTGTTATTGGTGGTGTCAAGAGATATTGCTCAGTTGCATTGAATCGCAGCAATTGCAGTCACAAGCTCATATACTAACGCCGAAAAACCCACATGTGCGCCACAGACTGAGCATTTGAATACGCTTTTCCATTTGTTTTAATCATCCGGGTCAAAATGTGACATTAGTATCGGAATATTGAAGAATTGTTCAACTATTCACTTTATTGCTGGCAATCGGTAGCCTATCTCTTAACAATACCACTTATACATCACTTTATTTGTGCTATGTGTCTCAAACTTAGATATAATATTGCAATATTTATATGCAACAGTTTACATTAGTTAAAAAGCTACTACTTACCCCTAAACAGTTTAAATTAATATTAAGTACAAAGAATGCCCACTGTACCTGCTGAACCTATAAGCTAATGAAAACATAAACTATGGTATTTAAAATATGGTTATTTTATTGGCATCTGTGGTTCCATTAAGAACTTTTAACACCCACTGAACCTTTCCATTGCACAAAAGTTTCTTTATAGTGGAAAAGGTCATTTCGATTATTAAATTGGTCTTCACACTAAGAAAAAAAATATATATATTTTTTAGAACTATTCACTGAAAGGTTCTTTGGGAAATCCGAAACAGTTCTTCTATATGTGGTCAAAACCATATATTTATTTATTTTTAAAAGTGTATTTTGTAAGGAATGACAAAGAGCATAAAAAGCTACTACTTACCCCTAAACAGTTTAAATTAATATTAAGTACAAAGAATGCCCACTGTACCTGCTGAACCTATAAGCTAATGAAAACATAAACTATGGTATTTAAAATATGGTTATTTTATTGGCATCTGTGGTTCCATTAAGAACTTTTAACACCCACTGAACCTTTCCATTGCACAAAAGTTGCTTTATAGTGGAAAAGGTCATTTCGATTATTAAATTGGTCTTCACACTAAGAAAAAAAATATATATTTTTTTTAGAACTATTCACTGAAAGGTTCTTTGGGAAATCCGAAACAGTTCTTCTATATGTGGTCAAAACCATATATTTATTTATTTTTAAAAGTGTATTTTGTAAGGAATGACAAAGAGCATTTTTTTGTGCATTTGCATTAGCGCTATGTTTTAGAAATAGTGGAAATAAAAATAATACAAATAATAAGTCACATTTAAAAAAGTAAAAAAAGAAATATGTTTTAGACCTTATGTCTATCTTTTAAAACATAAAACAAACTCATTTCTAAAGCATCACAATTCATTAAGGAAGAACCTGAGACTAAAGTTCTGTATCAATTACAGTTGGCATGTGTCTTGCTCTCCTTTAGGTCTACAGTTGGCCAGCTGTATGGTTTCAAATGGCATAGCTGGAAAGCACAAAAAGGAGTTATCTCCTCCACAGCCACTTCATGAACACACTGCATTTAAGTTCCTTTAAGACACTTATTAAGAGACACACACAGACACCATCAGACCTCAGGCCTGGTCAAGGTACAAGTGTCTTATGGTTGTGAGCCAGTAGGGTAAGCAACTTCATTATCAGTATTAAGTTTCAATTAGCAGGCCTACATGAAACGTCTGTCAGGAAACAGTATCCCAAGACAACTATGAGGGGTAAATATGGGATCCGGTGACCACACTATGCTGGGCACTTAATTGAATACAGAACAGTGGGAAAATAAACCAAATGTGGTTAATCGGCTTAATAGATTAGTTTTTTTTTTTTTAATTAATGAGGTATATGTGGTTCATAAAACACATAAAGAAACTATTGTAACAGTATGACCTGACTTTCTGTAATACAACTCACAAAACAAATAAAATATTGCATAAAACAAAATATTTTGTTAGTTATCTTGTACAGCAGTAATCTCGGGATGGTATCAAAGGAATAGTTCACCGACAGATGAAATTTTGCTGAATATTTATTCATCCTCAGGCCATCCCAGATTTATATGTTTATTTTTCATCAGAACAGATTTGGAGAAATTCAGTGAAATCCAACAAAAACAAAGCAGCATTTCCACAAAAGCAAACAAAGTCATTACCATGGTAATTCCATAAGCATATTTGTCTTTGTAATGAACATGACTCTCTAATATATTTGCCTGGCAGTGAAGCCCACCAGTCCTTGTGGATACATAAACCCACCCACCCACCCACACACACAGATGATGGATGACCTCAGCAGCATAACGCACTTGCCCTGGAGTGAGTAGAACAGAGCTCACATCTGCGATGACTCATTAAATACATCCCCCACCCCTCCATGCTGTCACAACGCCATCCTTATGCCATGCGTTATCATACACAACGCAAACACACAAGCACTAGTGCACAAGCTCACTATGTTGTCATTCTGCATTGTGAAAAAGAGCCTGTAATGTATTGTACAGACAAACACAACAAAACGTTAATGTCCTTAGTCAGAATACCGAGACACTCAGCCTTTTATTTTCACAATAAACAATAGATCAATCAGGTCCAACATTCACACACATTAGACTAGACTGGGAACCAATTCAAATCCAGACAGAACCCTCTCATGTGGACACACACTCACTCTTTTATACACACACATGCACAAACAGAAGCTCAGATGAATGCTTTACCCCTCTAGAGTACAGGATCAGTCGTGTGTGTGGACTATTTATGCCATAAGGAGATTATCTTTAACTCATTAAACAGACCCACTTTCAAGCACTATGATACAGAAAGCCCCCTTCTCAGCCCTGATACCCATACACATTCAAAAACATCATAAGGAGGAAAGCAGTTTGTCTTACGTCAATGCAGACACCCTCTAGTTGGTCTGGCAGATTAAGATGGTAATGTGACCCCAGAAGAACATTTTCAAAACATACTTTTATGAAATTACTTTCACTGTGATCCTCAGGCTTAAAGCATCATTTAGCTCGGCGTCATTTGGAAAGTGTCACTAGATTATGCTGCATGTCTTAAAGGGGTCATAGGATGCCCATTTTCCACAAGTCGATATGATTCTTTAGGGTCTTAATGAAAAGTCTGTAACATAGTTTGGTTAAAATTTCTCAATGGTAGTGTAAAAAACACCTTTTTTACCCTGTCAAAAACAGCTCTTTTCAGATCAAGCCGTTTTTGTAGCATTTTCCTTTAAATGTTAATGAGCTCTGCTGACCCCGCCCCTCTCTTCCGAGCTGCTCTCAGAGAGACTGTTTACTTTAGCTGCATTCATTGTGAAACTTGCTAATTAGCACATTATTAGGAAAGGCGATTTGCAAAGATTCATTACAAAACATTATACTCACTTCTTCTGTAGATGAGGCTGGATCACGAATGATTCGCGAGAACATAGACGCATTAATGTAGATCGAGGGTGCATTCCCTTCAGAAGCAATGTAATCCACTGCGTCTTCAGCAGCTCAGATGTTGGGAGTAAATGAAGACTGCTGTTCATTATTACATCCAACAACAGAACACCTCAATCGCTTGTTAGGAGTCATTCTTGTCTACATCTGCTCCGGCGGTGAAACAATGGCGGACTGATGAAAGCTCACTCAGGGCGGGTCTAAGGTAAGACGCCAGTCCAGTCTGTGCTGAAACGCTACTGTCAATCAAACTATCGTGGGAGGAGCCTGTCTGTGTGACGTCACACAGACAGGCATCTGAGATCGGCTTGATTTGAGAAAGGGGAAAACATTTAACCAGATTTAAAAAAAAACACTGGGTGGATTTTTATCATTATAGGGTGGTTGTGTACACACACTGCCAACACACATTTCAGTTCAAACAACTTGTAAAAGTGCATGTAGCATCTTATGACCCCTTTAATGTGTAAGACCTGACACCAGATAGGTGACTTTCATTAAGAGCTAGATAGAAATCTTAACGATTCCATTGAATTTGAGCAAGAAATATCTGGAAAATAGAAATGCAATTCTGTTGTCAAATGCGGGGATCATAAGAGTCAATTGTTTGGAAATTGGACTTCACTGGTCACACTGTATGTCATTTGATACACTAAAAAGAACAGGCGGAAAAAACATTTGTGTGAAAATCAGAATTTACTGGTCATGTTGTATGTGCATGATGTACCAAAAAGAACCCTCTCAAAAGAGTAATTTGCTCAATTATCGTGCTGTATGTTTTCGATTCACTAGAATGAACTAGCGAGTCATTTGCAAGAAAACTGGATGTGTGTGTGTGTGTTTATCACGCTGCATGTGTTTGATTCACTAATAGAAACGGCTCATAAAAATGATTCACTTGCGTATCAGACTTTACTAATCGCACTGTATGTTATTTGCTAATCAGTAATGCAGGAAACACTTTTGAGTATTTTAATGTTTCATCCACATTGGTGGACAATTGCATGTACATGAACCGTTACTGGAACCGAACTTCATGAAATCATTTGAGTCTAGTATTTTTTTAAATGCTTATCAAGTTCCCAGCACTAATAATAATGGGTTTTATCTTTGTATATCGTTTTAATATACAAAGAGACAGAAAAGACTAGAAAGAATAAGTGAGCCTCTTTTTTTCTTACACAACAATTGCAGAGAACAACGGCACATTAGACACACTCTCTCTTGCATTCACCTAGGGATGCATGCAGGTTAAAGCAATTTCCTTGGCTGTGATATCACACCTCAGTGCTGCTCTCAGCTGTGAAGAGAATGTGAGAAAAATACATCATGAACATAGAAAGTGAGGAAAAGAAAAGAGAGAAAATCAATCAAAAGAAATGACAGCGTATATGGGTCTCAGACATCTGAGTCACTTTTGATGAGTTTGTATGCGTGAGCATCTTTACTTGAGCGTGACACACACACACTCTTCTCATTATACAGACACAAATTTTGTCTCAATGCATGGATGCTTCCAAACAGATCCCATGAATCATGCGAAAGTTTAATGACACCCACATAAACACACACTCCTGACCCATGCTGGGGGATGGGGACCCAAAATGACATCACCCTGAGAGACAGGGGGCTTTGTTTGGTTACTGTCACTCCACAAAGACGCAGACGGGGAGGCCCCACCTCGCCGATGTGCATCTCTAATACATAACAAAGGATGAGAAAAGAGATACTGTTAAATATGCAGAGACTGCCAACTTAAAGCATTAAAAATGCATTGGTGACAAAAGCTTTTAAAGAAGGTTTGCTAATTGTGCAGACTTCATGAGTTTTAAATGGGTGTCAAATTTAGGGCAGTAAATGTAACTTTTAGAGCTTTTTCTGGGTTCTTCAGTCTTTTTGGATCCAAAGTTTGGGTTCGGTTTAGGGTCACTTTTGCTGAAATCATGATACATTTTGTTTCTTCTATTCGTTTATAATCAGAACAAAAACAAAAAGAAACTGGATGTTGATCAGAAAAAGAATAAGAATCTTTAAGCAAATGAGGCCCATCCTACATAGTGTTTACTGCATGACATCTTGGAATGAGTTTGGGCTTGTGACTCTAAAAGAATCGGTGACGTGTGTCAGGTTTGTGCAGGTCATCTGCCTGAAGCCATAAATCCAGTCACATTTCAGTGAACTCAGATGCAGCGTACAAACACATTCAGCCACGTGATCAGCATCCTTCATGTGCTGTTTGTAAACACTGCATCAGTCTTACTGGAAATATATCAAGGCTTATTGTCTAGCCAAAAGAAAAAAGAAAAAAATTAAAAAGGGACTCTTCAGAACCAGAGGCCCACATTTAGCTAGTCTGTGCAAGTCACTGCTGCTCCAGAGAGACAGAATAAGAGAGTTTCCATACATAACAGATGAAGAGAGACGAGGTCTGCTGGAGAAGAGGGAAGAGGGCTTGCTTTATGCATGTGGGTTGCTGTCAGTGAAAGAGTTCGAATGGCTAAATAAACAAGAGGAGAGGACTAAAAAAACAACTTTAATAGTATAAATCTTGATTTTTAGATTGTTCGAAAATGTGGATTGTGGTTTCCTGTGCTAAATGATTGCAAGGTGTTGCTAAGTGGTTGCTAAGGTGATATTTAGGGTGTTCCGGTGGTTACTGCTCAAAGTAAAAAAAACTGCAAAGTCTCTTTAATATGTTGGTCTCTATATGGCTTTTCACACAACGCTTAACCCTATCGTCATTCTAAAGCCGCTTTTAGCCCAGGGTAGAGGGACGTTTCACACTTGTTATTTAGAAGCAGGGTTAGCACCGCTTTTTTGCCCAGGGCCAGGGATATGAAACCCTGCTCAGAAGCAGGACAAACTTGTGCAGTGTGAAACGATGCGGTGCTAGAATGTTATGGCTAGACGCTTAGCAACAGACACTCAATTGTATGCCTCATATTCACGTGTGTCGGACAGTCACGGAAACGTGTTTGAGGGGAAAATAGTCAAATGGTGACGGAAAAGGGTGTCAATTGAATTGAGGAACAGACCGTTTCTTTCTTATGGAAGGCAGATGGGGCCAAAAGTCTTTAAATGGAACGCGTGAAATTTGACCGTGTCAACACACACTGTTTGTCTGTATTAACTTGGCAAATTTGGATGCGTTTCTTTTGTATGTGTAGACACGCACATACTGACCCTGTTAAGGCATCAGTTTTCACCACGTTTCTTTAGTACGTGTAAAGACGAACGGTTTTACTGTGTTAAGAATGAGAATTAAGACTTTTCTACCTGAGAAAGAACGTTGAACTAAACGACTAAAAAGGACATGACAAATCATAAGACTGACATAATGTCTGATGTTTGCATACATGCATACAAGTGTACCATTATGACAACCTTCATGAATAAACATGACATCTGATGTGGTATATACCAATGTACCATCGCATCACATGCGCAAATATAATCTCAAATACAGTAACTTCATTGGCTGCTGTGCATGTTGTTGTTGTATTAATGCAGACAAATAGTCTGCACTGACATGGTCAGATTTCACACGGTCCATTTAAAGACTTTTGGCCTCGTCCACCTTCCATACATTCTTACCTTTATAGTAAGAAAACAGTACAGTCAGCAAAATAATATGAGTATGGGCAATGCTAGAGCCTTTTACGTAAGCAGGACGCGTGCTGCGTTCATCCAATCAATGACACTGACACTGCAAATATGCAAATAAGAACATTAACCAGGGTTTAGGAATGTACAGTGTGAAATTTCAGATTATAAATACCCAAGACTAATTGTAAACCCTATAAAGTATGAATAGTGTGAAATGTGAAACAAAATAACCCAGGAGTGTGTTTCATCCAGGGTTTAGAATGAAACCCAGGGTGAACTATTTCAAGTGTGAAAAGACTTTTTGTGTGTCGGATCCTTCCTTCAATACAAATGTAGGATTTTCTAGCTTTTTTTATTATCTGCGGAGTAAAAATCATGCTAGAGCATTTTTCCTCAACAAGCCACACAATTTGAGGTACCATTCAGTATAGCTTAAGAACTTAAATATTTAAGTTCATCAGTTTAAAACATAGCCTAAAAATAGTTAGGCTATGATTGCCTTAGCAAGTTTTATTCATACATGCGCCCTGAGAAGCTAAGATTGAAATAAGAAATCTAATAATACAAAACCCTCAACTTCCTGTTTCACCCTTTCAGCAGTGACACAGGACTGTTACTCACCAATTCACGTTTTGTAACATGAACCTGTAAACAATGGTTTAGGTATGCTCTGCCCAACGTGCTTCACAAAAGAGTGAATGCACTAGACTTAATACTTCTATAAGTAGGTCAGTGAGACTATGAGCAGTTTCACCGTTCCTTTCAAGTGTTGTGCATAATAATCAGATTATGATGAGTCAAGAGGCAGAAGAGGGTGTTTTTTTTGGTAGGCTGTAGTCAAGAAGATGAATGCAGCAGCCATTGTTTCCAGCAGTAGGACCCACACTTGTTAATTTGATCATTTATAGTATAATTGGTGCACCAAACTGAGTCACTTTGCAAGTGAGATTGGTTTGGTGAGGCAGCGGATGGCCTAACGAAGCCGAGTGTGAATACAGAAGCACTCAGAAGTGAGTTTCACACTCTGGTCAAGGCCATGGGTTACTCTGAGCTGAGACTATTTATAGTCTTCCAGTGAAGACAAAGCTTTTCAAGTTGATAACTTCATGTACATGTATAGCACAAGTCAAAGGTTTAAACACACTGGTTCGTTCTTTCTCATTCTTTTGTTACTGCTTTCCACATCTTAGAATAACCTCTGAAATAACACAAACAGAATTATGTGAATTTTGTAGTAAACAAAATGTCTTGTAAAAATGTAAATATATGTGACTCTGGTCAAGGCCATGGGTTACTCTGAGCTGAGACTATTTATAGTCTTCCAGTGAAGACAAAGCTTTTCAAGTTGATAACTTCATGTACAGCACAAGTCAAAGGTTTAAACACACTGGTTCGTTCTTTCTCATTCTTTTGTTACTGCTTTCCACATCTAAGAATAACCTCTGAAATAACACAAACAGAATTATGTGAATTTTGTAGTAAACAAAATGTCTTGTAAAAATGTAAATATATGTGTATATATATATATATATATAAGAAGCTAAATGTTTCATTAAAATGTATTAAGTAAAAGGTAAATGTAATGCAAAACATTAGCAATAATATGACTCTAAACAGTGATTACTTGAATGATTTCACAAAAGCATCATAAACTGTACATTAATATGGTAATATGCTATTATAGGCCAGGCGACAAATTCAACACTCCGTATATGAACCAGTCTCTCAGTCCACCAAAGGGTTAAAGACCCCTGCTTTAGATTAAAAGTACAGTACTTATTAATATTTTGAATTAACTCAATCAGAATGATTTTAAAATTTTAACGTACGATTAAACGCTGATTGAGAGGTCCAAAATGTTGACTACCTCACCGCATAAATTTGAGAACATTTATATAATTATTTAATCAATCAAGCTGAATTAGAGCTGAAGAGGGTAAATATATAAAAATGAGGAAAAATTCAGCTAGTGCTATATTTATTGCTTGGTATGAACACTGCTGAGATCAAAGTTTTAGTGTGGAGTCCCAGTAAGAGGAGAGTGACAGTGCAGCAGTGAAGAATAAAGACATTAGTTCCCCCAAGTGGACATTTTGAAGCACTGACAGTGACAGTTAAACCTGACCTCATTTATCTGCCACGGAAGTCTGTTGGTTTGGTTTCACATTTTACTGCTGAAATAATCTATAATTAAGTCTTTTTTTCTCGTGCATTTTAAAGACCGGCTGTGCATGTTTACTGGTGAACATAAGCAGTTTAAGATGCCTGAATTTACATGCACGTTATGCATGGCCTCTGGAACAAAAGTTGTTTTTTATTTCTTTAAATAAGAGTTGCAAACGCGGCAATGTCTCGTTAACGACAATAAATCCAAAGCTAAATGTCAAAAACTCCAAGAATACCAAAATTATGGCTGCAGCACGTCTGACTCTGGCTCTCATACCGGTTGCAGTGTAATGTTGAGGCGCAAGCGGCAGACAACCGCAGGGTCGACCATGCTCTGTGTTTACAGACTAGAATGCTTTTTACCACTACTAATATTGCTCAGATTTCATCTCTTTGCGAAATGAAGACATATTTGAAAAATGAAGCAAAATGGAGACATTTATCAGACGGGAGAGCCGAACAAAAGACAAAGCCCATGAAGCAACAGGGACAACACTTTAAACTTAATACAAAATAAGTTTGTATTATATATTGATAATTGTTACGGACAATATGGCTGATATTAAAAGTCTAAAATCATTGTCTAAAAAGTTAAAGAAATAAAACAAAAAATGAATTTTACTCTTTAGAAATGAATGACTTTATAATAAATCATTTGAAAAGCTACAAGTAAATGTAGGCATCACACTGTAATGCACAGCACAAAAAAAATTAAAATTAGCTAAAGATGACATCCTAACAGTATTATTAAATTACGATGAAGGTAATCTAAAATGTAAAAATAGAGGAAATAAGTATTCATATTTAAATACACGTCAATCAGTGAGTGTATATATATACACACACACACACATATATACACACACTCTATTAAAAAAAGGGAACAAGTCAAATATTATATTCAGTTCTTGTTTAATTTCATCTCCTGACATTACTCCTCAAAATAAAACATATGGCTGATATTAAAAGTCTAAAATCATTGTCTAAAAAGTTAAAGAAATAAAACAAAAAATGAATTTTACTCTTTAGAAATGAATGACTTTATAATAAATCATTTGAAAAGCTACAAGTAAATGTAGGCATCACACTGTAATGCACAGCATAAAAAAAAATTAAAATTAGCTAAAGATGACATCCTAACAGTATTATTAAATTACGATGAAGGTAATCTAAAATGTAAAAATAGAGGAAATAAGTATTCATATTTAAATACACGTCAATCAGTGTGTGTGTGTATATATACACACACACATATATACACACACTATTAAAAAAAGGGAACAAGTCAAATATTATATTCAGTTCTTGTTTAATTTCATCTCCTGACATTACTCCTCAAAATAAAATGAAACGCTTTTAATATTATTCAAACAACTATGAAACATACAAGCCCTCACAGTGTTGTCAGGTCTAATCAAACAAAAACAGATATGTCAACCCAATTAACCCTTTAAGGCATAGAAAGTAATACAACATCTTCTAATAGTCTTTATGAGCCATGTCTAAACAACTCTGGGAACGACAGCATCTCAGTTATACTGTTAGATGTTTTTTCCTGACGGAAACGATCAAAGGGAACAATTGAAAAAGATGCATCCATAGCACTCCCACAGTGGGGCAAAGAATAACAGCTCACAGCCGAAGTTGCCATCTAGAATTGCTTTCACAATGAAATAGATCTATAAAACCATGCATGCCTGTACAGTGTGCCTGAAAGAGAACAATTGCAACCATAACTATTTATAAAAAGAAAAACATTGAATAATTGCAAGTTATAGAAATTAAATTCACAATGAAAGAGAGGCCTAGGCTAGATTTCCCTGCTGACTTTGTTCATATTGACAGCATTTCATAAATGACTAGTTCTTAGTATTATTCGTTAAACCACTGGCTTCAATATACTTTAATATGTACACTTACAATAGAAAGCTACTCAAGCAAGTTACACTGTCAAGTAGGTCAGTATCTGGCAAGGTTAACCGTTCGCTTCGATAGAATTACAGTACTGAATTCAACAGTACAATGTCAAAAGATACAAGGGACAGCGGGGTTTGAGGGGTTCAGCCCCAGTCTGAAATGGGACTAGCACCATCACGGCAGGTTAAGCAGTCAGAAAGGTACAGCGCTCTTAAACGGGGGGGGAAAAAGCATGCAAAAAGGACCTTAATATGACCCAAACAGGTCTTCGATTTGTGCATTTGAAGGTCATTACTTCAATACTGCTTCCATGTATGACAGCCGTCTGCTGGCTTCATTGCGCCATTCTAAGCATCTAACCTTTGAAACAGGAGACCGTTAGTCCAGAATTAAAAAAAAAAAAAATTGCAGGTCCATCTTTTCACATACTCAAGTTCGTCTTAGTGCTTTTCTCCCTTTCAATAAAAACATTTATTTGCCCAACAGAGTAAAAGGAGATTTAAAACAAACTCAATTCAAAAGTCCAGAAGCCTCAAACTATTTCAATTCTCGTCTGTTAGTAGAGACATCAGAGATACAGGAGCTGCTTAGTGAAAAATAAAAACATCTCGCTGTTTAAGACTGCACATTTAATTCCTAGCTGAACAGCAGATAATGGTAAAACACTTCGCTGGTTATGAATAGAAATACAACAGATAGGAACAACCTGCAAACAGAACCTTGCATGAAGACAGTGAACCTAAAAAAGGCATAACAAATACACAAACAGTATTAAAAGAAAACAAAAACTAAAGTTTAAACCTAAATGGTGAAGTCAATTTATACAAAAGCGGTGCTGGTCCTGACACGCGGCCTCCTCGCCCTCTGTCAGCTAGGAGCGAATCTCCTCAGCGGGATTTCTGCCCTGGTCCTGACCGATGGGAAAAGGTCAAACCACAAATCAGCTGTTAATAATCTCTATAAACATGTATATTGCCAATCCTTTCTTTCATACTTTTAAAAAGGTAAAAACAAATGGATTAGTCCAGGGATCTCCTACCCAGTGTTGCCAACTGCTTTCAATTGAAAGTAGCTAAAACTGGTAGCTAAATGTCACTAGATGATATCACAATGGCAAATTCACTGATCTATATAAAGATGAACGTAGATCAGTGGGCAAGATGAGAACTTGGATAAGGTTTGTCCAAGAAGTTGCTATATTTGTCCCTAAACTTTTGAAAAAAGTATCAAAAGGGGCGGGGAAGTCGCTAAATCTAGCTACAAAGTAGCTAAATTGGCAACACTGCTCCTACCCTGCTTCTGGAGAGCTACTATCCTGCATACTTCAGTTCCAACACACCTGTCTGTAATTATCAAGTAGCTCTGATCACCTTGATTAGCTGGTTCAGGTGTTTAATTGTGGTTGGAGCTGAAATCTGCAGGACAGTTGCTCTCCAGGAGATCCCTGGATTAGTAATTTCTTCTATATGGCTGTGTTTACACTGCAAGTCTTAATGCACTGATCCGATCTTTTGACTATATTAGATTTTTTTGTCCCACCCCAAATGATTGTCAGTGATCGCTTTACTATGCACATGGTAGATCCATGGTTTTTGAATGGCTGGGCTATTAAAATTATGTATATAATTCAAGTGGTTGAGTGACCATAATTATTTGCCAACATGGACAACAGCTGTCATGGATGTTTTGCAGCACAAAATCTGACTGAACTGATAAAGACCAGAAAATAATGGCAATTTTAATTTGTTATTTTATCTACAGCTTGTTAGAGGTAGAATTCTGAAGTGAAATAAAGTAGCGCTCTAAGATTATATTTATTTGAATTAATTAATGAGAGAGAGAGAGAGAGAGAGAGAGAAAGTGTGCTCGTTCAAAACAGTTGCGTTTAATCCTTTGCTGGCTGTGCCGATTTAAATTAGCGGTTCTGTTGTTTTCAGTTCAGTGACACAGGTAGTGACGATTCTGTCCGGCCAATCAGTGATCAGCAGAGTTTACACATCACATTTTGGTAACGGTATGGTTCACTTAGAACCTCAACCGAGGTATTACTAAAAAAAAAGTACCAGGTACTCTACCCAGTGGAAAACCCCCCAAAAGTGAACCATACCGAGCCGTACCTTGCAGTGGAAAAGCACCATAAATGAATGTAACATGGCAAAGATGAATGCACTTCTGGAAGTTGAATGTAAGGGAAATGTCATTTTGGAATTTCTGTGGTTTAATGTCATATTGTTGTTCATGATTGTTGTTCGTAATTATAGCATTAACAAGATGACCCGTTGAATTCATTTTGGGAGCGACGACTGATTGAATGTATTTTTAGTCCAGTGCCTGTATATAAGATTAGTATTTACCAAGTTCAGAGGCTGTCATATGTGGATCAACTTACTATGTTGTGTATTTTCAACAGTTTCAATATGAGAACTTTTATATTGATTCAATGGATTTATTGCATTTTGGGGAAAAAATAGCATTTTATAAAATCAAAATCTGGATTTGAATTTTTTATGTTATTATAACCTAAAGATGCTATGTGAAAGTTTGAAACAGAAAATAGTGGTTTTCATCTTGCCACTTTCTTGGTAAAGAAAACACATTTTTATTCAAATTAATCAAAATGGATTTATAGCATTTTGGAACCAAACTCTTCATATTCTGTGGAAGGCGTAGGACCAAGAAATATTCATCCAATCAAAACTCTCGGTCCGAGCGGTTTAATTGGCTTTCCTACCTGCCAGTCAATGTATGTATTAGCATACCTCTGCGCACCCGGTTCGTGCAGACAGGATACGTCATCAGCGCGTTCACGCACGCTGTGCAGACAGAGTGAGAATGGCAGACAAACATCAACAACCTGATCTTCCTTCCTGGTATTGTAGTACTTTAAAAATTTTTGTCACTGGTGAATGACACATGATGTAGCCCAGCGGTTTCCAATTCCAGTCCTTGCCCCCCCCCACTCTGCATATTTTGCATGTTTCGCTTAGTTAACACACCCGATTCAGATCGATACGATCCCTACACAGTGTTCATTGCTCCCTACTGCTTGAGCAGGGGAAATCCGTTGAAGTTTACTTCCCTTCGGAACATGGACTGGAATTGGGAACTGCTGATGTAGCATTTTCCAAGATCTCCTACTGCACCTTTAAATGCCTGATCTCTTAATATGTGAATTGGTCATTAAAAAAAAAAAAGTATATTCTCTTGAAAAGCAATATATATGTAAATTGTATTTATTAAACTATTGGCTGATACAAAATGCTCTTAAGTATTCTGTTATGGTCAATAACTGATAAAATGATCATTAATACAATTCTGTACTATTTTACCTAAAATATATATTAATTTAAGTGCAACAAGTGAATTTAAACATCACAACATTATAATGCACAGTATGAAAATATATATTTATTTTGAGATTTGTTAAATATTACTTTAACAGTGTTAAACTTAGTATTTAATGGGATAGTTTACCCAAAAATGAAAATTTAATGTTTATCTGCTTACCCCTAGGGCATCCAAGATGTAGGTGGCTTTGTTTCTTCAGTAGAACACAAACGAAGATTTTTAACAAACCGTTGCAGTCTGTCAGTCTTATAATGGAGGTGAATAGGAATCACGGCTTTGAGAGTAAAAAAAACACAAACAAAACCAAATTAAACCCTGCGGCTCGTGACGATACATTGACGTGTAAAGACACAAAACGATCGGTCTGTGCAAGAAACTGAACAGTATTTATATCATTTTTTACCTCTGATTCACACAATGTTCGAACCGTTCAAACTATCCTGAGTGGCGGCGCCTCCTCCCGAGTGCGTTCTCAACAGCAGGCATGTGAGGCGTTTTCTTCACGCCGGATCGCAGACTTATAAGTGCTTTACCACCACCTATCTCAAATGGACCATTGACACTCCATCCACAATCTTAATTAGGAGTGTCAATGGTCCACTTGAGAGATAGGTGGCGGTAAAGCACTTATAAGTCTGCGATCCGATAGTTTGAACGTGAATCAGAGGTAAAAAACTATATAAATACTGTTCAGTTTCTTGTACAGACCGATCGTTTTGTGTCTTTACACATCAATGTATTGTCACAAGCCGCAGGGTTTAATTTGGTTTTGTTTGTGTATGTTTTTTTTTTTTACTCTCAAAGCCGTGATTCCCATTCACCTCCATTATAAGACTGACAGACTGCAACTGTTTGTTAAAAATCTTCTTTTGTGTTCTACTGAAGAAACAAAGTCACCTACATCTTGGATGCCCTGGGGGTAAGCAGATAAACATCACATTTTCATTTCAACTATCCGTTTAAGATTAACTTTACTGTTTTTATGTTGAGATTTCCTTTGCAATCATCCAACAATCCCTTAAATGAACATGCATAATTAAATATCCAATATTAAACTCTAATATCAGCAGGTAACCAATATGGTACTGATATTCTGTGAATCCCCACTTTTCAAAAAACCTGACTGATCTCTACTGGCTGAATGTAATGATGTAATGTTGAATGTGCTGTTACCTCAGGAGGGGGAGGTCTGACTGTAACGGGATGAGAGGAACGTCGGGGCGGGGAGCGTTTGGGCTGAGCTTGCTGCTGTACCGTGTCGTAGTACGTCACACCACCGTAGACCTGTGCCTGTGCCTGGAGAGAGATGCACAGAAGGAAGTCAAGCATGTACAGACGCTCAAAAAACCCTGTGATACTCACTACTGTACTACTGAAGTGCGTCACAGGATACAGATAACACTTATTTAGAGTCAAACAGGCTCACTTGGGGATTGGGGTACATTGGAGGTAGCGTAGCTCCGGCAGGGTACGGATAGTTGGTGTTCCCAAAGGTCATGACACCTGGCGGGGGGTAGAAGGGTGGGGGTAGCAGCTGCTGTGGAGGCGGTTGCCCAGGTGACATAGAAACAGGTGGGGCGGCGTAAAGAGCCGGATTGGGCAAGGGCCCTCCTGACTGGTGCGGGTGTAAACCTGAAACAAAACGCAGCAAAATATTTAACAGGTTAATGTTGATGTGACATCTGGAATGATTAAAATCACAAGAAAACGTAAAGCTGCAGTCCGTAAGATTTGCCTCTCTGTCGCCATCTCTGTTTGAAAACCTGAAATTGCAGCTGTGTGTGGAATTATCTAGCTTGCGTGGGTTGTGAGTGGGCTCGGCTCCAGCGCGGATGAATCTAATGTTTTGAGGAGTATGTTTGGCAGTCAGTCACCGCACCGGTGTGGATATTTACTGTACTTCGCAATCACAGATTCTAGCCTACGTCTTGGAATATGACCCAAATAAAAATTTTCACTGGATATTGTCATCTAGTGATGCACGGATGGCGGTTATATCCGCGGGCGCTGCAGATAATCCTCGGATCGGGTGGGTCGGGTAATAAAAAAATGCATTCTGATTATTTGTGGGTGGGTGGGAGGATAAAATAAATTAATGATGCAAGTATTAACTACATTTTCTAAATTATGAACGTGTTTTAAAAAGGCTACAGAAATTGAATAAACTGTAAATTAACATTAAAAGTTATTCAACAAAACATTATTTAGTCAAGAGCAGTAAGGGATTTTCTGTCTTTTGTTGTTTGATTAACATTAATAAAAGACGGCACAGCTTTATTAGGCTGCTGTCACAAGACTTATTTCACGGATCCAATACTGATACTCATGCATTTTATTTTGCAACTGTTTACATTAACTTAAGACAAAACCGACAGTACTTTCTCAATTTGGTACTCGCAGTACGCGCTTTGGATGTGACTGAGCGCACGCGCCTCTGGAGAGCGCGAGTACCGAATGGCTTAAAAAGACGTGAAAATAATACATTTTTGTGACGATGCAACAATGACCAATTAGTGACAATTCTGTCAACTGTCCCGAAACGCGAGCTAAAGTCTTCTATCGCAGAGTGCAGCAGCTCTAGATGCGTCGACATGAAGTGAAAGTTAAAGAGAGAAGACGCGGTACAGCTGAATCACCTACGCTGTTTTCATCTGATGGTTTGTGTGGATTTATTTACTCATCTAACCTACACGCTATATTGAATAAAGGTTTTGCAGTAATTTCCCTCATTTTAAAGTCGAATGCTGCGGGAATGAGTAATGCGATGTATGCGCAATCCCGTAATGAAATTCAGTATCCGATTAAACAATTCTATTATACAGAGACTTGTGAAATTGATTTTCATGACTTTTCAAAAACTTTGAGTTTATTTATTTTTACAAAACTTTCTAGGGCTGGAAATCACTGTTCAATGACTTTTCCAGGTTTTTCCATGACCGTACGAACCCTAATGTGATGATCGGGTGCGCGTGCGGTTATCTAAATCAGACAAAAATACAGGTGCGGGCGGTTGGAGAATTTATTTGAAGCTGCGGATTCGGGTGACGTTTTAGCTCATTCGCGCATCACTATTGTCATCTGAACAAGTAACAAGTCTGCCATGTTTGTTCTGACCAACTGAGGAAAAAAGCATTACCATAAATCTCGCTACCAATGGTGATTAAATCTAAAGATCGGTTATTATTATTGTTATACTTTATTCTCAAATGATTAACAACATCGGCGACTATGAGTAGTGTGTAGATTAATTTCTGCACAGTCTAATCTAATTGTCACACTCTTCGAATTTTATATCAAGAATTTTTTTTAACCCAAAAAGCTAATTATGCCCCCTTCAAACTGGTTTTCTTTAAAATACAAATCTTTGTAATCCCAGGCTATCTGTAATCAGAAGCACATTTATAACTGGAATATAATTTAATTTCAACCACATGTGTTTCATAAACACAATCCTTTCTGGATTACAATCCGCCATCAAAATGATACATTTAATTATTCTGGCTGCTGCGAGAAAAGGCTATAAACGATCCGCCACCTGCAGGATCCTCACATGCGATAGCCTAGTAGCAGGGACAACTTCTTTATGTTTACAGACGTGACGTAATGACGCAGTGCCATGCTCGAATTTACCGCGAAAACCTACCCGTACCACTCAAATTAGAAAACATTATTATAAGCTAACCGTTGTGAATCGGGCTAAAGGCGACAGTTTTGAACACTGCCTGGTTATGTACTTGCTCAAATATTGATTTCGGATCATTTTTAACCCCCCAAAAAAAGTTACGGACTGCAGCTTTAAGTAGCAACAGATCTTTTCTTCTGTATTGCGATGTACATCCGAGAGCAATGGATTAATAAAATAAATAAATTAGGGTGGAAACTTTGTTTTATCCATTGGTTATTAGATGGAGGGAGAAATGAATGCAGGCTTCTAGTCAATTGCAGACAAAAGTCCTGTATTTTTAATACAAATCCGACAGGTTTTTTTTTTTTTTAATGCAACATGGATGGACGAATTGATCCCAATAAAATCAATTGCATGCATTTAGACAATAGATTGGGTTAATTTTTCATGCTGACATGAAGTGGTCTGGATATTGCAGGTATGCTTGCACTTAAAGTAATGGATAGGTAGATTTTTTTTTAATTCAAAGAATTTCTTGTAATTAGCAGTTAAAATAGTGTCAGAAATTCTGATATTAGAATAAAACATTCTTTTGAAACACCACCAATGTCTATGGTAAAATCTAAACTGTAAACGGACCATAAATCTATGATTTAAAAAGCATATATATATATAACAATAATTATTATTATTTAAAATAATCTTATATTAGGTATCATAGTGAGGCAAGATGAAAAGAAAAGACACTTTTCTGAAGACAGTTAGTTCCCTTCAGATATACATTATGACACTGCTCACCCTCAAATAAAAAAATCCTTGGGTTTGCATGTATTTCAAAGTCAGTACAGTGAATTTTGCTAAAAAGCGTTGAGTTTGCAGGTATGCCAATACACAAACAGAAAAGTAAATGAGCAGACATTCTCATCTTGTTTGGATTGGGAAATGGTCTCAGAACAGTTTATTTCTTTTCTCAAATCACTGATTTGCCTACTAATAGTTTAAAGGGGTCATATGATGCGATTTCAATTTTTCCTTTCTCTTTGGAGTGTTACATGCTCTTGGTGCATAAAGAAGATCTCTAAAGTTGCAAAGACTAAAGTCTCAAATCCAAAGAGATATTCTTTATAAAAGTTAAGAGTCAACCACGCCTACTTAAAACGTCTCTTTCTAACACGCCCCCACATATCTACATCACGATGTGGGAAGATTTGCATAACGCCGCCCAAATGTTCACGCAAAGAAAGGCGGCGAAACTTTTATTCTCGCTGTAGTATTGTTGCCGCCATGTCATGAAGGCGCTTGTGTGTTTCATTGTGAAAGCAAAACTACTTTGTTTGGCCTTCCAAAAGAGGACGATATCGCTTCGTCGTTCCTGGAGCTGATCCATGCTGGTCGCTGAGGAAATACTTCAACTTCGCGCTGTGGATCGCCGGATCGCGCTTTCACCGTGGACGAAGCGGAGTCCAGCCCGGGGTCGTCACATGTGGTTGCCGCAGGCATCACAATATGGTAAGGGACGTAACATTTCCGTTACTAGCTTGAGGTATTCAGCCAATCACAACGGTTTACATTAACTTAAGACAAAACCGACAGTACTTTCTCAATTTGGTACTCGCAGTACGCGCTTTGGATGTGACTGAGCGCACGCGCCTCTGGAGAGCGCGAGTACCGAATGGCTTAAAAAGACGTGAAAATAATACATTTTTGTGACGATGCAACAATGACCAATTAGTGACAATTCTGTCAACTGTCCCGAAACGCGAGCTAAAGTCTTCTATCGCAGAGTGCAGCAGCTCTAGATGCGTCGACATGAAGTGAAAGTTAAAGAGAGAAGACGCGGTACAGCTGAATCACCTACGCTGTTTTCATCTGATGGTTTGTGTGGATTTATTTACTCATCTAACCTACACGCTATATTGAATAAAGGTTTTGCAGTAATTTCCCTCATTTTAAAGTCGAATGCTGCGGGAATGAGTAATGCGATGTATGCGCAATCCCGTAATAAAATTCAGTATCCGATTAAACAATTCTATTATACAGAGACTTGTGAAATTGATTTTCATGACTTTTCAAAAACTTTGAGTTTATTTATTTTTACAAAACTTTCTAGGGCTGGAAATCACTGTTCAATGACTTTTCCAGGTTTTTCCATGACCGTACGAACCCTAATGTGATGATCGGGTGCGCGTGCGGTTATCTAAATCAGACAAAAATACAGGTGCGGGCGGTTGGAGAATTTATTTGAAGCTGCGGATTCGGGTGACGTTTTAGCTCATTCGCGCATCACTATTGTCATCTGAACAAGTAACAAGTCTGCCATGTTTGTTCTGACCAACTGAGGAAAAAAGCATTACCATAAATCTCGCTACCAATGGTGATTAAATCTAAAGATCGGTTATTATTATTGTTATACTTTATTCTCAAATGATTAACAACATCGGCGACTATGAGTAGTGTGTAGATTAATTTCTGCACAGTCTAATCTAATTGTCACACTCTTCGAATTTTATATCAAGAATTTTTTTTAACCCAAAAAGCTAATTATGCCCCCTTCAAACTGGTTTTCTTTAAAATACAAATCTTTGTAATCCCAGGCTATCTGTAATCAGAAGCACATTTATAACTGGAATATAATTTAATTTCAACCACATGTGTTTCATAAACACAATCCTTTTTTTCACCGTATATTGCCATCTGAACAAGTAACAAGTCTGCCATGTTTGTTCTGACCAACTGAGGAAAAAAGCATTACCATAAATCTCGCTACCAATGGTGATTAAATCTAAAGATCGGTTATTATTATTGTTATACTTTATTCTCAAATGATTAACAACATCGGCGACTGAGTAGTGTGTAGATTTCAATTTCTGCACAGTCTAATCTAACTGTCACACTCTTCGAATTTTATATCAAGAATTTTTTTTAACCCAAAAAGCAAATTATGACCCCTTCAAACTGGTTTTCTTTAAAATACAAATCTTTGTAATCCCAGGCTATCTGTAATCAGAAGCACATTTATAACTGGAATATAATTTAATTTCAACCACATGTGTTTCATAAACACAATCCTTTCTGGATTACAATCCGCCATCAAAATGATACATTTAATTATTCTGGCTGCTGCGAGAAAAGGCTATAAACGATCCGCCACCTGCAGGATCCTCACATGCGATAGCCTAGTAGCAGGGACAACTTCTTTATGTTTACAGACGTGACGTAATGACGCAGTGCCATGCTCGAATTTACCGCGAAAACCTACCCGTACCACTCAAATTAGAAAACATTATTATAAGCTAACCGTTGTGAATCGGGCTAAAGTAAGGCGACAGTTTTGAACACTGACTGGTTATGTACTTGCTCAAATATTGATTTCGGATCATTTTTAACCCCCCAAAAAAAGTTACGGACTGCAGCTTTAAGTAGCAACAGATCTTTTCTTCTGTATTGCGATGTACATCCGAGAGCAATGGATTAATAAAATAAATAAATTAGGGTGGAAACTTTGTTTTATCCATTGGTTATTAGATGGAGGGAGAAATGAATGCAGGCTTCTAGTCAATTGCAGACAAAAGTCCTGTATTTTTAATACAAATCCGACAGGTTTTTTTTTTTTTTAATGCAACATGGATGGACGAATTGATCCCAATAAAATCAATTGCATGCATTTAGACAATAGATTGGGTTAATTTTTCATGCTGACATGAAGTGGTCTGGATATTGCAGGTATGCTTGCACTTAAAGTAATGGATAGGTAGATTTTTTTTTAATTCAAAGAATTTCTTGTAATTAGCAGTTAAAATAGTGTCAGAAATTCTGATATTAGAATAAAACATTCTTTTGAAACACCACCAATGTCTATGGTAAAATCTAAACTGTAAACGGACCATAAATCTATGATTTAAAAAGCATATATATAACAATAATTATTATTATTTAAAATAATCTTATATTAGGTATCATAGTGAGGCAAGATGAAAAGAAAAGACACTTTTCTGAAGACAGTTAGTTCCCTTCAGATATACATTATGACACTGCTCACCCTCAAATAAAAAAATCCTTGGGTTTGCATGTATTTCAAAGTCAGTACAGTGAATTTTGCTAAAAAGCGTTGAGTTTGCAGGTATGCCAATACACAAACAGAAAAGTAAATGAGCAGACATTCTCATCTTGTTTGGATTGGGAAATGGTCTCAGAACAGTTTATTTCTTTTCTCAAATCACTGATTTGCCTACTAATAGTTTAAAGGGGTCATATGATGCGATTTCAATTTTTCCTTTCTCTTTGGAGTGTTACATGCTCTTGGTGCATAAAGAAGATCTCTAAAGTTGCAAAGACTAAAGTCTCAAATCCAAAGAGATATTCTTTATAAAAGTTAAGAGTCAACCACGCCTACTTAAAACGTCTCTTTCTAACACGCCCCCACATATCTACATCACGATGTGGGAAGATTTGCATAACGCCGCCCAAATGTTCACGCAAAGAAAGGCGGCGAAACTTTTATTCTCGCTGTAGTATTGTTGCCGCCATGTCATGAAGGCGCTTGTGTGTTTCATTGTGAAAGCAAAACTACTTTGTTTGGCCTTCCAAAAGAGGACGATATCGCTTCGTCGTTCCTGGAGCTGATCCATGCTGGTCGCTGAGGAAATACTTCAACTTCGCGCTGTGGATCGCCGGATCGCGCTTTCACCGTGGACGAAGCGGAGTCCAGCCCGGGGTCGTCACGTGGTTGCCGCAGGCATCACAATATGGTAAGGGACGTAACATTTCCGTTACTAGCTTGAGGTATTCAGCCAATCACAACGCACTGGATAGCTGGCCAATCAGCTCGCATTTTCAGACCGATGAGCTTTGTAAAAATTGACTCGTTTCAGAAAGGCGGGGCATAGAGAAACAATAATGTACAGTATGTGGAAAAAAAATTATTTTTTTAACCTTAACCCGCATAAGTGAAGTGAAGTGACATGTGGCCAAGTATGGTGACCCATACTCGGAATTAGTGCTCTGCATTTATCCCATCCAAAGTGCACACACACACACACACACCGTGAACACACACCCGGAGCAGTGGGCAGCCATTTTTTGCTGCAGCGCCCGGGGAACAGTTGGGGGTTCGGTGCCTTGCTCAAGGGCACCTCAGTCGTGGTATTGAAGGTGGGAGAGAGCGCTGTACATTCACTCCCCCCACCTACAATCCCTACCTTTGGGTTACGAGTCTGACTCTCTAACCAATAGGCCACGACTTCCCCATAAACACATTTCATTATGTATCAGCAGCATCATATGACCCCTTTAAAGTGAGTTAACGTGAACCACATTCTGTTCACCTTCACCTGTTAGCTTAGCTTCCCCCGCATCGCCATCCCTTTCAAGCGAAGAACTTAATTATACTTTGAGTCCCTTATGTTTGATTACTAAACATTTTTGCACCCCCATATCATTTTTAAACAGTTTATTATTTGAATTTTAGAGGGGAAAAAATCAGACAGACTATCGGGAGCTACGATTATGTGGCCATTAACTCCCCCTCTTCAACCAGAAGTCCGCAAACGTTCACAACTCTCACCTGGGTGTCCGGGATGGGTGGGGTGTGGCAGGTGCATCTCAGGCTGAACAAGCATGCCTTGAGGGGGCAGGGCCGCTGGACTGTCGCCGTGTGTGTAGATTGGTCCCTGGAAAGACACTGCATTTGGAAATGCAAGTTATTATCTTGGATGTTCGGCCACAAAAATAAAAATTACGTTACCTAAATTAACAGCTCTTGAGTTTTCAAATGAAGGACCAACTAAAAGTTTAACTATTCAGTAGTTGATTTTAGGACACATTCCCATGACCCATTTAACTTAAAAGAAGCAGAAGCAGTACTGCACTCACTGGGTTCATAAAAATGGCCCTCCATGACTCCTATGTGCATGGGTGCAGGCTCGGGAACTGGCCTCTGGCGCTGTGATGAATACCGCTTAGCCCGGCCACCACCAACACCCTGATAACAAAAAATAACAGCTGAAACACAAGGTTGTCGCTTACAACTTTGGTCAGCAAATTCATACACATTTCTTAAACTGAAAATACTTTTAAGATTAGTGTTAAAGTCATGATGAAACTGTGGTAGCAACAGAACTTTTCATCCACATTGTGATGTACATCTGAGTTTAATGGATTTTCAAAAAAAATTCAGGGCGGCGATGCTTCAGTTGTTGATTAGCTTTTAAAATGTGGGCACTGCACTCTAAATCGGAGGCAGATGAATGTGAGCTTGCAGGGTCAGGTTTAAGCCAGTTAAATGATTAGGAGATCAATTTGTTGTTACATACTGTATTTCCGGAAAATAAGTTGCAAATAAATTGAGGGGGAAAAAAAACGTTGCCGTGTAAGTCACATTTTACTATATTCAGAAATAAATAACGTTTGTAAATAATTTACAAACATTATAAACACTACAAAAATTCTATTCACTTTTATCATTCAGTCTTTGGGATTTTTCTAATCTATATAAGCAATTAATGATGGACTGGTTGACTCACAATATCCTCCATGTTTCCATACTGTGGAGGCCCTCCTGCCATGTGCACTGAGCTACGGATGCCTGTTGGGGACAAAAATGCAGGAAATATAAACCAACCTTTCCCAAAAAAAAAAAAAAAAAGAAAAAAAAAAAAAACCCCCTTTCCCAAAAAAAAAAAAAAAAAAAAAAAAAAAAAAAGAGTTTGTAAAACAAATTAATTACACGAAGATTAAGTATTACCTCTCATCTCAGCCTGCAAGTAGGAGGGAGGGCTTTGGGCCCAGTTCTGTCCAGCCAGGCTGAGTTGGGCCAGGTCCTGGTCGAGCCCTGTCAGTCCACCTTGCGTTCCAGCATCACTCTGCTCTTGCCACGACTCACTCTTTGCTGCCGCCGGGGTTTGCTGGACCGCAGGTGAGGAGTCATCTAACGACGCTTGCTTAGCGAGATCAGACGGTCGTGTTCGCGTCGCCCTCCGTGCAAGAGAGTATGATTTCTTTTCCACCGGCCTCTCTTGAGGAGGAGACGATTCTCGCACCCGACTGGCTGCATTGCCCCCTTCCATCGCTGGGCCAGACTCTTGTTTGCGTGGTGACGGAACCCTCTCTCTCTCTGTCCTGTAGTGGTGAGCGGTATATGTAGTTGTCGCTGTTGGAATCTCACCCTCCTCCTCTTCTTCCTCACTGCGGATGTCCTCCACCACCGTGGCTGGGCTATGGTCAGCGTGAACAGCATGTGAACCACGGCCCCTGAGCCGCAGGCCCCTCTCACCTTCTACAGGCTGTGGCCGCACTCCTCGAGGTGGTGGGCCATCTAGACTGGGCTTCGAGTGTCTCTGCCCTTCTGTCCTGTGGGGGGCTGACAGAGCTCGACTACTTTGGAAGCTGCGATGTGGGGGCTGGGTCGAGGGTCGGCCGGAGGATTTGGGTGCTGCAGGGGGACCAGGAGGTGGGCCTGACTGCAGGATAACAGACTGAGGGGTGTTGCGATGGCCAGGTGGAGGCGCCTGCCATGTTGTACGCACCGACTTCTCACCTTCACGATGGCGCCTAGGCTCCCGAATGGGTGAACCAGCATGTCTGCTAAGAAACGGAGATATTAGTGGGCAACCCATCATGCATTTGGCCAATAAAAACCATCTAGAAAGAAGTATGATCCAAAAAAAATTTAGATACATTGCTGGTCAAACATTTGGGGTCAGTCCATTTTTTTTTTATTGTTTATAAAGTCTTTAATCCTCATTAATATGCTTGATTTGATCAAAAAAAAAAATCAGTAGACAGCATAACATTGTGAAAATAGTACAATATAATTTAATACTGTCATTACACGAGTCTTCAGTGTCACATGATCCTTCAGAAATAATTTTTATATTAGGGCTGCACGATAAATTGAAATGGAATCGAGATCGCGATTCGACAGAAGCTGCGATTGTCATGTGTATCTTTCAGTGAAGCATGGTTCTGTGATCAGCAGTAAAGCTCCATCCAAAGGCCAGAGGGCGCTCTCGCGCTGAAACTCCAAATACGCTTCGCAGAAGAAACCCAGAAAATGGCTATGGCTGCAGCTGAATAAACAGAAGATTCAACTGCTTTCATTGATTCAACGTGACTAATAAACACACGACTACGGCAATATACGGTTTATCCGAGTTCTTATTATTATAATTTTCATTAAAATAAAGTATATTTATAATGCAATGCCTTTATCACTGCTTAAATACTATAAATTCTGTTGCGTGCCTTATTTTGTGTAAGAAGCCACATCATCTCACAGAAGGATTTATTTCAAACACTCGACTGACGTTATGAAGTGAGTTTGGAGTAAAAATATGTTATTAAATGTGGTATTTTCACATGCTTTCAAATGGAGCAGCATTTACTTCACAGAGCCGTAGTTCACTGAGAAGCTATGCAAACAGCTGTCATTATCGCGATTTCAGAATCGTGCAATAAAATAGTCCCAAAAAAATAATAATTTGCATAATTTGTCAGTGAACTACGGCTGTGTGTAGTAAATTCTGCTCCATCTGAAAGCACGTGATGATGATTTCCTGCCGATTACAGAACCGGCTTTAACAAAATGCGCATGACAAATCGCATTCGATTAATCGTGCAGCCCTATTTTATATGCTTACTCAATTTGTACTTAAAACATTTCTTATTATCAGTGTTGAAAACAGTTGTGCTGCTTAATTTTGTGGAAACCATTACAGATTAAAAAATTTGTTCACAAGAATAGTATTCATTTGAAATAGAACTCAAAATCTGTATAAATGTCTTTACCGTTACATCAGTTTAATGCATATTAAATGAAAATAAATGCTTATTGAATAATTAAATCTTTAAGAATATTTCTTACTGACCCCAAACTTTGGAATAGTAGGGTGTATACAATTTATGCATATAAAATGTAATAATAATAATAATAATAAAACATCTCCAATTTAGGTTACATAATACACGTTGTATATACTTTATATAGTTTCCTATGTTTAATCAAATTTAACTTAATGACTACAGAAACTGAAATGGTTTTATTTATTGAAAAGAAAGAAAGAGGAGGAAACAGTTCAAAACACTTTTAAAATGGCTTAATATAGCCGATTATCAACCTAGATAATTTGTCAATCCATCACTAGAACATAGTTTTGTGTATGTATTTAAGTACAACAACTACACAGTTATATTTTACCAACTGCACTCGATACCAGACTGCAAAGAAACAAACATGGGCCTCACCTGGGTTTTCGGGAGCGGTACGATCGTCCATCACTCGACCCAGTGCCGTTACGGATGTCATAACCATAAAAAGCAATTAGCTCTTCGCGTGATTTTGGCGCCTGCTCCTCTTCACGGAACTTGTCGTGATCCCAACGGCCCTCGTCCTTCCACAACTTCCTGTGCCTGCCTTTAGGCCTGATGACAGATGGACAAACAGAAAAAGGGGGAGGAAGAGAGACAGCAAAATGAAACTATGAACCACATGGTTTTGTGTCAGATTCAACACCTGAAACTTATCTTTAACTATTTAAAATTAAAATATGATTTTATAGTTGGAATGGCAGTTTTCCCTGAATGAAAAACCCTCATGTCTCTCACCTCTCCTCCTCTGTAGCCTGGCCTCTCACGTCGTGCTCAAAGAAAAGGCCTTTTCGGGGGATGTAGGCTGGATTCTTCCGGTCCTCATCATCGTCCAGCTTCTGGCCTTTGCTGCCCGATTTATTCTCAGGGTCCTCGGTGCTTTCCTGTAAACATGTAGAGGTCTCAACTTCAGTTTTGGCCTAAAAAAAGATTTACAATTAAAACACAACTGGCAGTGTGATTTAGCATTGTCTTAGTCCAGAATGTGGCATTGTGGCTAACTGCTTTAAACCCGTCAAAGGATTATTTTAATGTTTATTATGTTTAAATATCATTCCCGCCACACAAGCTGAACCTGGGCCCTGCCAGAGATTTAGAGTAGGAAAAGATGCCATGTTCTGTTCTTCCATACCTGTCCGTCCCCACTCTGGCGCTCCCCAGCTAGATTCCCCTTCTCATCATCTTTAACTTCCTTGTCCCCTCCATCTCTCTCCTCCTCTTCACCAAGCTCTTCTGTCGGGGCATCTGCAGCGGGCTTCGGTTCTGCGGCAGGACGTGAGGCCTCTTCATCACTGAAATGCTCTGCCGCCTCCTCCTCTTCCTCTCCTCCCTGAAACAAGAAGCATCAAACAACAACAAATTCTCAGATCAGAAAACATACAAACTAAAACTGATCACATCAAACGTCATTCTGATAAAGCACACGGACACAAATTTTAGAAACACAAAGGAACGCAGCTTGGCTGAAGCTCTAAAATTGTAGCACTATTTTACAGTGTCTTTGTTACATGTTACATGTACTTACTATAGTAACGACAGTAAATTACGCATAACTACAATCAACTAACACTAAATAGACATGGTAATTAATATTACTCAGTACTTATTTGTATAATTGCACTGTGACAAGCACACCAAAAAATAACCAAATACCATCACATTCGATAATAAAATAAACAAAAACAAGCTTTTTCCTGTCATCATAGAAAAATTAACATAAGTGACAAAAAGCACAAACTACTAAAACCAAAGTGAAAATAAAAACTGAAAGCCAATTCAAAACATTAATAAATGTTATGATAGTATATAAAAGTAAAATATGGCAATATGAGAAAGACGGGTGTCAACTGATTTCAGTACATTAAGAATAGTGGTGGACAGTATATTATTATTTTTTTTTTTCAAGAATTTAAATCAATTTAGCAAATCAGATCTTTTACAACTACGCATGGGTCGATTACCGGTTTCAAGGTTTACCACGATGTAAAAACACGTGTGTAACTTACGCGATTGGCAACCGGCCGTTTTTTGTCTTATTGCAACTCGTCTCTGTTCTGGACTTGCACAAACTGCAATGCAATCATTTTCCAAAATGTCATTTATGTGAAAATATGAAGTCTGTAAAGAGACGCTGAAGACGGACGCACAGAGAAAAATACTGTAGCAGGCAGATCACTCACTGTTCATGATGCACAAACTATTGGAAGAAAATCCTCAATATTGAGTTTATATGAATGCGAGAATGTCAGAAAAGTTTACGTGGTATTTTCTTTTAATCTCGTCTCTGTATAGTTCATATTAAAGCAGTGTTTCAGCACAGCGCTGCTTTGTTTACAGCGTTAACCAAGGAAAAGCTGTATCTGGTGTTCCATGAGCGCCTCTTGCTATCAGAGAGAGAATCTGCATCTCATTCAGAGCATCTGCCGTTTGCTTCGTTCAGATATGTAGTATAATTTCACAAAGCTAGTCAGAACATTGTTTTTGCTTCAAATTGGGTTATTAAATCAAATTATGTATATGAAATGATATAACTAAATGTATATGAATTTAACAAATTAAATAACTGTAATTACAGATTTAGGTTAAATAACGATGTCAGTCTTTATTTTTCTTCTTTTTAGGAAACAAATCAAAGTAAAAAAATAAACAAATTCTACTCTTCCTAATATTCTGTATGTTGCTCAAAAACAAAATATATTGTGTTCAGCGGGAAAAAATTTTTTTTTTACCCAGTCATTTAAAAGTATCACATTTTAGAGCTGTAACGACAATACCGTGATCCTGTGAATTTTTTGCTAAAGGTTATCATACCGTCAAAACCTCATACCGGCCCATGCCTATTACAAACAAAACATTCTTGGTCTCATTTGGTTATTTTCACTATTTACATATCATCATCAAGCCAAAATATACATGGCATTGCAAAACTAAAACATGTCCAACTTAAAATGGTAGGAAGCATTCATGTTAGGAAATTTCCTTTAGTGGAACATCACCAGCCAAGACAAGCCAGACTGAACCTGATGAGCTTAACTACAACAACCCCGCAACGAAAGACAAAAGCGATAAAAATACACGCTCACCTTCACCAACGCCATCTTCACTTTCCTAAACAGAAAGAGATCAGAATCAAATATCCAGCCAAACAAGCACACTTAAGAAACATAAAGCCTTGTTTAAGAATGAATGATCAGAGATAACAAATCAATAAAAGCAAACTTGAGAATGCATAACCACGGCGCATCCAGATTAAAACACTGAACTTCCTCTTCACGGTCAGCAGATCTTTCTCTTTCATTGCAGAACAGCGTTGTCAGTATGACAGATCAGATATCAAACACTTAGGAACCTCAAATGTCATCTGGTTAGCTTATCAAATGCAGACTCATCATTACACTCAAGAACTAATAACAATAAAGCATCAGTGTTTCTCAGCCCGGTTTCTGGAGGTCCACCTATTGATCCAGACATCCGGGGGGACGCTGACACACCCAATTCAGTTTAGACTGGCTCTTTAGGAAGCCTAACGTTACTGAGCTGATGAGTTGGGTGTAAGACAGAGGAGACATCCGAAATGTGCAGGACAGGGGAACCTCCAGGACCCTGATGGAGAGCTGCTGGGTTAGATGATGAAAGGCATGATATTTTAAGGTCAAACGAGGTCAACGCCACATTCATATAAATGCAGAACCACAATCACACCAAGAATTTAAAATAACATTGTAAAATAACTAAGCGCCTGTTCCACACTTGAACATTTATCTCAAGGGCTAACGTTAGAGACAAAAACCGCACCTCACATGACACGTCTAACCGTATATCACATCTTAACCCGTTTTTAAGTGACACCAACTCGGTGTTTAGCCTGTGTGAAACACTACCACGCGCACGCACACACTCAGATCGGCCCCGGTTATAAAAGTAGATTTACAGCCACACACTCACACACTCCGACTCATCGCCGATTTTGGCGCCGACGCGCTCCGCTGGCGATTCAACCGGCTCGGGGTCTCTTCCGCGAGGCTTCCGGCCGGCCGAGAGGGCTCTCCCGCTCTCGGAGCCCGAGGCGGACTCGTCCTCCTCCTCGCTGTCCTGAGAGGCGCGCCGTCTCCGTCGCCGCCGGTCCGCCATCTTAACTCTCAAGGAAGGGAGAGCGGATCTGCGCGAGGAATTATGGGGGCTGGTGCGTTCGTCATATCCTCTTGTTCTCCGCTGCGTCAAAGGTGGCGCGCGCGAGTGGGCAGCAGCTCAGAGACGTATGTGTTGTCAACTTAGTAATAATAATCATTTTACTTTATTTGTACAGCTTTTTATTATTTGGGGGAAATTTCACATACATAAGAAGAAATGGTCAGGATCCAAGCCAAATTTCATTCATTTTCTTCAAGAGGCTAAGGACTACTGCACCAGTTTGGAGAACATTGTTAATAAAAAAGCAAAGAAGACTTGTAATATTTTTCACGAATATAGAGTTTTTGATGAATGGATCAATGGTTTGTACACTCTGGCATGTTTTTGTAAAATATTGTATATTTTGTTCTGGTTAATAAACAAAAAAAAAAAAAAAAAAAAA
>NW_015505227.1:2228194-2229633 GCF_001515645.1 Sinocyclocheilus grahami
AAAAAAAGAAAGAAAAGTATTGTCAACTTAGCCATTTTGTTGCCAAATTTAGCAACTTCTCAGACTAACAGACTGTTACTTGCAATTTTTATCAATTTAATAATAATTTAATAACTAAATAACTGTTCATTTATGAAACACCTTGTGAGTAGCTTGTACCTGCAACTGATCAATATTAATCAATATACTGTAAAAAAAAAAAAAATATCTAGAAAAATGTTCTAGTAATTCAATTCAAGTTTATTTGTATAGCACTTTTCACGATACAAATCGTTGCAAAGCAGATTTAAATTTTCCAAGACATTATCTGTTATCCATTTTCCATTATCCGTTGTAACCCTGTATCCCCAAAACACAAAATACAATGTGTAATTTAAAATGCAGGTAAAAAAAAAACTGAAAAATAATTACGGAAAATTTCTTCATATTAACGTAGTAGATTGTGCCCTACTTTTACAGACTTTTATTAGAGTGTAACTTACTAACTAACTACTAATAATAGGCTACACACTGCTTAAAACTACAGTTGTTCAGAATGTGCACTTTTACTAGTTTACTAGCTAATAAAAAACAAACAAATTAAATAATTCAATGTTGTGTTTAAAATTAGTTGTTTATATTTTAATATTGCATTATACATTTGTATTATTTTTCAAACAAATCTAAATTAACATATATTTTTGTTGTTGAGATTTGATGCAGTGAAACAAATTTGCATTGTGATTACGTGAGGATGATATCGTGCAATGACATCACAACGTCATTTAGCAACTTTTAGCAACAAATCAACCTTCCTTTAGCAACTTCCCCTGAAAATTAGTTGGCAACACTGACCTGCGCGCCCTCGTTTCTGTGGTGAGATCAGCAAGCTTACTTTACTGTTTTTCCATTCATTGTTAAATAATGAATGGCAAATGCTCTTTGACAATGTCTGCTAATACACTACTTTTTTTCCTATTGGTCTCTGGAATTGCCAGTCTGCAGTAAACAAAGCAGATTTCATTAAATCTATTGCTAATCATTTAAGACTAAACCTCATGGCCCTGACAGAGACCTGGATCAAACCAGAGGACACTGCTACGTCTGCAGCACACTCCAATAATTTCTCATTTTCTCACACTCCCCGTCTGACTGGAAGAGGTGGAGGTACTGGTCTGCTTATCTCTAATGATTGGAAATGTATTCCTGTACCTTCTCTGGGTATTAACAGCTCATTTGAATCACATTCAGTCACTATTACCCACCCTTTTAAAATCCATTTTGTAGTTGTTTATCGACCCCCAGGACCACAAGGGAACTTCTTGGATGAATTAGATGTGCTGCTCTCAACCTTTCCTGAGGATGGTACTCCCCTAGTTATGCTTGGAGACTTCAACATCCACCTAGATAAACCTCAGGCTGCAGACTTCCACACTCTGCTTGCCTCTTTTGATCTCAAG
>NW_015505227.1:2229732-2247723 GCF_001515645.1 Sinocyclocheilus grahami
GACGTAACCTACGCTCACTCTCACCATCCCGGCTATCTGCTATGGTTTCATCTTCGCTTCCTCCCCTTAAACAGTTAGCATCTTTTGATGCTAACAGTGCTACTGATACTTTCTGCTCCACTCTTACGTCTTGTTTTAGACACTGTCTGCCCCTTGTCTTCCAGACCAGTCCGTACCACCCCTTCTGCCCCTTGGCTGTCTGATCCACGAATATCGTTCTAAGCTCAAGGCTGCTGAGAGGGTGTGGAGCAAATCAAAATATCCTACTGACCTTAATATGTATCAGTCACTCCTCTCTTCCTTCTCTACTAATGTCTCCACTACTAAAAGGACATACTATCATAACAAAATTAACAATTCACCTAACTCGCTCCTTTGTCCTCCTCCTCCCCCTCCTTCATCAACTCTAACAGCTGACAACTTTGCCACGTTCTTCATTAATAAAATTAAAACCATCAGTGTACAATTTTCCACACCACAATCTGTCAAGCACATCTTACCAGCAAACATACACTTGTTCACTCTCTGAGGCAGAAGTCTCCAAACTCACCCTTTCTAATCATCCTACTACTTGTCCGCTTGATCCTATTCCATCTCATCTCCTTCAAGCCATTTCTCCTGCAGTTGTACCTGCACTCACTCACATCGTTAACACATCCCTTCACACTGGTGTTTTTCCCTCAGCATTTAGACAGGCTCATATAACCCCACTACTTAAGAAACCCACCCTTAACCCATCTCTTTTAGAGAACTACAGACCGGTTTCCCTTCTTCCTTTCATTGCAAAAACACTTGAACGAGCTGTGTTCAACCAAGTCTCTGCCTTTCTCACACAGAACAACCTCCTCGACAGCAACCAGTCTGGTTTCAGAAGTGGACATTCAACCGAGACTGCCTTGCTCTCAGTTGTTGAAGCCCTAAGACTGGCAAGAGTGGATTTCAAATCTTCAATACTTATCTTGCTGGATCTGTCGGCTGCTTTGACACGGTTAACCACCAGATCCTCCTGTCAACCCTATTGGCAAAGGACATCTCAGGAACCGCACTCCAGTGGTTTAAGTCTTACCTCTCAGTTAGGTCCTTCAAGGTATCTTGGAGAGGTGAACATCTAGCTGATCTACCGGGGTGCCTCAGGGCTCAGTTCTTGGACCACTTCTCTTCTCTGTCTACATGGCATCACTAGGTTCTGTCATTCAGAAACATGGCTTTTCATATCACTGCTATGCTGATGACACTCAACTCTACCTCTCATTCCATCCTGATGATCCGACGATAGCTGCTTGCATCTCAGCTTGTCTAACAGACATTTCTTGCTGGATGAAAGATCATCACCTTCAACTCATCCTTGCCAAGACAGAACTACTTGTGGTTCCATAAAACCCATCGTTTCATCACAATTTCACCATCCAGTTAGGCACATCAACCACAACTCCTTCAAAAACAGCCAGAAACCTTAGAGTTATGATTGATGATCAACTTTCTCAGACCACATTGCTAAAACTGTCCGGTCCTGCAGATTTGCTTTATTCAACATCAAGAAGGTCAGGCCCTTTCTTTCAGAACATGCTTCACAACTCCTTGTTTAAGCTCTTTTTCTATCCAGGCTGGATTATTGCAATGCTCTCTTGGCAGGTCTTCCAGCCAGTTCTATAAAACCTTTACAATTAATCCAGTATGTGGCAACAAGATTAATTTTGAATGAGCCAAAAAGAATGCACGTCACACCTCTGTTCATCAATTTGCACTGGCTACCAGTAGCTGCTCGCATCAAATTCAAGGCATTAATGTTTGCCTACAAAACCACCACTGGCTCTGCACCCCTTTACCTAAATTCATTACTTCAGAGTTATGTGCCCTCTAGAAGCTTGCGTTCTGCAAGTGAACGACGCTTTATTGTGCTTTATTATTCTAACTCTATTTATAAAAAATAATAAAAAACTAACACTAGCTTTTCTAATCGTTTTGTATTCTATCTATTTGTTTTCTTTTTATTTATTATACAATTATCAAAAGCAAAAAAGGGCAGTAACACTAGCTTGCTCTATTCTTTTTCTATTCTATCTGTTTTTCTTTTTATTTATTATATAATTTAAAAAACCTTGCTACGTGTACTGCATTAAGCTAACTGAGACTTGTTATAGCACTTGTATAACATTGCTCTTTTGTTGATTTTGATTGCTTCCATTGTCCTTATTTGTAAGTCGCTTTGGATAAAAGCGTCTGCTAAATGACTAAATGTACATGTAAACATACATACATACATATATATATATATATATATATATATATACACTGCCGTTCAAAATTTTGGGATCAGTTTGTACTTTATTTTAAAAGAAGTCTCTTCTGTTCATCATGACTGCATTTATTTGATCAGAAATACAGAAAAAAAACAGTAATATGTATTTGTGCAATTTAAAAAAAGTTTTCTATTTTAATATACTTTAAAATATAATTTATTCCTGTGATGCAAAGCTGAATTTTCAGCATCATTACTCCAGTGTCACATGATCCTTTAGAAAACATTCTGATATGCTGACTTATTATCCATGTTGGAAACAGTTTTCCTGCTTCAAATTTTTTTGGAACCTGTGATACTTTTTTCAGCATTCTTTGATTAATAAAAAGTTTTAAAAAACAGCATTTATTCTAAATAGAAATCTTTTGTAACAATATACAGTACTGTTCGTAATTTTATTATTTTTTTTTTTTTAAAGAAATGCTTTTATTCAGCAAGGATGTGTTAAATTGATAAAACGTTATAATAGACTGAAGATTTAAATGTATTCATCAAATAATCCTGAAAAAAGTATCACAGGTTCCAAAAAAATATTAAGCAGTTTTTAACACTGATAATAAATCAGCATATTAGAATGATTTCTGAAGGATCATGTGACACTGAATACTGCAGTAATGATGATGAAAAATCAGCTTTGCATCACAGAAATAAAATTTAAAGTATATTAAAATAGAAACCCATTGTATTAAATGATATTTTACAGCACAATTACTGTTTTTTCTGTATTTTTGGTTAAATAAATGCAGCCATGATGAACAGAAGAGACTTCTTTAAAACACATAAAAAAAAATTTACTGATCCTAAACTTTTAGGAAAAGTGATTTGGGATCATTCATTCATTGTTTTTTTTTAGGTGAGATCATGTTAATAGTAAACTACCATGGTATTACTAAGAAATATTTTGAGTACCACAGTACACTAATACTGTAATCATTCAGTACCTTTTTTGAGGAGGATGTGTTAAATTGATAAAACGTTATAATAGACTGAAGATTTAAATGTATTCATCAAATAATCCTGAAAAAAGTATCACAGGTTCCAAAAAAATATTAAGCAGTTTTTAACACTGATAATAAATCAGCATATTAGAATGATTTCTGAAGGATCATGTGACACTGAATACTGCAGTAATGATGATGAAAAATCAGCTTTGCATCACAGAAATAAAATTTAAAGTATATTAAAATAGAAACCCATTGTATTAAATGATATTTTACAGCACAATTACTGTTTTTTCTGTATTTTTGGTTAAATAAATGCAGCCATGATGAACAGAAGAGACTTCTTTAAAACACATTAAAAAAATGTACTGATCCTAAACTTTTAGGAAAAGTGATTTGGGATCATTCATTCATTGTTTTTTTTTTAGGTGAGATCATGTTAATAGTAAACTACCATGGTATTACTAAGAAATATTTTGAGTACCACAGTACACTAATACTGTAATCATTCAGTACCTTTTTTGAGATTAATAAATAAAAACAGTAACAAAATATACCACAGTGCTGGCATAATTTGGGCTGTTGACATGTGATACCCGGGTAGTGGTAGTAAATCTTCAGTAGCATTGATTTTCCATAATATTCATGCTCTTTTAACAGGCGCCAATTGTGTTTTTTGAAACACAACTGAAGCACCAAATGCATTATGGTATATTTGCCTCTGTGTGTGTAATGGACCATAAAAGCACCAACAAAAAGTATGTGCTTTTTATATGTACCATGGTGGTAACCATTTTAATTTCTCACAAAGTATAGGCTAATTCTCTTAAAACTGATGACTGCAGTGATGTAATTTGTTTGCATCAAATACTTTTGACATAATGCAGCATTTTGAACCAAGAAACTGCAGCTGAGCGTATTAACTTGTAAAAACATTTTCTTCTACATAATTTATTGCCTGAAGAACAAAGGGTCTTAAACTACAAGAATGAAAAGAGGACCCCCGTCACACTTCTCCTAATCTCATTCTGGTTTCCTAGTTGAATCCCATTCCAATACTGTTTTTTTTTTCTAGCCAAACATAAAAGTCAAGAAGAATTCTGTGATTTAGCATTCATTAAAACACATGGAAGCACAATATGACTTGTTTTAATATTTGAAATAATTTCTTTAGTTACAAGTATCTTACACGTTTCCATTGAACAAAGCCTTATGTTACAATGCTTCTGTAACCGGTTTTCATCATTACTATATGTGACTGAGAGAACTCACACACCAAAAAGCTCAGCATGTACAGTTTTGATATTTAACGGCAGCTCTTGATGTGTTACTAATTTGTTTGCATCAAATACTTTTGACATAATGCAGCATTTTGAACCAAGAAACTGCAGCTGAGCGTATTAACTTGTAAAAACATTTTCTTCTACATAATTTATTGCCTGAAGAACAAAGGGTCTTAAACTACAAGAATGAAAAGAGGACCCCCGTCACACTTCTCCTAATCTCATTCTGGTTTCCTAGTTGAATCCCATTCCAATACTGTTTTTTTTTTCTAGCCAAACATAAAAGTCAAGAAGAATTCTGTGATTTAGCATTCAAAACAAGTATTCATTAAAACACATGGAAGCACAATATGACTTGTTTTAATATTTGAAATAATTTCTTTAGTTACAAGTATCTTACACGTTTCCATTGAACAAAGCCTTATGTTACAATGCTTCTGTAACCGGTTTTCATCATTACTATTTGTGACTGAGAGAACTCGCACACCAAAAAGCTCAGCATGTACAGTTTTGATATTTAACGGCAGCTCTTGATGTGTTATGGTAGAAGCTTTGGTCCACACTGCTCAAGCTAACCTGCAAAGTATGACGCAAACGCGAACACTGAAGTGTTATATTCGGCACTGTGATCATGGGTGTGTTGTTGGGAGAGCTTGTTTCTCAGACATTACACAGCAAAACACAGTTTCTCACAGATACCACTTGGACTTTAGGGAGATCCAAAATTCACCCTTCAATCTGCTTCTGAAGGTCTGAAAGTGCAATATAGGCGTGTACGAGAGATGAGACCACAACATGTGAACGAATGAGCTTCCTCGTGACAGTTTCATTTGCGACATGTCCGATGAGGCGTCCGTTTCTTGGTCACCCCTGCTCGACTACAACGACTACGCTCATCCAGCCAGGGCAGGTCAAAGTTTCTGTTGAATTAAAAAATAAATAAATACATATGTACTGCAGTCAAATCAAGATTGACATTATTAGCAATATGAAAAACCTCTATTGAACTTACTGCCGTTTCAGACTGGGAAGAGGTCGTCCAAAAGCCACCACTGGTAGGAAGGGTGTCACCATAATAGACTCCACTGAGGACAGACACAGAAACAAGCACTTTAAAAGACTAGACCAAACACTTTTGAAGGCATACAGGAAAAAAGCCATCTGCTGACATACCATCCTCAGGGTCTGGATAGAAGGAGAGCCGCTCTGGTTCGCTCTCCTGGATGACCTTCCTTCTGTTCATCCTCTGCTGCAGGCGCTGAAACATCCTCTGCTCTCGAATACGCTGGATGTCCCACCTGAAAAAGAGAAATGAGATTAATAAACAGATTTGCAAATGCTCTAATCTATTGGATGCTATATAGAAGAACAAAAAACCAAGCATCACCTCTTCCTCCTCTTCTCATCCAGCTCAAGTTTTGAATGCCTCTTCAGAAAGACATCATCATCTAGACACTGCACAGAAGTATGAGCATTTAAATGCATCACAGGCTGAACAATTCATCGAAATAAAACCAAAATTGCAATATGGCTAAGTTGGAGAGTCTGGGACGATTATAAAATGGATTTGGGAACTCAACGTGCACAACCCAAACAGCACTTATAAACCAGTTGCTGTCAAAAGCTATCAAAAGAAACTGGGACAGGCATATATATTAGTATTGTAATTATACAGTTGTATAATCCACCAGCACAGTTTTTGGTCAAATTGTGCAGTCCTACAAACAAGCAGCACAAACCTGGAATCCTTTAGTGTTTTTTTTGTTTTTTTTAATGCAGCATTGCATCTTGGGGTGCTTACACGTCTCACTAACCTCAGGGATGTCCGACGCCTCTTTCTGCCCCAAAGGCTCTAAGATGCTCTCCCGCCATGAAGGGACTATATATGGTGATAAATTTGACAATCTGAAATTTTCCTTATAATTAATATATAATTAAAATCATTAACAGAGAAATTACTTAAATTTCTCCCAACCTGCAACTGTGTCCTCATGCACAGGTGAGGGGTGTCGCCATGGCGATGGAGGCAGCTGATGCCAGCGACAGAGGTACATCTCTGTGGTAGTCAGGTAGGGCAGGTCCAACGAATGCAATTCAGGCTCTGTGTCTTCCTGGGGTTCCTCCTTCTGAGCTGGGCCATCCTGTGGTGGTGGTGGTGACCTGGGCTGCCCACGTCGTGACCTACTCATCCGGGAGTCCTGGAAAAGAAACCTCCTTTAAGAGGGAGAAAAAATAGAACATATTTAAGTTTATCAGTTCTCAAAATTTCATTAGCTACAGCACATTAGTTTGAAATAATGGGGATAGCTTACCCACAAATGAAAATTCTGTCATCATTTACACACCCTCATGTAAAAAAAAAAAAAAAAAAATTATTTGGGAGATTTTTTTTTTTTGTCCACACAATGGAAGATAATATTCATCAAAATATCTTCTTTTGTGTTCCGCAGAAGAAAGTCAATCACACAGGTTTGGAATGACATGAGGGCAAGTTATCCTTGTAAATCTTTATATATTTCAGAGTAAAATTAATAATCATACCTTCTCAGGCTTTTTTCTCCTCTTCCAAAGTGCATTTGCTTTGGGGTTTGGACCCGCCCCTCAGATTGCTGGATGTCATCTGTGGCAGCAGCCTCAGGTTCCTTACGACGAGGCGTCTGAGAAGGACGGGATTCTGCACCCTCTTTTTTCACCATCTGCAGCCGATGGTCCATGCATTCAATTCGTGCCATTAGCTACAAACACACACCTGTGTTAGGCTGTGTATTAAACATTGGGTTCAGGTGAAGTGAAACAACAAAAAAAACAAGTGTTACAAAATAACAAGTGGGAAACTGTGAACACGCCCGCTTTAACATCAAATAGTCCCATCATCGAACCTTTTATCTCGTAAAAGGCAAAGAAAAAAGTGCAAAACTGTAAGCGTACCATCTCTTTTTCAGCTTTGAGGTCATCAATCTCTTTGCTCTTGTTGTGAAGTTGCTTCTGTTGCTTTTCAATCAATTCCAGTTGCAGCAGCAAGATCTGTCGGATGCAGCTGGTCTGCGTGTCCACAAGGCCGGAGCCTTTCCTCACATTCCGACGCTTCCCATCGGGACTATTCTCTGGCGATGGGACCCCCACGACCGCCCCCACTTGCCCTCCATCTCTCGGCTGATTGTTGCTATTTGATACCATGGGATCCATCTTCCCCACGTGGTTGTGACTGGCCTGACAAAACAGTGATTTGCTCTTGACCGGGGAACCTTCGGCCCCCATCTGCTTGGTTGACAGGAGTGCCAAGGCCCCCAGCGTCTCCCAGTTCTCCTCCTGCCCGAGGTTCCCTGCTGGAGATTGGTCAGGGCAGCTCAACATGTTCTGACGGCTGATATTTGCTTTGATGTTTTTGATTTACACTGTTCTGGATAGTGCTCAGCACATGGGTGGCGAAGTCACGGCTTTTCTTCTTCAGGCCGGCCAGGGATTCATGGGCTCCTGCTGGCTTCTTGCTGAGGCTTGTGTCCAGTCTGTGTCCTCCACTCGTGAACACAGTGGATCGCATAGTCATTGCGACTTACTCCAGTTGGAGATGTTTTACCAACACCCACCTCTATAGATGAAGAGGATTTGAGACAGGCTGAACGTGTGTCCTTGAGGCCCCTTTTCTGTAGCCATTCTGGGGGAACGGAACAAAATATTAGATTTTTATGGCAGAATTCGATCATTCATTTTTTCTCAGTAAGGCAAGAATTCTTATTTGACAAAAGAAATTGGTTGAAAAGCAAAATTGAAAGGTAGGCATACAATGACTGAAATAGGGCTGCTATGTTGCTTTAATAGTGTTCTGAGAACTTGAAAGCACACGAATCCAAGAGCAAAAATGTCATCTATAGCAACATTATGTACGGTCAGATTTCCAAAATAATGTGGCTACCCTAAGCTAACCTTCAGTACCCTTCCCATCTGTTGAGTGCATTGATACCCTTTACATTGCATGCATTATGTTTACTGTTTCAGGAAGGACATCGTCCGATCACTGTTTATATGCATGCAACTGGGAGTTTTTTGATCTACAGTGAAACTCCAGCCATGCACGAGCCATCGTCTGGGCACAGGCAGCGTCCACCATTTTAGATATACAGCAAAACAATTACAATCATTTTCAGCAGTTCGCTTCGTCTGCTCTTGTGGGACAATGACGCCATTTTAAGTCATGCAATCATGCTGCTTATATAAATACTGAATGAAGCATATCGCAACCACCGACGAACTTGTTCATCATTTTGCATCGGCATGTGATTTAAATTCTCCTGACCGAACTCACCTATCGGCTTCCTTTGGCCCACTTGCCGATATTTTTTTGAATCTGCACAGTGCGCACACGGCGCATGCGCGGTGCGTTTGGAAACTGATTGGACACATGCGGAACAATATTTCGTGGCGCGCGCGTTGGTCTTGAGGTTTGCATTAATGACATCATGCAGAGATGCACTGAAGATTATAGCATTGAAGTTTTAAAGCATGGCAACATATCGGAGTAAATGCAAATATGATTAAAATCATGAACCGAGAACTTATAAAGAATTCACAGACGAATATAGCTAACGCATTCGTTTATTAGCTCAACTTTAATAGTTCTAACAGTTTTACAAACAGGCTACATAAATATACAGTACTTGATTAAATAAATAGCGAGGAGTTCTGGTGGCAGCTTTGCTGGCAATGCATTCTGGCAGACAGCCATGCTAACATTCACTACTGGGTGTTCAGACAAACTTGGCACTAGAAGAAACTTGTTAGATGCATGCAGTAATTACTATTTAAATCCAAAACATACTTTTGCAAAACGTACACATATGTTGTCTGTTATAGTATTGCATGTTTCAGTATTTTTACAATATTTGTGTGATTTTTCTCAAAACAAGAAAAAACCTTGCCAACCTGTAAAATTAATGTAAAAAAATAAATACATGTAATTAAAACACATTATTTTAAAAGAAAAGTCTTGTCTTGTTTATATATATATATATATACATATAATTTTTGTAGCCCTTTTTCAGTTCAGTCAGTTTATAAATACAAAATATGTCCAGTCTGTAAATGTGAACACATCATTTGGTGCCACTCCAGATGTCGCATCTGCTGTTGTTCTGTTGTTTATTCTTTTTTTAGAAGGGGAACTGCGAGTTTGACACTCTGAGTGCAAAACTGAACTGTAATCATCTTTCTGCTCCACTAGAGTGCACTCTTTGCCAGGTTTATCCTGTTCTCTTTCACAGAACTACAAGCATGTTATACTGAACGCATAGGCTACATGCGGGGCTCTACTTGATAACATGCAAACAGTAAGATTATAATAATTTTTTTTTTTTAGATAAGGTGTACAGTTTGGTAACAGTGTTAATAAATGATCTGTTTTTGCCTTGTAAAACAATGTTAATTTGTAACTTCCCACAAGGTAATTAAGTAAATATGTGAGTGGATGAGATTCCAGAAAGAGCAGCTACTGTATATCATGATAAGATCGATTGTATACTGCTATATCATGCAAAACATGCCAGATCAAGGCCAGTAGGCCCATGTGATATATATATATATATGCCTCGACTACGAACTACACAGAGAAACATGACTAATGGATTTTAGATAAGGTGTACAGTTTGGTAACAGTGTTAATAAATGATCTGTTTTTGCCTTGTAAAACAATGTTAATTTGTAACTTCCCACAAGGTAATTAAGTAAATATGTGAGTGGATGAGATTCCAGAAAGAGCAGCTACTGTATATCATGATAAGATCGATTGTATACTGCTATATCATGCAAAACATGCCAGATCAAGGCCAGTAGGCCCATGTGATATATATATATGCCTCGACTACGAACTACACAGAGAAACATGACTAATGGATTTCTATAGATTACTATTCAGAATTTGATTTCTTAATGTTTGATTTATAAAAGTAATAAAAAAAAAGATCTCTTCTCATTCTTAAAGCTGCAGTCCGTCACTTTTTTTGTGTTCAAAATGTACAGCTTTAACTTTTCCCAGCTTTACAACCGAGTCAACTACCCGTGGTGTGAGTTTCCAAGTCCTTCTGTTTGTGGGGGAAAAAATTAAACTTTTCATATATGCTTTCTGTCCTAATCACGTACAGGAAAATTTTTTTATTTTTTATATAAAAAAATATTAAAAAAAAAAAAAAAAAAATTATTTGGGAGATTTTTTTTTTTTGTCCACACAATGGAAGATAATATTCATCAAAATATCTTCTTTTGTGTTCCGCAGAAGAAAGTCAATCACACAGGTTTGGAACAACATGAGGGCAAGGTATCCTTGTAAATCTTTATATATTTCAGAGTAAAATTAATAATCATACCTTCTCAGGCTTTTTTCTCCTCTTCCAAAGTGCATTTGCTTTGGGGTTTGGACCCGCCCCTCAGATTGCTGGATGTCATCTGTGGCAGCAGCCTCAGGTTCCTTACGACGAGGCGTCTGAGAAGGACGGGATTCTGCACCCTCTTTTTTCACCATCTGCAGCCGATGCTCCATGCATTCAATTCGGGCCATTAGCTACAAACACACACCTGTGTTAGGCTGTGTATTAAACATTGGGTTCAGGTGAAGTGAAACAACAAAAAAAACAAGTGTTACAAAATAACAAGTGGGAAACTGTGAACACGCCCGCTTTAACATCAAATAGTCCCATCATCGAACCTTTTATCTCGTAAAAGGCAAAGAAAAAAGTGCAAAACTGTAAGCGTACCATCTCTTTTTCAGCTTTGAGGTCATCAATCTCTTTGCTCTTGTTGTGAAGTTGCTTCTGTTGCTTTTCAATCAATTCCAGTTGCAGCAGCAAGATCTGTCGGATGCAGCTGGTCTGCGTGTCCACGAGGCCAGAGCCTTTCCTCATGTTACGACGCTTCCCATCGGGACTGTTCTCCGGCGAGGGGACCCCCACGACCACCCCCACTTCTCTCTGCTGATTGCTGCCATTTGATACCATGGGATCCATCTTCCCCACGTGGTTTTGACTGGCCTGACAAAACAGTGATTTGCTCTTGACCGGGGAACCTTCGGCCCCCATCTGCTTGGTTGACAGGAGTGCCAAGGCCCCCAGCGTCTCCCAGTTCTCCTCCTGCCCGAGGTTCCCTGCTGGAGATTGGTCAGGGCAGCTCAACACGTTCTGACGGCTGATATTTGCTTTGATGTTTTTGATTTACACTGTTCTGGATAGTGCTCAGCACATGGGTGGCGAAGTCACGGCTTTTCTTCTTCAGGCCGGCCAGGGATTCATGGGCTCCTGCTGGCTTCTTGCTGAGGCTTGTGTCCAGTCTGTGTCCTCCACTCGTGAACACAGTGGATCGCATAGTCATTGCGACTTACTCCAGTTGGAGATGTTTTACCAACACCCACCTCTATAGATGAAGAGGATTTGAGACAGGCTGAACGTGTGTCCTTGAGGCCCCTTTTCTGTAGCCATTCTGGGGGAACGGAACAAAATATTAGATTTTTATGGCAGAATTCGATCATTCATTTTTTCTCAGTAAGGCAAGAATTCTTATTTGACAAAAGAAATTGGTTGAAAAGCAAAATTGAAAGGTAGGCATACAATGACTGAAATAGGGCTGCTATGTTGCTTTAATAGTGTTCTGAGAACTTGAAAGCACACGAATCCAAGAGCAAAAATGTCATCTATAGCAACATTATGTACGGTCAGATTTCCAAAATAATGTGGCTACCCTAAGCTAACCTTCAGTACCCTTCCCATCTGTTGAGTGCATTGATACCCTTTACATTGCATGCATTATGTTTACTGTTTCAGGAAGGACATCGTCCGATCACTGTTTATATGCATGCAACTGGGAGTTTTTTGATCTACAGTGAAACTCCAGCCATGCACGAGCCATCGTCTGGGCACAGGCAGCGTCCACCATTTTAGATATACAGCAAAACAATTACAATCATTTTCAGCAGTTCGCTTCGTCTGCTCTTGTGGGACAATGACGCCATTTTAAGTCATGCAATCATGCTGCTTATATAAATACTGAATGAAGCATATCGCAACCACCGACGAACTTGTTCATCATTTTGCATCGGCATGTGATTTAAATTCTCCTGACCGAACTCACCTATCGGCTTCCTTTGGCCCACTTGCCGATATTTTTTTGAATCTGCACAGTGCGCACACGGCGCATGCGCGGTGCGTTTGGAAACTGATTGGACACATGCGGAACAATATTTCGTGGCGCGCGCGTTGGTCTTGAGGTTTGCATTAATGACATCATGCAGAGATGCACTGAAGATTATAGCATTGAAGTTTTAAAGCATGGCAACATATCGGAGTAAATGCAAATATGATTAAAATCATGAACCGAGAACTTATAAAGAATTCACAGACGAATATAGCTAACGCATTCGTTTATTAGCTCAACTTTAATAGTTCTAACAGTTTTACAAACAGGCTACATAAATATACAGTACTTGATTAAATAAATAGCGAGGAGTTCTGGTGGCAGCTTTGCTGGCAATGCATTCTGGCAGACAGCCATGCTAACATTCACTACTGGGTGTTCAGACAAACTTGGCACTAGAAGAAACTTGTTAGATGCATGCAGTAATTACTATTTAAATCCAAAACATACTTTTGCAAAACGTACACATATGTTGTCTGTTATAGTATTGCATGTTTCAGTATTTTTACAATATTTGTGTGATTTTTCTCAAAACAAGAAAAAACCTTGCCAACCTGTAAAATTAATGTAAAAAAATAAATACATGTAATTAAAACACATTATTTTAAAAGAAAAGTCTTGTCTTGTTTATATATATATATATATACATATAATTTTTGTAGCCCTTTTTCAGTTCAGTCAGTTTATAAATACAAAATATGTCCAGTCTGTAAATGTGAACAGATCATTTGGTGCCACTCCAGATGTCGCATCTGCTGTTGTTCTGTTGTTTATTCTTTTTTTAGAAGGGGAACTGCGAGTTTGACACTCTGAGTGCAAAACTGAACTGTAATCATCTTTCTGCTCCACTAGAGTGCACTCTTTGCCAGGTTTATCCTGTTCTCTTTCACAGAACTACAAGCATGTTATACTGAACGCATAGGCTACATGCGGGGCTCTACTTGATAACATGCAAACAGTAAGATTATAATAATTTTTTTTTTTTAGATAAGGTGTACAGTTTGGTAACAGTGTTAATAAATGATCTGTTTTTGCCTTGTAAAACAATGTTAATTTGTAACTTCCCACAAGGTAATTAAGTAAATATGTGAGTGGATGAGATTCCAGAAAGAGCAGCTACTGTATATCATGATAAGATCGATTGTATACTGCTATATCATGCAAAACATGCCAGATCAAGGCCAGTAGGCCCATGTGATATATATATATATATGCCTCGACTACGAACTACACAGAGAAACATGACTAATGGATTTCTATTCAGAATTTGATTTCTTAATGTTTGATTTATAAAAGTAATAAAAAAAAAAGATCTCTTCTCATTCTTAAAGCTGCAGTCCGTCACTTTTTTTGTGTTCAAAATGTACAGCTTTAACTTTTCCCAGCTTTACAACCGAGTCAACTACCCGTGGTGTGAGTTTCCAAGTCCTTCTGTTTGTGGGGGAAAAAATTCAAATCTAAAACTGAAAACTTTTCATATATGCTTTCTGTCCTAATCACGTACAGGGTGATCACAGTGATGGGCTAGTTTGTCATCTGAAGGTCCCCTGGGATCTTGTAGAAGGCGCATCAGTGCTTCCAAGCAGCTAATCAAAAGCCACTTGAACGAGAAGAACAAGAGCATGTTTATAATCACGTAGCCTATGCTTCGTCCGCCATCAGATACCCAAACCACACAGTAAGCTGAACATGAGACAATTCAGTTCACTCTATCAGATGTAAAGCACTGCGAGTCCACCACAGAAGAAAAATGCTCGATGGAAATAGTTTATATAAGAATAATAGCAAGTTGTAAACAAGTCTTGTCTGTACGAATCCACGTTTAACTAGAGCGACAACCCAATTACACGGCTTTTGTTTCCCTCAGACCGCTGAGATGTTTACATTAGTGGAAGACCGAGACTACCCGCTTTCCACGAAAATAGAGCGCCGGGTCGACGCCCACTTTACTGTGCTCCACTTCAGAGCTCGCACGTGGAGCTGCCGGGTGACCGCGCGCATCCGCAGCAGGGCGCGTGCAGCAGTGTCCGAGGTGCATCCCGCACTCACATGGCACACGGGGACCCTGCGACTGCAGCGAGCAGAAAAACAGGGACGCACGTCTCTCTCTGTGCCGCATCGATGCATGAAATAGGTCTCGAATGTCGTTTATTAGGCTATACTATTTGCTTGAGGACTGAAAGGTCCTTCCTTCATAAGGCTCAGGCGCGCGCAACAGAAGCAAATAACCAGTCGCTGTTTGAGTCGAGATATGCGTCTGCTGTTAGAAGACGTTCAGTGGCTGCTATTAAACTGCTTCAAGTCGTTTCAAGTATATTAAAATATGATTTAATTGTAAAAACAGGAAATGGAGGCGCTACACAAATGTGACAAGAATCGCATAGAAATGAGCCTCGCAAGAAAGGGTTAACTCGACCACCAGATATCTCGAAATGAAGCGATACGCAGTAGAGCGCCTCGTTGGAGTCACGCGGACAGTAGGTTAGGAGGCGGCTCAAGTGACCTAGATTCATAATGCTGCAGTTTAGTCTTCCCATTTTAAAACTTGATTTGAATTATGACAGAGCCTTGCTATAGTTTCCAGTGACTGTCTGTTTTAGGAATTCATAGGCAGGGTGCGATCTGTTGAGATTCATCTTGCTCAAAACGAATTGTTTTTATAACACATAGCCTAGTGATAATGACAGCATTTGGTCAATTCGAGTCCGATCCACTGATCTATATATTATATTATATAGATCAGTGGTCCACTCCTGAGAGAGGCGCACTAGCAGCCCACTGTTTCTATGGTTACCTCCCTGTATTAACCCTTTCGCGAGCGACGGTTTACCGTAAAAATACACGCTACTTTGCTCAATTTGGTGGTTACTTCGGCTCGGTTAAGAATCCATTGTTCTAAATAGCTCTCAATCAGTCCGCTGTGTGGCTGATTTGAAATGCTGTATTTGTATGTCAGTAGTAAAAGACCAAGTGCTATAATGTCAGAATCCTGTAAATGTCCTGATACTCTTGCTTTGCTCATCTTTAAGGAACGGGTCCATATTTTACCAACGTGTTTAGATGGTCTTGGCTGTCCTGCCGCCTTTGGTGTTCCCAGAGGGAGGAAAACCGCAATGATGAGAGGCTAATGAGTGTTGGCCATGCAAAGACTTCCTCACGTTGTCGAGCACGGGCGCTGTTGCGCCAGACAGCACTAAGAGGACAAAATAACTCTGGGATAAAACTACAGCTGAATAGTTGAGATTTACAGAGCTTTGCCGCGGTGAGTCCAGTGCTGATTATCTAAATTGATCATCGTTACTTAAAATATGCACGACTGACAAGGTGTGGTGATGTCTGGAGGGCCGGGATTATTAGGTTATTTAAAGAACTTGTAAGGTTTAATGTGTCATCTCAAGTTTAAAGCAAACAACACGTAATAATGTCACAATTAAGCATAAGGAGATTAACAGTGTCTACATCATTTAATAGCTACCACGGGGTTTGGACATTAAATGTTGTTGTTGTTTTTTTTTTAAAGTAGGCCTACCTTGGAGTATAGCATGTACAACAAAACATCAACCTTACAAAAAAATAAATAAATAAAAATTATATATATAGGCTATATACATGCATGTATGTATGTATGTGTGTGTGTGTGTGTGTGTGTGTGTGTGTGTGTGTATATATATATATATATCCACACAGATACACAACTAGGTTTCAACCATGACATTAAGACCTTTATTTTTAAGAGCGTAATATAATCTTTTTGTAAGGGCAGTAACATTGTAAATGCAATCCACATATTTAAGCTCAAATGTACAATACTCATGATATCTCTGATGGACAATGTCTTTTAAAGCATTTTAAACATTACATTACACTGTAAAAAATGATCGTGATTTTAGCTAGTAAGAGACTGTAAAAATGCTACAGTAAAAAAACTGTAAATTGGTTAACAATACATTTCCTATAAACGGTGAATAACTGTGATTACATTTAATGTAATTTTACAGTAAATTACTGTTAAAATTACGTTTTTTGGAAGTGAAAAAATAACTAGTTGTTGTATAATTTACAGTGGAAACCCCGTAAATTGACATTCAATTCCCTGCATGACACTTCACATTTGATGTTTTCTCATTGAAAAAAAAACATTTCTTCTTATCACTGTGTACATTAGGGTTTTATCTTACATCTAATGTTGTTAAATTAATGTTCATTGCATTATTTCAGTAGCCTATCATGTGTGTTATGATGCTGTTTGGTATTTGTGTGAATGACACTGTGCACCTTCTATAAGTATTTCCCTTCTCAGCTTGAGGAAAAGCTGTGATGAACTTTGATTCATCATGTGTCTTTCTCATCACCACCTGTTTTTGGTGGTTATCGGTGTATTACAATGGTACAAAACTACGGTGGCCGAGAAGTGCAGAACAAATCACAATTCTGAAAACAAAATAACAAATTACAAACGCAAATGCAAGTCTAAAAAACTAAATAACAATTCAGAAAACACATCAACAATTCAGAAAACACAATGACAAATTCGAAAACAAAATAACAAGTCAGAAAACACAATGATAATTCAGTCAAACCGGAAGAGGTAGGTATAGTTTGAGACAGCGCCATTGGTTTGGGATTACTCACCGCTGACTGGACGAGACATCTGTCAATCAACGTATACAGGGAAGAACCAGCCGAAGAACAGAGTCGTGGTAGAAAGTTCAGAGATGGTATTAAAGTAGCTCAGTTTAAATGTATTGTATGAATTGCCCTTACTATGGAATAAAAAAAATACAGGGTTATTTTTGTTTATTTACATTTAGTTAAAAGTGGCTGTAACATATCGGCTCCAGTGGTGCAGGTGGTTAAGGACTTGGCTTTGGCTTTTTGACGCGATCGACCAGGGTTCGATCCCACCTTTTGCCAAACTTTTTTTTTCTCCCTTTTCAAATCTCGTATTAGCAATGGATTCTATTTACACTAAGTGAAAATAGCAGTATTTTTAGCAATATGCTATTTACACTAAGTGCAAATACCTATTTATACTATGTTAAACTAGCAGGATTTCTACTATCAAGTACACTACTTGTTGCAAATAGTGGCAATTATCTGCACTTCAGTATTGTAGTACATTATAAAACAGTATACAATAATAACGTATTGAGTGTAAATTATAATTTTAATTATGAAATGGATTCCACCTTATTGGTACAATAAAGCCCTCCCTACACCTACCCGATACTTTATTTTCAACTTTTTGATTTTTTCCTTAATTTTTATTGAAAATAAATGCCTTTACGATGTGATA
>NW_015505227.1:2249746-2255104 GCF_001515645.1 Sinocyclocheilus grahami
AAAAAAAAAGATCTCTTCTCATTCTTAAAGCTGCAGTCCGTCACTTTTTTTGTGTTCAAAATGTACAGCTTTAACTTTTCCCAGCTTTACAACCGAGTCAACTACCCGTGGTGTGAGTTTCCAAGTCCTTCTGTTTGTGGGGGAAAAAATTCAAATCTAAAACTGAAAACTTTTCATATATGCTTTCTGTCCTAATCACGTACAGGGTGATCACAGTGATGGGCTAGTTTGTCATCTGAAGGTCCCCTGGGATCTTGTAGAAGGCGCATCAGTGCTTCCAAGCAGCTAATCAAAAGCCACTTGAACGAGAAGAACAAGAGCATGTTTATAATCACGTAGCCTATGCTTCGTCCGCCATCAGATACCCAAACCACACAGTAAGCTGAACATGAGACAATTCAGTTCACTCTATCAGATGTAAAGCACTGCGAGTCCACCACAGAAGAAAAATGCTCGATGGAAATAGTTTATATAAGAATAATAGCAAGTTGTAAACAAGTCTTGTCTGTACGAATCCACGTTTAACTAGAGCGACAACCCAATTACACGGCTTTTGTTTCCCTCAGACCGCTGAGATGTTTACATTAGTGGAAGACCGAGACTACCCGCTTTCCACGAAAATAGAGCGCCGGGTCGACGCCCACTTTACTGTGCTCCACTTCAGAGCTCGCACGTGGAGCTGCCGGGTGACCGCGCGCATCCGCAGCAGGGCGCGTGCAGCAGTGTCCGAGGTGCATCCCGCACTCACATGGCACACGGGGACCCTGCGACTGCAGCGAGCAGAAAAACAGGGACGCACGTCTCTCTCTGTGCCGCATCGATGCATGAAATAGGTCTCGAATGTCGTTTATTAGGCTATACTATTTGCTTGAGGACTGAAAGGTCCTTCCTTCATAAGGCTCAGGCGCGCGCAACAGAAGCAAATAACCAGTCGCTGTTTGAGTCGAGATATGCGTCTGCTGTTAGAAGACGTTCAGTGGCTGCTATTAAACTGCTTCAAGTCGTTTCAAGTATATTAAAATATGATTTAATTGTAAAAACAGGAAATGGAGGCGCTACACAAATGTGACAAGAATCGCATAGAAATGAGCCTCGCAAGAAAGGGTTAACTCGACCACCAGATATCTCGAAATGAAGCGATACGCAGTAGAGCGCCTCGTTGGGAGTCACGCGGACAGTAGGTTAGGAGGCGGCTCAAGTGACCTAGATTCATAATGCTGCAGTTTAGTCTTCCCATTTTAAAACTTGATTTGAATTATGACAGAGCCTTGCTATAGTTTCCAGTGACTGTCTGTTTTAGGAATTCATAGGCAGGGTGCGATCTGTTGAGATTCATCTTGCTCAAAACGAATTGTTTTTATAACACATAGCCTAGTGATAATGACAGCATTTGGTCAATTCGAGTCCGATCCACTGATCTATATATTATATTATATAGATCAGTGGTCCACTCCTGAGAGAGGCGCACTAGCAGCCCACTGTTTCTATGGTTACCTCCCTGTATTAACCCTTTCGCGAGCGACGGTTTACCGTAAAAATACACGCTACTTTGCTCAATTTGGTGGTTACTTCGGCTCGGTTAAGAATCCATTGTTCTAAATAGCTCTCAATCAGTCCGCTGTGTGGCTGATTTGAAATGCTGTATTTGTATGTCAGTAGTAAAAGACCAAGTGCTATAATGTCAGAATCCTGTAAATGTCCTGATACTCTTGCTTTGCTCATCTTTAAGGAACGGGTCCATATTTTACCAACGTGTTTAGATGGTCTTGGCTGTCCTGCCGCCTTTGGTGTTCCCAGAGGGAGGAAAACCGCAATGATGAGAGGCTAATGAGTGTTGGCCATGCAAAGACTTCCTCACGTTGTCGAGCACGGGCGCTGTTGCGCCAGACAGCACTAAGAGGACAAAATAACTCTGGGATAAAACTACAGCTGAATAGTTGAGATTTACAGAGCTTTGCCGCGGTGAGTCCAGTGCTGATTATCTAAATTGATCATCGTTACTTAAAATATGCACGACTGACAAGGTGTGGTGATGTCTGGAGGGCCGGGATTATTAGGTTATTTAAAGAACTTGTAAGGTTTAATGTGTCATCTCAAGTTTAAAGCAAACAACACGTAATAATGTCACAATTAAGCATAAGGAGATTAACAGTGTCTACATCATTTAATAGCTACCACGGGGTTTGGACATTAAATGTTGTTGTTGTTTTTTTTTTAAAGTAGGCCTACCTTGGAGTATAGCATGTACAACAAAACATCAACCTTACAACAAAAAAAAAATTATATATATAGGCTATATACATGCATGTATGTATGTATGTGTGTGTGTCTGTGTGTATATATATATATATATATATATCCACACAGATACACAACTAGGTTTCAACCATGACATTAAGACCTTTATTTTTAAGAGCGTAATATAATCTTTTTGTAAGGGCAGTAACATTGTAAATGCAATCCACATATTTACGCTCAAATGTACAATACTCATGATATCTCTGATGGACAATGTCTTTTAAAGCATTTTAAACATTACATTACACTGTAAAAAATGATCGTGATTTTAGCTAGTAAGAGACTGTAAAAATGCTACAGTAAAAAAACTGTAAATTGGTTAACAATACATTTCCTATAAACGGTGAATAACTGTGATTACATTTAATGTAATTTTACAGTAAATTACTGTTAAAATTACGTTTTTTGGAAGTGAAAAAATAACTAGTTGTTGTATAATTTACAGTGGAAACCCCGTAAATTGACATTCAATTCCCTGCATGACACTTCACATTTGATGTTTTCTCATTGAAAAAAAAACATTTCTTCTTATCACTGTGTACATTAGGGTTTTATCTTACATCTAATGTTGTTAAATTAATGTTCATTGCATTATTTCAGTAGCCTATCATGTGTGTTATGATGCTGTTTGGTATTTGTGTGAATGACACTGTGCACCTTCTATAAGTATTTCCCTTCTCAGCTTGAGGAAAAGCTGTGATGAACTTTGATTCATCATGTGTCTTTCTCATCACCACCTGTTTTTGGTGGTTATCGGTGTATTACAATGGTACAAAACTACGGTGGCCGAGAAGTGCAGAACAAATCACAATTCTGAAAACAAAATAACAAATTACAAACGCAAATGCAAGTCTAAAAAACTAAATAACAATTCAGAAAACACATCAACAATTCAGAAAACACAATGACAAATTCGAAAACAAAATAACAAGTCAGAAAACACAATGATAATTCAGTCAAACCGGAAGAGGTAGGTATAGTTTGAGACAGCGCCATTGGTTTGGGATTACTCACCGCTGACTGGACGAGACTTCTGTCAATCAACGTATACAGGGAAGAACCAGCCGAAGAACAGAGTCGTGGTAGAAAGTTCAGAGATGACGGCAACCACAGCTCCGGGTAGCCTATTTTACTGTAAATGTTACCGATTTTTTTTTTTTACAGTGTAGGATTTACTATTGCAGCTAAATAATTCTGTAGCCTATACAATCGAATCAACAACTGGCTTTAAATATTTTACTGAAGCCTGTCAGAGTGGCGTTATATAACGAATACATAACTTAAAAAACGTGTCAAATAACTTTCTGGAGAAAAAAATCTATTTCAAAATAACTCATTGTTAATTCATGCTCTTCACTGTAGCATAAAATTCCAAGTTCGCCTAAATAAAAAAAGGCCTATATTTAAATTTTTAATTTTTGCCTTTGAAATCTAGCACTGACCAAGATACTGTGCGTCAGGTAACAAATAAACAAAGATTATGGTACACCGCTGAGCTCCATGAGAGGTGTAGTCTGTGCGCGCGCGCAGAACGGGCACGGTGCAAGAGTACAAAGTGTTTTTGCATGCGACAACTCTGCGATGTGTCAACCGCAGTCGTGCTTTTGCTACAAGTCGCGGGACTCGAGCTTTAAGTCCACCCACTCAAGCGATTACATGGTGTTTGGTCCAGGTAACGTGATGTGCAAACGTGACGAAAACTTTACCATCTCGCTTATGCAGCAGAGGCACTGTTATCCATGTCCGCGATAGTCTAAACAACCAGCACAAAAATTCGCCAATAAGATACAGTCCGAAAATAGAAGCGACAGGCGTGGTCAGTTCCCAACATCAGGCAACACTTGGTGCAAACCGTTCTTCGCCACGCCAGTGAATCATCACGTTTATGTTTTGCACCCGCTTGTCACGTGTAGCGTCACGCATTGTTCTTATACAGGTGAAACCGATTATTCATATCTGCAATAAGGCGCCAGAGTGATTCACGTGAATGCAACTAGCGGCTCATGCAGCGCCACCATGGTCAGCATAATAGATGCGACTCCTTTTATTGCTGCGAGATTGTCTTTTTTTTATTTTATTTTTTTATAAGTAGCACGGTTTTGTTCTCTGGCACGTGCCTGCCGGAGCCCCAAAAGAGGATAATGGTTTTCCAAAAGCTGGTACGCTTTTCTCTAAGGGAGGCTCTCTATCTGGGACACAGTGGAAACTTATTTTGGGGGTAAATTGCTGTTTTGAAAATAACCATAAAATAGCTTCAAAAGCTGAAAAGGCGCAAAAAATAGTCAAAATAACTCCAAAACACACGACTTTAGACATTTGGATTTTGTGCATCCTAACTACATATTATAACCTCACACACACACACACACATATAGGGTAAAATGGGGGGGTCCACCTTAAGAGCAATGTCCATATACTAGAGATGGTATTAAAGTAGCTCAGTTTAAATGTATTGTATGAATTGCCCTTACTATGGAATAAAAAAAATACAGGGTTATTTTTGTTTATTTACATTTAGTTAAAAGTGGCTGTAACATATCGGCTCCAGTGGTGCAGGTGGTTAAGGACTTGGCTATTTGGATTTTGTGCATCCTAACTACATATTATAACCTCACACACACACACACATATAGGGTAAGATGGGGGGGGGGTCCACCTTAAGAGCAATGTCCATATACTGATATGCACATGAGTTTAGCATAGAGGATCTTCTGAAGTTTCAGTATTGTTCTTAGGCTGTGGAATTAATAAATGACAACAACTTAAATAACAATGAATTCCAAAACACAAGCATGCACGTTTACTTAGCTATCTAAATATGGACATTCCATAGACTTATTCTGTTTTTTATACCTACCAAAATATGGTAGGTACACACAATCTTATTTCATCCCATCCCCCATAACACAACTTTACATTAACACAACTTGACATTATGATTGTGTGTGCATCGTAAAAGTGATGAGCCTATATTTTTATATAAGTTAATTATATATATATATATATATATATATATATATATATATATATATATATATATATATCTCTTATATATCTCTG
>NW_015505227.1:2255443-2334817 GCF_001515645.1 Sinocyclocheilus grahami
ACTACTTGTTGCAAATAGTGGCAATTATCTGCACTTCAGTATTGTAGTACATTATAAAACAGTATACAATAATAACGTATTGAGTGTAAATTATAATTTTAATTATGAAATGGATTCCACCTTATTGGTACAATAAAGCCCTCCCTACACCTACCCGATACTTTATTTTCAACTTTTTGATTTTTTCCTTAATTTTTATTGAAAATAAATGCCTTTACGATGTGATACGAGATTTGAAAAGTTCGGCAAAAGGTGTGATCGAACCCCTGATCGATCGCGTCAAAAAGCCAAGAGCACACGCTTAACCATCTGCACCACTGGAGCTGATGTGTCAGAGTGGCGTTATATAACGAATACATAACTTAAAAAACGTGTCAAATAACTTTCTGGAGAAAAAAAATCTATTTCAAAATAACTCATTGTTAATTCATGCTCTTCACTGTAGCATAAAATTCCAAGTTCGCCTAAATAAAAAAAGGCCTATATTTAAATTTTAAATTTCTGCTTAATTTTTGCCTTTGAAATCTAGCACTGACCAAGATACTGTGCGTCAGGTAACAAATAAACAAAGATTATGGTACACCGCTGAGCTCCATGAGAGGTGTAGTCTGTGCGCATGAGGTAGATTGCCTGGGGAAAGAAACTGTTCTTGTGCCTGGCTGTCCTGGTATTCAGTGCTCTGTAACGCCGACCAGATGGCAAAAGTTCAAAAAGGAGATGGCTTGGATGTGATGGATGATATGCACATGAGTTTAGCATAGAGGATCTTCTGAAGTTTCAGTATTGTTCTTAGGCTGTGGAATTAATAAATAACAACAACTTAAATAACAATGAATTCCAAAACACAAGCATGCACGTTTACTTAGCTATCTAAATATGGACATTCCATAGACTTATTCTGTTTTTTATACCTACCAAAATATGGTAGGTACACACAATCTTATTTCATCCCATCCCCCATAACACAACTTTACATTAACACAACTTGACATTATGATTGTGTGTGCATCGTAAAAGTGATGAGCCTATATTTTTATATAAGTTAATAATATATATATATATATATATATATATATATATATATCTCCTATACTTCTCTGCAATTTCTCCGTGTTTTGCTATGGAATAATCTATACACTTAGGTGATAATACAGAAGAATTCTCTTTTGCTGCCAGATAATATCATATCAGACATTAAGCAAGTTAGAAATGGCACATTAGACATGTTCTGTAATATTCACGTTTACATTTTTTATGCACTGTTGCGTTATTTTTGTAGCTAGAGCAAAGATCTTCCACCATGAGTTTCACATTTACTCCCCCTCATTCAAAAACACGTTTCACGCGTGAGACGCACGAAACCAGATGCAGTCATGCAAACTATTCCTCTTGACATCAGGCGATTTCAAACTCTTCGCATCAGACTACATTTCCCAATGCCGAGGCAGCCACGTGCGCGGGGATTTTTTTTTTAATTCGCACCGAAATGTGTTCTGGAGAAACTGTGTCACTGGGCCACGAGGCTCATGGGGTCACATGGACACATTTCGAGCCTCGTGCAACTGTGCGCCTGCGCTCATCTCATCCGTGCTCATTGGAACGAGGCAAAAAGCAAAATCGTGGTCGATTTGACAGAACAGATCAGAGCGACACAGATCGAGCGAGTAACAGGCGCACTGGCGTATGATACCCTTTTACTGAATGAACCACATTTGCCTGACGTCTTTGCGCAGAGTTTCACATCTTTTCTCAGCATCTAGCAGATGCGCTCGTATTTTATACGGTTTTAGTACGGCCATTACGTGGCATTTATGAGTTTATCGTAAAGAAGAACCGATCTGTAAGAAAAACTGAAGTGCATCTCTCGGGGTGTCGCATTGGAGATTCTGTCATAAACCTGCATGACTTTACTGGGGCTCAACATGACTACAGCAGTAGATACAAACAACACAGGTGAGTCTTTCTAAATGCTTTTAGAAAAAGTCACGTTGATCATTCTGTTATTATTATTTTTCAGTCGCCTCTGCTTCTTCGCTGTCAAATTACATGCTAGTAAGTTTGTATTACGCGCTTCTGAATGTTGCGCAACGGATCTGCACTGTACATTATAAGCATAGCTTGGTGCAGTAGAACGGCACAGATATATCATAATTTTCCTGCCGGACATGCTAGTAAATCGATCTAGCGGTGTACCTCATCATTTTGTAATAGCTAAATGAAGCATGGCTCTGAAATAATCGCGAGGTACGTTTAAATACGTACATAATAGCTTTTAGCGTGTGTAAATACTTCATTATTATGTACATATCACTTACTAATATGTGTGAAATGAAACCGGCCGTTCCAAGTATGCATACTTGTATATGTTTCTGTCGTATTTGGCGTGATAAAAGTTCTGGATATAGCCTACATAGAGTGTAAATACCCAACTATGGCAGGGACATCACAGTGTTCTCGTGAATTTCGGGGAAGTCAAGTCGGCTTTATTGTCAATTCTTCCACATGTACAGCACATACACACAGAGAATTGAAATTGCGTTACTCTCAGACCCATTGGGTGCATACAGATAACACTAACAGTAGAACATAAATACAGATCAAATATAAAATACAACTATACAAATAAGGTAAAATATAAAAAAAGATATAATGAATTTATAAATATATAAATGAACTGACAAGTCAGGTGTACGGACATCCCTGTGATGCAGGCGAGCGTCGAAGACACTGTCTCGATTCACATGGACCGCCGTTCCTAGCCATGTGCTTTTTGTTTTCATTCTCCGCTCTCCGCCTGCAGCCATTGGTTAGCGCAGGCGCTCATTACATAATTCCGCCTCGCGCTGTGTTTGCCCCATGGCTTGCCCGTGTGTGACGCTTGCAGTCAGCCATGTGCGCGCTGCGATTGGACCGAATAGCGATGCGCGGGGCTGGGCGTCACGTTAACCCGTGTTCACTGCAAAAGTGGGACAAGAAATTGATCCACTTTAACGTAACAGGTTTTTTTCTCCCTCTGACATGAATACAGCGTCACAAAATATCCCCGCCTCTGCCTTTTATAGATGCTTGGACTTGACACATTTATAATGAGCGGATTGTGGTGGCTAACTTTAGTTAATAATACAACTTATCTGATTACGCGGCTGCAATGCTCGATAGTGAATTATCAGTCGTTTATTCAGAAGTCCAATATTTTATATATTTATATATTCAACGTTCTGTTGCTTGGCAACCGTTAACAGCATAGTTAACCTAACACATTGTATAACGTAGCGGGGAAAAGGTTGGCTAGGATTTTTTTAATGCTTACTATTTATTGAGCGCTGTAGTTTTTCGTTTTAATCACGAATGAGAGGTTTTCCGGTTCGCGTCGTCTTCTGACAACACCCTTTATTGTCGTAAATTCACCGCAACGCCCAGACTTGAGTGTTATGAAATGTAATGTGGGTTCAAATGTAATGAACCCAACGTAAACACTAATTAATGTAGCGTGTAAAAGGCTTGCTCATTGCGTGTAGGCGTAAATGAATGCTGAAGCTTTTTTAAAAAGCGGGTGTGTTTTGACTCCTCGTGCCTAATGAAGCGAGTCTCGTTGAGAGGCTGGTCTTGTGCGGCGCACGTGCTTCCCCAATGATGCGCTTCAACAGCTCACGCGCGCGTCTTGTGCTCACACAGTTCCTTTGACAGAATGATTAGGAAAGTGTTCGGACTGAAAAACAACCAGGAGCCAGAAAAGGCATAAGCAGGGAGAAGATCTGAAACCACTGTTGCCATGTAACTATACCAGAAATATCCACAGTGCACTCAAAATTGCAGGCTAGTGGACATGCATTGATAAATCTAATGCCAGACCAGTTTTTCTGGAGCACCACAGGGGAGTCAAAGCTACAGCACGTTTCCCTGTCTTGGCTCCACCTGACACAGTGACTTTTTGACCTTTTGTGCTAGTGTACAGTTGTTATGTAACATCTTCACCAGTTTGCCTTTGACATTCAAAGCGCTGTAAAGATTATACTTGCAAACACTTCTCAATATAATTCTTAAAATTGACCTCTCAACTGTATTTACTGTATAAACTTTGGTCTCTCATATGATAATACCAGTTTTTAGCAATATCTATCTTTCTATCTATCTATCGCGGCATCGTTTAGGAGAACAACATAAGCACAAATCTCACCAAAACATGGTTTTCCGTCATGTGCATTGATGAGGTGTGCAGGAGGGAACTGTAAAACGAGAGCAAAGGACTGTGTTTAATTTCAGGGGACCAGAGGTTAGGAAAGGCAGAAGGAAGTACCAGACACTAGGGAATAGTATACATGCTAGAGTCAATGCCAAGATTGAAACTTCAGAACACTGCGCTGTCCCTCAAGAGCAAAGTCCTCAAGACTAGTCTTATCTGATTTGAGCTGCTGGACGCTAATGAGCAGGATCTGACTCACACAAAACAAGAGTTGTAAATATCATACATAAATGCACGTGGTTAGGCATGTGCTACTGACACATCATGCAAGGTTGTGTGTTTTATAAACGGAAATAATAGACAAATGGGGCTTGCTGGTGCCACTGAAACTATAAACCACTAAAAACGCCCTCCGAGGCACAAACTCAGGAAGAAAGGCGTGGTCGCTGTAATTTTTTTTAAATGTCCCCATGCAGTTTACAATAACAGTTCCTAGAAAGTATCCCTGTTTCCCACAAAAACAGATTCTCTAGCTCCCTCAGCTTCCTTGTTTCCATAGCGCCGTCTGTTTTGGTGCAACTGCTTGTATAGCGGAGAGAAGTATTTATGGGAACATTTTAATGAGGATGTGCCCGCAAGATCATTTTAGGGAGGAGAAAAAATACCTGAGAGCATTTTCAACTCCCTCTTTGTGTGTTCCCACATTGCAGCAATGAGGACTATCTAGTAAATGTGGCTTTCTTTTCTGTCACTAGGTGGGGTAATATCGTACATCGGCTCGTGTGGAGGCTCTCCCAACCGCACCAGCCCTGTGTTCATGTACAGTGAGAATTCCAACAGCAGCCTACAGTCCCTTACACAACCATGCTTTGGCTCTTCGTTCCCACCATCCCCCAATGGATCCCATGATTTCTCACGTATGTACACCAGTAGCAACAGCAGCAGCAGCTCGAGTTCAGGATCAGGAGAGGACGGAAACTCATCATGCTCTGGTGGATCCCCAAGAGGCCGCGAAGATGGTGGAAGTGCACGCAATTCACCCAACAAATCAGTTGCCACCCTTACTAGTAAGCAATAAAAAACATATTTTACCTGAATAATGTATAGTATGGTATCCAGGAGAAGGATTATAACATCTGGCTTTCCACCCAGAGCTGAATGGAATGGTGTTGCTGTGCAAAGTGTGTGGCGACGTGGCATCCGGTTTTCACTATGGTGTCCATGCCTGTGAGGGATGCAAGGTAAGACAACAGCATTGATTTACATACACATGCACCATTAAAATAGTGTTGATTGCATTAAATTTTTTTTTATCTTTTAAGAAGTTTATTTAATTTAGTAATTGTAAATATTTCATTTTTTTATAAAGAAGCATTAATTGGAAAAAAGAAAAGAAAAGAAATAACATTTACGTTATCTGCTTTGTCTGTAGGGTTTCTTTCGACGCAGCATCCAGCAGAATATCCAGTACAAAAAGTGCCTGAAGAATGAAACCTGTACCGTTATGAGGATCAACCGGAACCGGTGCCAGCAGTGCCGTTTCAAAAAGTGTCTTTCTGTGGGAATGTCCCGTGACGGTAAATATCTATACAGCCAAACTTAGAGAAATACAGAGAAACAGTTACAGAAAAATGTAGGGATGCGCCAATATTAGAATTCTGAATGCTACAGATAAGCCGATATCTTTCAAAATGTTATAACCAATAAATACAGATATTAAAATTAATACAATTTATTTACTTTATTTATACTATTTAAACACATGATTGTACAGTATAACAATTTATATTAACTCTGATATTTGCTAAATATTACACTTAAAAGTAATATTACTAATATTAGTATTAATATTAAACAATATTAAAAGTAAAATATGTTTTTACATTATTAGTGTTTGTTTGTAAGATTAACTTTGAAGCAAAAGATTATGGCTAAAGTAATGTAAAAATGGGATAAAATGAGCACACACACACAACTACATATCCAATATCAGCTGATACCGATAGATTAAAAATAAAAATTTCACCCGATATCTGATATGGAACCATTATATCCTACATCCCTTGAAACTTTTCTAAACAGAGCATTGACATACAACATAAATATGATGAATCTGTGACATTTTCTGTCCTTTCTTAACCCCTAGCTGTTCGTTTCGGCCGTATTCCAAAACGCGAGAAACAGCGTATGCTGGCCGAGATGCAGAACGCCATGAACAACATGGTGAACAACCAGCTTCAGAATGAATTCCAGCTGGCGAGCATCACATCCAACACCCCCTGCTCTTCCTCTTCCTCATCTCCGTGCCCGGGGCTTACCGTGGGACCGCAAGCCCAGCCCCCCGCAGTGCCCATAGCACCGTCCCCTTCCCCTCCGACCCCAACCTCCCCATCGGTGCAGCCTGCTCAGAGTCCCCCATCTCTGACTTCTTCTCCACCACCGTGCTCCAGTCCAGGTGTAGACAAAACCATTGCTGCCATAACCAGAGCACACCGTGAGACCTTCGTCTACGCCCATGATAAGTTAGGTCCAGCACTGCTGCCCCAAAACGATGAGCTGGATAACCGAAGCAGCAACCGCTGCATGGCTGGATACCACCTCAGTGGCCACAACACCATCTACCACCATGATAATAATGTCGCTCATCACTGTAACAACTTCGAGGTGCCACCAGACAGTGGCCTCCATTTTCAAGCCTCCCAAGCAGCTGGGCAACATCACCATCTCCGTGCCCGGGGCTTACCGTGGGACCGCAAGCCCAGCCCCCCGCAGTGCCCATAGCACTGTCCCCTTCCCCTCCGACCCCATCCTCCCCATCGGTGCAGCCTGCTCAGAGTCCCCCATCTCTGACTTCTTCTCCACCACCGTGCTCCAGTCCAGGTGTAGACAAAACCATTGCTGCCATAACCAGAGCACACCGTGAGACCTTCGTCTACGCCCATGATAAGTTAGGTCCAGCACTGCTGCCCCAAAACGATGAGCTGGACAACCGAAGCAGCAACCGCTGCATGGCTGGATACCACCTCAGTGGCCACAACACCATCTACCACCATGATAATAATGTCACTCATCACTGTAACAACTTCGAGGTGCCACCAGACAGTGGCCTCCATTTTCAAGCCTCCCAAGCAGCTGGGCAACATCAGCAGCACAATAACAACAGCCAGCGACCTCCAAACAGTAACCTCTTTGGCGTCCACCACAGTCAGGAGATGAACAGCAGTTCCCAGGGGCAGAACTGTCCGTGGAAAAAACGCAAGGAGATTCTGCTGGTAAGACCTTTGATATTTAAATCAATGACTCTAAAGGTGATTACCAAGTAAATAAGACTTGGAAGTGACGACGATTCCTTTTTTCCAGGCTTGCCCAATGAACATGCATCCCTACTCAGACCCCAACAAAACACCACAGGAAATCTGGGAAGACTTCTCTCTTAGCTTCACCCCAGCAGTGCGAGAGGTGGTGGAGTTCGCCAAACACATCCCAGGGTTTAGCACGCTACCCCAGAACGACCAGGTCACTTTGCTGAAGGCCGGAACGTTTGAGGTAAGCTGATGGTGTTTTATATAAAACATCTGATTTGTGTCAAGACCACGATGCCAGTTTCGCCTTGATGGTTTTACTAAGTGTGTATTTGTTTTTGATTATCTCCTGCAGGTCCTCATGGTGCGCTTCTCCTCTCTGTTTAACGTAAAAGAGAGGACCGTAACGTTCATCTCAGGCACCACTTACAGCCTGGAGGCCCTGAAAAGCATGGGCATGGGCAATCTGCTGGGAACCATGTTCGACTTCAGTGAAAAACTCAACGCATTAGAGCTCTCAGCGGAAGAACTGGGACTCTTCACTGCAGTCGTGCTGGTGTCTGCAGGTAGGTTGCATACTAGTGTTAAAGGGAAAGTTCACTCAAAAATGAAAACTGTGATCATTTACTCGCCCTCATGTTGTTCCAAACCCATAAGACTTTGGTTGATGTTCGAAACACAAATTCAGATATTTTTAATGAAACCTCAGAGGTTTCTCTTCCTCCATTGAAAGTCTATGTAACCAAAACTGGGAAGATCCAAAAAAGTAATTGTAAAACTAATCCATATGAATTGAGCAGTTTAATCCAAGTCTTTTGAAACAATATGATCGCTTTATATGATGATTTATGACCTTTTGGTTACCTGGAACTTCAATGGATGGACAGAAATCTCTCGGGTTTCATAAAAATGTCTTAATTTGTAAAGATCAACCAAAGCCTTATGGGTTTGAAACAACATGAGGGTTGATAAATGACAGAATTTTCATTTTTGAGTGAACTATACCTTTAAAGGGATAAATCAAATCATGTCATTCCAAACCTTCAAAAATATCTTTCTTCTGTGGAACACAAAAGTACCATAGTTTGATCTACAAATGAATTCAATCTGTCATTGTTTGTTTCTGTTGCACAGACCGTTTTGGCATTGAAAACGTGAATTCAGTGGAGATGCTTCAGGAAAGTTTAATCCGGGCTCTCCGAACCCTCGTCAGCAAGAACGCCCCTAATGACGCCTCCCGATTCACCAAGCTGCTGCTCAAACTTCCTGACCTGCGCACGCTGAATAACATGCACTCAGAGAAGCTGCTCTCTTTCCGAATTGACGCCTGAGGTTGCAAGAAGCTGGTGAAAGTGGGTCACTGAAAGACAGAACGGGCACAAACATTAAAACTCTTTTCCAAGAGAACCCTCCAGAAAGCAAACTCATGCCTTTGGCACTTAAAAGCACTTGACGACACATTTAAAGGGACGCTTTGGTGTCTAATGGTCGGTCAGTAGCCTTTATGGCTTGATAACCATATAGGGCAGATTAAAGAGCCAATTTCAGTACTTACCTGAAATGGGTGGTAAGATTAAGCTAATAATAAAGCAGACAAAAACACTCACATTTGGACTGCATCTACATGGGGAACAAGTGCAAAATGCCTCTTGCAAGGAGTCACAGCCAGGCCACTTCCAGAGAGGGGATGACAGCACAAAACCGTCAAGCGTCTCCTCGTACCCAGTCCTGCCTGGGTTCCTGCTATACCCACACTCAGAGAAAATTATGATCATTGTAACTATAATGCAAGCTATGCGTGGTATGAACATTCACATCCCTGTGACTTTGTAAAATATGTGTAAATATGATATACATACTTTAAATGTTTTAAAATGTATAATATATATATTTTTTTGTAATGTTCAAATGATCAACACAGATGATAAATCTATTCAAGCACAGATATATAAGTAGAGTGTATGCATATTATAGAATATCAAGACATGTATTTCAGTTGTTTTCTTCATAAAGGCATTTTATGAAACAAGAATGTAGTGTTTTATCTTTTTCAAGTAGATATCTGGAAAAAATATCTCTATGTAATGTTTTTAACTTGCATCTTGAATAAATGTTGGTTTATCTGTGTACTGAACACGTTTATTACATAAAGTACTATATATAGTATACTAGGTATACTAAGAAGTTGCTCAATGTCAAGAGAGCACTAGGTTAAGGTGGGTCCTCTAGTGGGAGCTGATGTGTGTATGTGTGTAATTATGCCAATTATTTTCCATAAGCTCTGCCATTAAACAGGACTGAGAATTTAACTAGTACTTCATGTTCAAAATTTTGGGATCAGTTCAATTTGAGAATACTTTATTCAGCGCAAAATAAAAGAAATAGAAAAGAATGTTTTTTATATTGCCTAAAACATCCAAAGTAGTTTGACCAATAACATCCAGGTATTGTTCATAATCGACCAATCGTGGTGCATCACACGTGAGAAGGTGAGAACGATCAAAGCGATGCAAATACGTGCACGTTCGTTCGTTCGTTCATTCGACTTGAAGCTGCGCACTGATCATTGTATGACACCAAAGTACCACGAGAGCGATTTGAAAGCATAAGGAGCCATCTGCTCTGCTCTCTATAGCTCGTGAAATAATGCCATACAACAATCGATCTGCACAGAACAAACAGCCAAAACCTGGATATTTTAGGCAATATAGAAATCCTGGCAAGGGTGTGTCCCGTAAAAATGGCCCATATGGTCACCCTATCCCACAGCCATTTTTGGTGAAGAAAAGTGGAAATTATTGGAAGTCTAAAGTGAGTGGATGGCTTACCTCAGCCCTCTGATTTCGTTTAGCTGTGATTCTCTCCTTCTCTTTGCACTCCTCTTTCTGAACAAGAATGAGATTTCATGTACAATACAACAGTAAGAATATGCAAGAGTGAAGCTCCATGTTTAGCTATCATTGTTTCAGTTCATGAGTTTAAAGCCACACAGCAACAACCTGCAATAAAACTGCTTTTTATCAGATTAATCAAATGCATAAATCTTATGTGCTAGACTAATCAGATAAAAAGCCATTCCTGAATTGAATGATAAAAGAAAGGCAGACAGAAAAAAGAAAAGTCTGACTACCTTTAGCTGCAGAATGGACAGTAGAGTCTCCAGTGTCTTCCGTTTACCCTGAAGCTCTTCCATGCGAACCCGGAGAGTGTTGATCAGCCCCTCCACCTCCTGAACTCTCTCTTGATATTCAGCTTTTAATGCCTTCCATGCAGAACGAGCTTCACTACCTGTGTGCCAACACACCCGATACAAAGCACCATTTCACAAATGTAGCAATGAACAGTCATATACAATAATCCATGATGTGTGAGTGTTACCTGGGTTTTGGGGACATGGCTCATTCAGCAGCTGATTCGCTGACTCTAGACCTGCCAGCAGCTGGATCATGTCATCCACCACACACAGCTGTCTGAATATATGCTTCTGTTTTCGCCTGCAGTCCTACGCAAACCATCACAGAACATAAAACTTCAATATTTCATTAATGTATATATATGTTTAATGTAAATAACTTTATACCACAGTACTACAGTTATTGTTACTACAATAAAACCATGGCAATTGGGTATTAGCCAATCCAATTAAAAAATAAATAAAATAATTTGAAGGAAATCCCAATTTATTGTTAAATAATGTTGAATTTTTTAAAAAGTTAGTTATGGCATAAACTACAGTTACACATAGCAGAAAACAAACTTACCATCAGATATGGAGCCATAATTTCTCCCTCTCCTGTTTCCTGCACTTCGGTGGTGTTGCATGATTTCAGGAAGGAAGGGTCAGTCCTTTCCAGAAGCCTGAAATATTATTTAGTGTTTATTAAAACTTATTTGTTCATATTTTATGCCCTTAAAAGCAAGGACCATAGAAAAAACAAACATCAGCCTGAGAATATTTGAGGCTTTCAATCTCTTGGGTAATTTTGTTTAATCCTCTGATTAAAGATTAAGGCCCGGGTTCACAGACAGGGCTTAAACTAAACCAGGATTAAGTCTTAGTTCAACTAGGGAATTTAAGTAGCTTTTATAAACGTGATTTAGAAAAAAACATTACTGGTGTGCATCTTGAGACGAAACAATAACACTGACAAATTGTATGATATGTCAGTGCAACTGGCTTTCAGTTAAAACAGCTCAAACATGCATTTTAGTCCAGGACTAGCTTAAAGGATTAGTTCACCCAAAAATAAAAAAAAATTCTGTCATTAATTACTCACCCTCGTGTCATTCCAAACCCGTAAGACCATCGTTCATCTTCAGAACACAATTTAAGATATTTTTGATGAAATCTGAGGGCTCTCTGACCCTCCCATAGACAGCAAGGTAACTACCACGTTCTTGTAGCTTCGTAACTTTACAGTTGAACCACTGATGTCACACGGACTACTTTATTGATCATCTTGGTAAATTTTCTGGACCTTGAACGTGGTAGTTACCTTGCTGTCTATGGGAGGGTCAGAGAGCCCTCAGATTTCATCAAAAATATCTTAAATTGTATTTCGAAGATGAACGAAGGTCTTACGGGTTTGGAACAACACGAGGGTGAGTAATTAATGACAGAATATTCATTTTTGGGTGAACTAACCCTTTAAGCCTTGTCTTGGAAACCGGGGGTAAATGTCTTAAATTATTTCATTAAAATGTTCTCGTGAAAGTTCATCGGTGCAGTATTTCAAATAGCGTGGGAGCATGTTGAATGTAAGTTACGCGGTCACAAATATAAAGAAGACAGTCATACAGATTTATGAGAACGGGTGTTTGGGTCTAACACCAAACACTAAATGGTTAAAAATGATTTAAAGATGCTTTAGAGGGTTAATGTAATCACTGTGGTGGCTCACACCGAGTGGCTGCCTTTTTATTGTAATAACAATAACTGTATTGATTAGGGATGCACGATATATCGGCCACCATATCGGTATCGGCCGATAAATGCTCATTTTTTCTGTTATCGGTATCGGCCCAATAAATTATCGGTTATCGGCCAAAATTTTCATATCGGTGCATCCCTAGTATTGATGATATTTTAGCGAAAACTACAGTTACAGCGGTGACTTAAGGTAACGTTAGACACACTTTTAGTTTTAGCGTTTAGCTGTCACCATCCAAATAACGACTTGCCAGAGAACTAATTTGATTCTAATAGCGACAGGGCATTTTAAACATATAAAGCACTATAAAATAATTCAAATATTTTATTAATTCCACATATGTCTTTATGGTTTGATAGACAATACTCACGCCTCAGTTCTCTCCGTCGCCATTTGTGTTTTGAAACTTACCGCCGAACGCTGATTGGTCAGAACAGAAGATGTCCACCAATCATTGATCTATAAATGAAACCTTTAGATGTTCATAAATAGGACATATATTTACAGCCAAATAACAACACATAGGTGTATTTAAAATATATTCACAACACTGCATAAATACTTTTTTATTTGTACATAGTAGGCTACTTAACCTAATTCATATTTTCTATTATCAATAGGCTAACAATGAGTTACCTCTTAATATGAGTTACCTCTTTTATATTTGTCTATTTAAACATAGACTTATACAGGAAATACAACTTTTATGCGTACATCAAAAGCGTTCTCATTTAGTATAAAGAATATTTAGTATAAAAAATAAAGTTAAGCAGTTGTATGTCCGCCGTTTAATACGACTAATCAATAAATATAATTAATAAAATACATAGATGCAAAAAAAAATTCAAAGATGAAGCAACAGTCAACTACTAGTTTGCGACAAACAAATAAACATCACATAAATACAATACAAAATGGAGTAATACTTTTTTTTATAATTCCCGGTGATTTCTGTAATAACTCTTTAAATATTTTTTATTAATCCGCTTCCACGATTAAACCGGAGGGGAGCAAAATTTCGTTTCTTCCTGGAAAAGCACTCAGGTCTCACTTAGCCTAATTGCACAACTTTCAGAAGACTTTTTTTTTCCCCTGAAGAAAATCATAATTTTCTAACGTCAACGCTTTCTCGTTTTTTCTAATTATATGAGGAGACCTGCCATAGCTATAATAGGCTTTTCAGCTACATTTATACAGTATAACAATTGACACACAAAACAATTTATACTTCAACTTTAGATATTCCAAATGCAATCAAAATGTATCCTGTTATCAATTAATTACATTTACATGAATTAATGTATTCATTTATAATATCATTTAAAATTATATTACTTTGTGACCTATAAAAATCTCATTATCTTGAGAACATAGGTCTACCCTTTTCTTTTAAATCTGCCTTCGCTGTAATTCTACGGTGTTAAAATCTTTAAGAGGTGTTTGAAACCAAAATACAAAACTATTTTTACAAAGTATAGTTGTGTAACTGCACTTTTGACTCGAAACCTTATATTTACTGAGATACAAATTAGTGACAACAAATCTTGGTCTAATTAGTTTACATGAATCTCGTAATCATATCAAAAACCATGCCAATAATTGCATTAAAATTACATTGAATATCTAATGATTAAATTCACTGAAGAACACAAGCGGTCAAGATTAAAAATGGTGCACTGTAATATAAAGCATTTTAAATTAGGATGAAAATCTAAGCTAAATGTGCCCAAGCAGAGACAAAAACACACAAATACAGTCCAGACACAAGACTTACACCGGTTTACTCATCTTTTATTGTCACATTCATATCTATGCTCTGTATTCTTTACAAGGAGTTCAAAACAATTGTGGATGAGAATCAAAGAAAATCAGGCAGGCAGAGGCTGAAAGTCCTGATAATGTCTGCGGCACCTGCTGTAAGAAGGGTGAAGGGGTAAAGGTGGTCTCCTTCCTCTCTCATCCTCCTAAAATGTGCCCCATTTAATTCAACAGACCTTCACTCTCCTGTTGCATCATTACAGGTGAAATGAAAGCATAAAAACGAAAACGATTTCAGCATCGTGTTGCTCTGTGCGGCCTGAAAAGATACTATTATGTTGCGGTTCACAGAGAAAGAGAGCAGATTCTATTGCAAACATAAGAGATACAATCCTATGTCATATTTAAAAAGCCATCAGAAATATAAATCAAACAGAAAGACGAAGAATTTGTAAGTTCTAAATAAAGTCAGTTTAATAATATTGAAGAAAAAAAAAAGAGATTGGATAGTGAATCTGACATGTTTATTTCCCCTCCCACATTTCCATTTCCAAATTCATCCTGAACAATTTCAAAAACAACTGAAGAAAAATCATCTTTGGAAGTAAAAGACTCCTATGCACTACAGAATATGGAGATGCTGCTACCCAGTTGCTTTATTATTATTGATTCATTAAGCTTAACATTTTCAAAATTAACTTTTTGTGTCCTTTTTAGTATTTATGATCTGTTCTATATCAGTTTGTCTTTATTCTAAGAGGTAGATCAACAAACAAACAAAAAAAAAACAAAAAAAAAAAAAGTAAAACATGGTTACAGGAGTCGATCCTTTTGATTCAGGCCGTGAAGTCATAAAATGGGACTACAGGTGGAGGACAGAATATTAGTAGAAGCTCCGGGCAGAATGTGCCATTTTGTTGCCGATTTAAATCGTTTCACCAAAAAAAAAAAATGGGGAGGGTTGTACTTCGGGTCAAGGCTGCATGGCATGGAGGTAGTGTGGTGCCATCGGACACAGAGGAAATAGCGCAACAGGCACAATTGTGGGTTTCGTCTACAGAGGTATCGTTAGTCACTCTACAAATGCTGGCCTAGTTACGCTTGTGCCATTAGTTTCATAATAGTCAGGTCTTATGGTGCGTCCAAGTCCTCCTGGGAAGTTTTTGCACTCTAAAACAATGCTGGATTTGACCCAAAGTTGAGTTGAAACAACCCAGCATTTTTTTTTTTTAGAGTGTGGGAAGTTATAATTACGATGTCAGGTGTGTTCAAGTCACTGATGGGTGCAACATTTTTTAACTTCTATAAATGATGTATAAAGAATGCACATCAGATGTGTTTTTTCTTTATGTTTTTATTCAATTTAAGAAGGTGCTGTAATCGTAATTGTACAATACTACTATATTTTGTACATGCGATCCATTGCGCCTGCAATATTTTGTCACCGACACGCCCCCAACTTGAAAACTCGGGGCTTAAATGACAATTTGCTGGAAAAAGTACACACCCTCAAGCCATCCAAGATGTAGAAGAGTTTGTTTCTTCATCGGAACAGATTTGGAAAAATTCAGCATTACGTCATTGCTCACCAATGGATACTCTGCAGTGAATGGGTGCCGTCAGAATGAGAAATCACTATAACAAGTAATCCACAAAGTAAAGCAATATTATGGATAGAAGACTTGCATTTCACAACAGTTTGAAGTTAAAAACGTCTTGATGGATTTAATCTTACAGACACACAGCTTCTCACGTCACAAGACTGTAACTGATGGACTGGAGTCGTGTGGATTACTATGATGTTTTTATCAACTATTTGGACTCTCATTCTGACGGCACCCATTCACTGCAGAGGATCCATTGGTGAGCAAGTGATGCTAAACGTCTCCAAATCTGTTCTGATGAAGAAACAACCTCATCTACATCTTGGATGGCCTAAAGGGTGTCTAAATCTTCAGCAAATCTTTGGGTGAACTATTCCAATAAAGAGTTTCCCACAACTTTGCGGTGGCGTTCCGACTTGACTTGAATGCACCATAAGTCACAACGTCGGGCGAATTTTACCTTAATTGTGCACTAACAGAATTTCACAGGTTCTTCGACGTTCCTCCTCCCGTGCAAACAATCACCCCACACATCCGTTTCCTGTCCTGCCACCTTGCCCCGCAAAGAGTCCCAGCTCTAAGCTGGAGTAGTATTCTATCCAGAAACGAAGAGCTAAAAATAAATTAAAACTCAAAAGTGAAATGTAACATGCACTTTCGCTCTCATCTGCTTGATAAAAACAATCTTATGGCTAAGTCTTGAGGTAGCGTTCCTAGTTATGTGAGGTTTGATTCGTCATTTGTAGCACCCAAATGTCTTCCTTAAGGAGAGGCCAGAAACTAGCATGGTGAGATACAACAGTGGCATGCAACGTCAATATGATGATCACACCCAACTAAGCTGCGCTTCAACCTGTGGTCTATGTGTAAATCTATGCACTGCAATGCAACTTTTCCCAGTGGACACTTAACAGTCCGTGAGACAAACGACAGCCATTCGTTTGACTCGTCACAGAATTGCATAAGTTAACAACATACTATCTCTTTTCGAAGCTCAAGTATGCTAAACGGTTCTACGGTTTGTTCAAGCCCTCGCCACCGACAACATGTGGAGGACTTTGAGACAAAAAGGAGAGAAGAAAACACTTCCAAGTGCCAAACAGGAGGCCGACTCGCGGTACACAGGGAACCGTGTATCTATATGAGCACTGCATCCGTTCCTGACTGCGAACAGTCTTAATTAGTTCCTTTTTTCCCTGGAGTACAACAACAAAACACAAAGTGAACCCCAGTTTGGCACAGGTATTACATGAAGAATGAATCATTCGTTAGTATTTCAAATTCATAAGTTAACAACATACTATCTCTTTTCGAAGCTCAAGTATGCTAAACGGTTCTACGGTTTGTTCAAGCCCTCGCCACCGACAACATGTGGAGGACTTTGAGACAAAAAGGAGAGAAGAAAACACTTCCAAGTGCCAAACAGGAGGCCGACTCGCGGTACACAGGGAACCGAGCACTGCATCCGTTCCTGACTGCGAACAGTCTTAATTAGTTCCTTTTTTCCTGGAGTACAACAACAAAACACAAAGTGAACCCCAGTTTGGCACAGGTATTACATGAAGAATGAATCATTCGTTAGTATTTCAAATGAACTAGTAGCAGTGTAAGAGGTGTCTGTGCATAAAGAACTCCGATCGAGGAGAAACCTAGCTAAAATCCAAACCATAAACTTGTGGGGGGGAAAAAACGAACGAGGAAAAATACATCTTAAAGAAATTCTACATCAAACGACTGAACTGAACAGAGAAAACGGTCACAAACGAGGCCAGCGTGAGAGGGCGCTCAACTCCAGAAATGAAACCACACGTCAGTCTCTTTTGAATCGGATAATAACGCAAAACTAAAATGAGCGAATGAAGGCAGCGAGTGGTGTGAAGGGATGAAAGTTAAGAACATGTGGGGGAAAAGAGGAAGGGGACAAATGTGGCTTTTAAAATCTTTAAAAAAAAAATGTCCACCTGTTCAATGAAACGGTCCAGGGCATCTCCCTCTCATCGCTTCCACCTTTCACCCAAAGAATAATAATAAGAGACAAAATAACAAAAAATGCAATTACAATAATATATCTATTTCTGTTTTTCTATGTTAGTTCTTGGAGATCTGCTATGATGTTAATATTTCTCGCTCACATATTTTTTTGTCTTTTATTGATGAAACAGTTCGCAACCAGATGTCATGTCCAAATAAAGCTTGCTGTCAAAAAGAAAAAGAAAAAGGTTAAAAAAAAAATAAATAAAAAAAAAAGGCTGCTGCAGTCTGAACAGAGCAGAAGTGTGTGAGTGTGTCTCGGTGTCTGACAGAAATCTATGGGCTGGAACAGGACAGACACTTCTTTCCGGCCTGAAGAGCAGTATGTATTGTGTCTCCATGGAGAGGAGTCATTGACAAGTTCAGTCCTCAAGCAGAAAACAGAAGACTGCCATCTAGTGTGAAAAAGGGAAGCTTAAAAAAATAAAAAAAACACAAAAAAAATTAAAGACCTTGACCGGTTAAAGCACATGAACATGCTAGCAAACCCTTCGTCTGAATGTGATCTGGCAGTGTCCATCCATCTTTAACGGTTAAAAGTCTTTCCATCCTTTATCCAATTAGTATTTTATTCTAAAAAAATACAAAGTTTTTTTTTATCCGATTGTTCTGTTAAATTATTTACAGGTTTCAATTTGAGAGATGTGAAAGTTTTTATCTGAATTTACTTGGCTTCCGTTTCCCAAAGGTACCTTTTATGTTCTCAGTCAGTTTAAAAAAATGAGTATGACTGAGGCCATAGTGTTTTTCTATGTTCCTGCCTTTTTAAAACACCCAAACCACTTCCCCAACAAAAAGATTTAACACTTCAACTCAATTAGAAAACACATTCGCGCACACTTGCACAGGACAATGGGGAAGGACGAGACTCGATCCAAAAATCAGGAGAGAGATGTTGAATGGCTCACATTCAGTGTCTTGGGGCCGAAGATTGTCATCATGCTTTCGTTTTTCAAGCATGGCGAGTAAGTCAAGCCCTTTCAAGTAAGTCATCCAATGATTTCAAAATCCATCAATGCAGAATGATCAAGATCACACCACAGGTGCACAAATAATGGCACAAGTTAGAAAAAGAAGCCATTTATAGATTTCTACGGTCAGCTTGTATGACAAACAAACGCATATGTATCAAACTTAAAATCCTGTGGTATGGCAATGTTCATTATGCACCAGTAAAAGATGGTATGGCCCGTCCTACGTCCCATTGAATAGTGATTTCAAGTGCGACTCTCCTAGGACCCCCAGGCTGGCCTAAGGCCTACGGGTGAGAGACACCACCTAAACAATTAATAATTTTTCCTGGGAGTCCTTCTGAGCTCAGGTGAGGGGAAAAACCCTCAATTACACTCACGCATACACTCATACCCAAAAAGAAGAAGAAAAAAAAAAGGAACATATTTCTTTCTTAAAAAAATAAAATATTCAAGACTATCAGCTTTTATATAAAAACACCAGCAAGCAAGCAAAAACAAAAAAAGAAGAAAAGAAACAAGAAATTAGGAATACTGAGGTAACAATACCCTGAGGTAGTTTTTTTTTCTTAATTTCATTTGATCTAATCTGTTCTAGGATCAGTGAGAAAGGCCAGGACTCTGGCAACCTCAACGGCAAATGTCGAACATAGTGGGGGAGAGAGAGCACAGAAACCATTTTGCGGTCACCTGCTCTTGACCTTTGACCTAAAGGCAGACTTGTACCCAAACCTGGCCTTCCAGCCAACTGTCCTCACTTGATTCTGTCTCTGCATATTTTTACAGCATATTTATTCTCAGGAAAAACACAGAACAATGTGTCTGAAGGCCAGGTTTTACGATTGCTTTTTTTTAAAATGTGAATATGTTAATCACACATTCCTAAAAGAGAAAACGTTTTTAAAAAGATGCTCTAGGTCTCGTTTTCTGAAATTGCGGTACATTCATTTTCCATTCTCTGCCTGCTCCAATGCAATGAGGGGCCAGGTTAACTCACATATCATATATATATAATATATATAAAATATGCCGTTTGGGTGTGAGCGGCGCTACAGCGATCATCGCCGGCGTGGTTTAGGATGGAATTGATGGGTTTCCGCACATCAAAGCTGAGCCACTGCAATACAACTGCAGAGGTCACCTTTAGCCCACACGCTTACTGAACTCTCGCCGCACGTCCCGCCGGCCAAACGGCACGCAGCCTAAAAGGGAAGCCCCGGAAAAACACTGCAACCCTCTTAAGCCAGGTACTCGATTGTCGATGGTTAAACGTGCAGCATCTCAACACAAAGTCATGAAGATTATATTTACAACCTCATTTTTGTTTTTTTTTCATCTCGTGACCCCCACAGTTTAGCGTGGGGGACTTCAAGAGCAGTGTTAACAACTTTGGCCCCTCCCCTCGTCTCTGATAGGTAGGGAGAAGTCACTTGATTAGTGACACCGCCCTCCAAAAATTGTGATGGATTCTCTGCTCTCTCTTTCCCATCTCTACCTCACTGCATTTCATTAATAATACCTCTGAATAAACATTTCTATACATATATCTCTATCTTAAAAAAAAAAAAAAAAAAAATTTTTTTTTGAAGTGACTGCTGATGGCTGAGGGTCCCATGTAGCTCGAATCCTTTAGGAATACACACTTTTGAGGGACCTTCACTACACCCTATTCCCAATAAGCAGCTATATAAAAAAACCTCTCACCAGAGGGCGCTCCGTTTTGACAGACTTCCTCGCCATCCTCAGTCACTCCACCTGGCCTAGCATCTGGTCTCTGTTTTCTAGTTATCTCTCTTTAAAAAAAAAATTTTTTTTTTTTTAAATCACTTTTTTTTTTCCCTTGTTCATTTTCACTAAACTTGCTTCCTCGCCCTCTCACAGGCAGTTTTTTTTGTCTTTTTTAATACCCTCTCATTTTGCTGCTTATTTCTGTGCGTCACTCTCTCTCTCAGTCAGTCCACTCATTTGTCCTCCCATTTGTCTGTCCGTCCGACTGGGCCCCGGCCTCTCACTTCTTCCTGGGTTCTTGTGCCAGTCCCTGAGGGGTCCCCGGCTCAGACACGGCCTGCGGATGGGGCCCCTGCGAACCTCCTGTACCTCCTTTCTGCTGCTGCTTGACTTGTGTCAAAATTTCCCTGATCTTCCTCTGTGCCAGCTAGAGAGGAGACAAAAAAAATTGTCTAAAATAAGCATTGTTTGCTCTGCCAGTTTATTGTAATGTTTTAGCCAAATGAAATGTCAACCAAACTCTTTAGGTGTCCACTCCTAACTAAGCGAAGGACATTTGTGCAGGGAATACAGAAAGATGAGCAACAGACCTGACTTGCGTAAAAGTGGCCGATGATTTTGACGATGACCTGGTCGTGTTCATCAGGGGTTTGCTCTCGGGGAACCACTACTTCAGCAGCGGTGAGGTTCTGCAGTTCATTCACCTATGATGGGTCGTTTAAGCACACATCAATTAAATCAACACATCAACATAGACTTGATTAGCACATTCCATTAATTTGTTTTATTAATGAAGTTATTATATATATATATATATATATATATATACACACACACAATATATATATACACATATATACACACACACACACACACAGTATATATATATATATATATATAGTGACAGTGAAGACATTTATAATGTTAAAAAATAACTTTCCTATTCCATTCTAAGAGTCTTTTATCAAATGTACATGACTTTTAATTTTACAAATCTTCTACAAACTTTTGAACAATAATAGTACAGTAGTAGATAATTAGATCAAATAAAATACTTTTTAATATTTTATTTTGATGGTTATTTTACGTCAAGTAACAATTTTTTCATGGTTTTAGTTTAGTAATCAGCCATAAAAACATTTTAACAGATGACTAGAAAAGATAACTTAACACTTATAGAGCTTGTTAAATAAAGTGGACTATTTGCAGCTTCCAATATTAGGGAAAAACAAATAACATAATAAAATGTGCATTAATATATCAATTGGACTGGCATAGTATATCAAATAAATAAAAATAATTTATTTGATATACTATGCCAGTCCAATTGATATATTGTGCACACCTAGTAAGTAACTGTCTCTGTAATAATCTCTTCAACATTTGAACATGAAGTAACTTCAAAAACACTCTTCCTCTAAGTCATCGAACATTTTTCAGCCATATGTTAATGATGTACGACTTACGGTTTTCCCGCCTTTTCCGATGACCCTTCCTGCTGCTGCAGCTGCTACTTTGATGTGCGTCTCCAACTTCACTTCTTCTTTGGGGCCAAAGAAGTTCTCCTCCTTCAGCTTACCATATATTCTGCCTTGAGCCTAAAGCACACAGGGCTTCTTAAATGACTTGGGTCTTCCTGACAGCACATTCCGCTCAAATATTTTCTGAAATTAGTTCGCTAAACAACCGCAGTAAAGATAGTTTGCGGTTTGATATTCAGATTTCTTTTGGCTATAAATATGCAGCGCGCTGTCATAGACATGCAAATAATACCGAATATCGTTCTCCATGATTTGTGAATTCAGGTGACGCTGTCCTTCAGGCCGAAATCAGGGTTTTTTTTCATAGTGACTCTTAATTTTATAATGCCTATAGCTCCAAAAGTTGGACTCTTAGAGGAATGAAACCGGTGTCATCTTCACCAGCTTGATCTGTGAATTTTTTCACAGCAAAGCTCTTGTCCGTAAACCCCTTGGTAAATCTGCTAATAAGGAATGTGAAAGAAAGGCATTCTTCATGTTTAACGTCTATTACCAATAAACACGCAGACTGCTGGAATACAAAAACATTGTTTTAGGTCGAGCTCGATTTGTGAAAACTTTCACAATCGCATTTTATCGCGTGGCAGTGTTTATCTTTGCTCTGCGCCCCGTTTTTTCTAGTCAACTTAACTATAACTGAACTATTCTGATCTGAATAATTTCACAGAGCAGTTGGTCAGTTAACTCTTCCCTGATTCATTTACATCACTATTTTGATTTGTGAAAACGTTCACAGTGCAGTTATGGTCAGACAACGGTTCAGTCAGTAACATCACCATTCTGATCTGTGAAAAATTTCACAGTTTTCACAGATCAGAATAGTGATGTACATGACTCAGGGAAGGGTCAGCTGACCCGTAGTGAACCCACAGTTTTCACAGATCAGAATAGTGATGTACATGACTCATGGAAGGGTCATCTGACCCGTAGTGAACCGAAAGTTTTCACAAATCAGAATAGTGATGTACATGACTCATGGAAGGGTCATCTGACCCGTACTGAACTGTGACAGTTTTCACAGATCAGAATATTGATGTACATGACTCAGGGAAGGGTCAGCTGACCCATACTGAACTGTGACAGTGCCTGAACCGATATTTTAGTGAATTTCACAGTTCACTACGGGTCAGCTGACCCTTCCCTGAGTCATGTACATCACTATTCTGATCTGTGAAAACTGTGAAATTTTTCACAGATCAGAATGGTGATGTTACTGACTGAACCGTTGTCTGACCATAACTGCACTGTGAACGTTTTCACAAATCAAAATAGTGATGTAAATGAATCAGGGAAGAGTTAACTGACCAACTGCTCTGTGAAATTATTCAGATCAGAATAGTTCAGTTATAGTTAAGTTGACTAGAAAAAACGGGGCGCAGAGCAAAGATAAACACTGCCACGCGATAAAATGCGATTGTGAAAGTTTTCACAAATCGAGCTCGACCTAAAACAATGTTTTTGTATTCCAGCAGTCTGCGTGTTTATTGGTAATAGACGTTAAACATAAAGAACGCCTTTCTTTCACATTCCTTACTAGCAGATTTACCAAGGGGTTTACGGACAAGAGCTTTGCTGTGAAAAAATTCACAGATCAAGCTGGTGAAGATGACACCGGTTTCATTCCTCTAAGTGTCCAACTTTTGGAGCTATAGGCATTATAAAATTAAGAGTCACTATGAAAAAAACCCTGATTTCGGCCTGAAGGACAGCGTCACCTGAATTCACAAATCATGGAGAACGATATTCGGTATTATTTGCATGTCTATGACAGCGCGCTGCATATTTATAGCCAAAAGAAATCTGAATATCAAACCGCAAACTATCTTTACTGCGGTCGCAAACCATGCATTCAAGCAAACCTTGAACTGGGCCTCAGGTGGTCCTGTAACAATGACCATTCGCATTTTTGAGTCTGGAGCCTCTGCTGGTGCAATCTGAGGAAAAAAAGCATTTGAGAGTTGAAGTCATCTTGACAATGAACTTCAGAAAAAGAGAACATGAACTTCAATATTTTACTAGGGTTGGGTACCGAAACCCGGTACCAATATGGCACCAGTACCTATGTAACCGGTATGTACTAGAACCGAATCAGAATAAAATTCGGAATCTCAATTCGGGGCCATGCCTGAGCGATCAATTGAAATATTTGTCTTCTGGTTCTCCGAAACCGACGTAAGAAGCATCATCACTGGCACCGCACCTGAAAAATAATTTCCCGAATTGCACGTGAACTCAAGTTGGAAAGCTCTAATAATACAAATCCAACACATCTTTGTAGTAATGAGAGTGTCCATGTTGTTTTCACATTCCGACTTAAAAGCACAACTCGGGGAAATGAGAGCATCCGAGGAGCGCGTGAATGCAGCAATTACACTTGCTCTGATGGCAGCAGCTAGCCTTCCGTTAACTAAGCTAAACATGCTTAAATTAAAATGCCTAAAGCTAAACCTCCCTTGTTTTCACATTTCTAAACCTGTTGTCCAACAAAAGAGAAAATTATAACCTTTTTACTCCACAACACCAGTCAAATGCTTCCTTTTGTGATCTGATGAGGCTTCTTGTCACAGAATGAGGCAGAAAATATGCTACTTTAAAAAGAATACATCGATTAGCAATAAATTAGGGTGACCATACGTCCTCTTTTCCCCGGACATGTCCTCTTTTTTTGGACCTACAAAAATGCGTCCGGCTGGGATTTCTTAATTGCCCAAAGTGTCCGGGATTCGGCTGTTTTCTTAATCTCACACCCTGAATCTCTGACTATTGCCGCCTGTTCCCGCGATTTTCGTGTCCACTCCTTTAAACATTCTAATATTGTGTATAATTTTGGCGCATCAGGGAGCCGCTCTCAGGATGCGGTGTATTTAAATATTATTGAATGAGCGTTTGCGCCGTTTACTTTCACTTTCGATTTCGCGATCACACGCACTCTATGTAAAGGGAGCAAGCACATCTTACAAGATCAGATATTTGTCAATGAGCTCAGAATCTGTTGAGCAGCAAATACTCCAGCATGGTCTTGTCAGTCATCTCTCCTTATTCTCCACTTGTGATCAGTCAAATCTGACTCCTGCAGCTCTTGTTGGAATCAGGGTTGCCAAGTCCGCTTTTTTTCCACAGAATTGGGCTACTTTTAAACTGTTGCCATGGGTTGCAGGTTTGAAATATTGCATAAATTACATTTGACTGAAATGCTTGTATTGAAAAATTTTGCATTCTACCTATGATAAAACTTTCATGGTCTTCTACATTAACTGTTCCCTTCTGGTGGAATGACCTGCCCAGCTCAATCCAAGCAGCTGAGTCCTTAATATTTTCAAGAAACGGCTGAAAACACATCTCTTTCATCTTCATTTGATCCTCTAACTCTAGCACTCCCTATTCTAATGCTACTTCTAATTTTATCTTGACCCGCTAACATTTGCACTCTCTATTCTATTTCTATTCTAATGGCCAATCATTTTTTGGGGGAATTTTTATTTATTTTTTTAATAAGTATCAGTTCAGGCACCGGAACCGTTTTAAAAGTATCGATTTGGCACCGGCATCGGAAAAAAACGATACCCAACCCTATATTTTACATGACATATCAACACAATATTTGATTTGAGATTACCTGTGTGATCATTTTAACAATAATACCACACAAAGGTGAAAATGTTCCATGGTTTAACTCACCTTCATGTTGTTCTAAACCTGTAAGATTTAATTTCATCCATGGAACATATAAGGAGAAATTTAACACAATCAATGATTTCTGAAGGATCATGTGACACTGAAGACTGGAGTAATGATGCTGAAAATTCAGCTTTGCATTACAAATAAATTACAATTTTTCGAAGAATAAAAGAAAAGAAAAGAAAAATTTGTTCACAAATCGAAAACATTGCAACAGGTTTGGAAAGACTTGAAGATAAGGAAATAATAAAACAATTTTCATTTTTGGGTGAACTATCCCTTTTAAAAGCAAATACTATTTTTTGAAAGCATAGGAAACCAAAAAGATTACCCACAATGCATTTTTATGAAGATTACCTTAATAGAAGCTCCCGCAAAACGGCTTAGCTGCTTGATATGCTGTCCTTTCTTGCCAATAAGGGCTCCTACTGCTTGAGCTGGGATGTACACGTGGACGGTCTCCTGTTCAGAGGCCTGGGTTACGGACAAAAAAAAATGAATAACTGCTTAGACCGTCACACCCCAACATATGGTGAACGCCACTGTAAGGTCAAAAATTATCAAAGATTTCTGCTTTCCTGTCCCAAACCTATCTTCAGTAACAAAAGGGCCATTTGGAATTCCTGAAGGCACAGAGGTGCTGATAGTGATCAATGCCTGTAGGCCAACATGTGTATACACCGGGGGTCTGCTAATTGTCACACCTTTTGCCCAGTGGGTGAAGTTATAATCTGCTGATTGGTCAGTTTGAATGTCTCACATTTGGTTTTTAGTCACATGGTCAAGGAAGGGATAAAAGAGGACTGTAACTGTTGCTCTGTCTCTTTCCTTGGCTGGCTCTCTTCTTGGGTCTCTGCCCTCTCTCCCTCTTTTTCTTCCTCTCTCTATCTCTTTCGCTCAGGTAATATTTTACATGTTGGGTACAATTAACTATGCTTTACCATCCTTCATCTATTTTGTAACCAATTCAAGTGTAACCATAACAAAATATTGTTATTAAACCATTTCAATTATTAATTATGTGCTAACTAGTCTTGATTCAAGGTTCATCTTAAAGTGTTACCTATTGCAATACAATAGTCACACAATAGCAACGCTCTCCCACATATGTAGCTATTCTAACTGCGCTTATTTCCGTCGTTGGTATAAGTGGCAGTGGGTGGTAATAGACTAGAAATGTACAGTTTTATACCATCGTGCTGATAACGTTTCTTTAGTCATTCGGCAATCCTACAGCCTGAACCACCGTAGGAAAACCATCCTTACACCACAAAAGAGAATTGCGTTAACCGACCATAATAAGGTAATGATGCCACAGAGGCCTAGTTTATGTGACATCAATATCTATGATTTTTTTCAAATAATGAATAGTGACAAAATTGGTCGTACCCCAATAGGGCCATAGGGGGACCCAGGCACAGAGTTTCCGAGGGAAGGAGGTGGCATGGCAGAGGATGGCGGGAAGAGGCCGATTGCTCCCAGGTTTAGTCCAGGGATCAGGTGGGTCTGTTGCTGGATGAAGGCGGAATAGATTTTCAGATTAGGATTCAAATTCATGTTTATTGGCCAAATAAGCTACACTTACAATAAAGTCTTCTCTATTTTTGTGTTCCTACACATTTTTCTCTCTTATACAAACTCACATTCATGGCAGCGATGTCATTGTCATATGCCTCCCGCACTTTCTTCATGATTTCCTGTTCTGCCAGGCAGCACGCTTCGATCGAGCCCTTCACCGTAATTGTCCTCTCTGGGTTATAAAGGGTCAGATCCTGCAGTCTGCGTGAAGAGACATTCAGAAAAAAAATTATGTTAAGAGCACTCAGTAGAAAATTAGGCCACTGGTTTAGTTTTGTGTTTGTGTCCTTTCTTTGCTTACGGTGAAATTGTGATCTTGGTATCAGTGTCTTGCTCCACTTTCTTCAGGTTGCGTCCCTCTTTGCCAATCAAACGGCCAACAAAGTTGTTGTGAGCAAGAACCTTCAGAGGCACCTCATCAGCACTACCAGAAATGAACAGTATCTGTTAATACTGATCTGAGAACAGACATGACCCAACAATGACCTTTCAATGAACTGTAGGTTCAGAAACAAAATCGAAAGTTTGGGGTTTAACACTTTAAAAGTTTAACACTGTAAAGCTGCTTCGACACAATCTGTATTGTATGAAGCGCTACATAAATAAAGGTGACTTGACATTGTGATATAATATTACAAATAAAAATAACTGTCTTCTACTTTAATGTATTTTAAAATGTACTTTATTCCTGTGATGTCAACGCTGAATTTTCAGCATCATTACTCCAGTCTTCAGTGTCACATGATCCTTCAGAAATCATTCTAATATGCTGATTTGCTGCTCAAGAACAATTTCTTATTACTATCAATGCTGAAAACAGCTCTGATGCTTAATATTTCTGTGGAAATTGGATTTGTTTTAAACAAATATAAAGTTCAAAATAAGAGCACTCATTTGAAATAGAAATCTTTTGTAACAATGTAAAAAGTATTTTTGATTATTAATGAATAAAAGTACTAATTTATTTATTTATTTAAAAAAAACGTACTGACCCCACACTTATGAATAGTATTCTAAATATGCATTTATATACAGTGGACATTATTACTTTACTACTTATATATTTAAAGAAAAAAAGTAATGGTGTAAGGGATGACTGTTCTTGTTGTGATTGTCCTAGATACTAACGTTTTGGTGTCCTTGGCCTCCTGGATCATGATTTCCAAGATCATGCGGCAGGCAGCTGAACAGCCCTCTGGGGTAGAATGGATACTTATGGGCTTTTCAGCGGCACCTGCATTCTCTTTACGATGCACATCGATCCTGAGAGATGAGAGGGCAGTATCGTAAAGGTTATGCAATGAACAGTGTAAAATATAAAAAGGCACAAGAAAAAAAAAATCATACAGGTTTGATGTGACATGAGGGTGAACTATTCTATTCTAACTATTTTAAATTAAATTCGTTTCTTTTCAATTCCTCAATCACTCACTTGCTCTGAGTTTGCTTGGTGATGTTACGGATGGTGGCGCCCTCCTTGCCGATAATGGCACCCACGTATTGCGTGGGCACCAGCAGCCTGAGAGGGACGTCGGGATGGTGATGTTTGTTGGGGATTCGAGAACCAGGCGACGTCTGGCGGGAGTTTCCTCGCGGACCATATCCGGGACGACGGCCGTTGTCTGGGCCTCGTTGAGAGTCGACATCAGAGTTTTCGTCAGGGATGTATGAAACACGCAGGGCGTTGTTCTCAAACTGGTAACCGTTGAGCTTCTGGATTGCCCTGGAAAAACCATGAATGATATGCATGAATAAGGGTTTATGACAGTATCTTGGGAGAAAATGTCACTGTGGTGTGGATGAATGCTGACTGCTGTACAAAATGTACTAAATGGTTATTAAATAACATTACAAATGAATCCGATGAAGAATCCAGACTCACAGATCTCATTTTTAGCCAACCTGAATAAAGCTTGCAAAGCAGCTGAATCACCAGTAGGTGTCAGCCGCAAACAAGGAAAAACCATAATGAGAACACACATGCTTTGTGGTGACTGTTTAATCTGATTATGATATTACAGAAAGACAAGTGATTTTAAAGTTGAAATATGTCATTCTTATGTTACCATTTTTATCGCATCTTAATATGCACAGACAGCCTTTTGTAGTTTTTTTTTTTAAACTAAAAATTGTATACACAGTGGTTACACCGTTAAAAACATTCAGAATAAAGACCAACCCAGCACAGCGGCATGTGTGAGTTCGAGGAGAGGATCTGTTTGGCCGAACAACGGCAGACAAGGGAAATCTATTTGACAAAAGTCAGTATTTTTGCAATTCCATTTGGACACTTCAGCTTTTAAATGAAGGTTTCAGGGGAAAGTTCACTTACTGTCTAGCCTGCTCCCGTGTCTCATATGTGACGTTCACAACTGCAGTCTCACTCTCTGTATTCACTAGGGAAAAAATAAGAACAGAGAAAGAGAGTGTAAATAACTATAATTTTTGCATCTCTATTGATGCTGTAAAAGCACTTGCATTTCCAGGTATTCCGTATGATTTTTTAAAATATATTTTAGACACAAGTAATACAAATTGTTGTATTATTCCATTAGTATTACTCAAAACTATTTACCTTGTTCACAGTTCTCAACAGTTCCATACTGGACAAGCAGACCATCAAGAACCTACAATGGATAAAAGACAATGAAATGAATTTACTTAAAATTGTAGCAACCAACAATGCACCTGCTGACTGAATCGGTTTCACACAAGAGTTATAGAATTAAAGGTCATGAGCGTATAGTTCATTTAATGAAGTTACCCAGGTTGCTCTCTTCAAAAATGACAAGTTTAAACAATTTTTAAAAAATTCATTTTATTCTGTATTACAGAAATATCCTAACTCAGAATCCTATCTTATCTGTTTAGTAACCATGCTAATTTCACTTAAGAATTCTGAACTTTCAAATCTCGTGTCAAGAATTAAGATAGGAAGTTTCTGTAATGTTAAAAAAAATGTCACAAACTCAGATTAAAACTTGTCCCAAACCAGGTGTGTATTTTGTGTATGATAGTAGGCTTAATTTCTCCATACAAAACTTAACATCTGTCAAACTGAACTACATTAAAACCTGGTTGGCATCAGACTGGTTTTTGCCACCAAGGGGTCACCTCCTAGTGGCTGACGCTGGCGCAAGTGGCTGGCAGAAGTGGGGCCTGCTGGAGAAGTGCCAAGAGAGACCCCGCCCCGCAAGAACAACAGTCAGCCAGTACAACAACCGTCGGAGAAAACATGTACTGTGCCACGCCCGCGCACACACACACACACACACACATACACACACACACACACACAGACGCTGTATGGTGATGGTGTAATCTCATAATCACACACAGATCACCTAACCTGAATGACATGGATAAAACTTGGAGTTTACATCAGCACAGGGCACTGCCCTTGCCAGAACATGTAGGGAAAGCTCAAACTTTGTTATTCTGAGTCAGATTAAACAGACGCATTGCTGAAAAATATTTAAAATAAAATAAAAATATATATTTTACTTTTTTTTTTGTGTGGCTTTTTAAAAAAAAATTTTTACATTTTAAAATAGCCTTTTAATGAATACTTAATTCGTTTTTAATGAATAAATACTGATTTTCAAAAGTAATTTTGTTGATGTTAAAATACTTGTATAAATATTTAAAGAGATCTATTACATGTAGCTTAATTTTCTAGAAGAAGAGCAAAACTGTAGTACCTTAGTGGCACTATTAAAACATGCATTTTTGTTTTTCGTTGGGATTATCTGTTTGTCCAACCAATGTAACATTTTTGCAATTTCCCTTTGGTGACTAACATTAACAACATAAACATTTACATCCGGAATGTTTTCTACGTCATACTTAAAATAATGTCTATGAATCGAGAAGAATCATCAAGTACACAATAATTTATTCTAGGATTATGCTTTAATCTGTCTGAAAAAAACGGAAAACATCCTTAAGAGCAACCCTGGCACTTTGGCAGAATTCTTGGGTGATGAGCATCGTGTTGATTGAGAAAAACTGAAGTTTGAAGTCGAAGAAGTCACACCCAGACTCACCTCCCACTGTAGGTGTGGCGGAATGTTTCTGATCTGGAGTTTTCTGGTCCTGTAGAGCGAGAAAGAAAAAAACAGAAAAATTAGATTTAGAGAAGGCTTCCTCACCAACTTTGCTTCATGAAACAAGAGCAGTCAATATATCCCAATACAAAACTAATGAGAGTAGCGGTTACAGCCGCAGACATCTTCAACAAAAACTGCTCTCAAGTTTACACCCACAATCACATAAAACCTAAGTATACTAACGACACCTAACATCATCCAAATGCTGATTTACACTGACAGCTAGCGTTCAGAAAGGTCCTGGTCTTGTCTATATCTAAATGATGTGGAAAGAGATGCATGGAAAGGTGAAAGTCAAAGTCAGAACAGGGATAAATCCACCTGAATGGTAACTTCCATCATAAATGATACTTAATTTTAGCTCTGATATGAAAATGTTCATCCTTTCACATGCCATAAGAATGAACAGATATAAATTAAGTTCTTGAGGAAAATTTTAACACTGTAATTATGAGCTGAATTTTTTTTTTTAAACAACTACTTTTGTCTGCTGATCAACAGCTTTATGGACAGCATGCAAAAATATTTTTAAGTCTTGTTTAAAACATGTTTTAATTAATGTAATATTTGCATTCATCTTGTTTTCATATGAATTTGGAAAAAACCTTTAATGCAATTTTCAAGAAAAGTTTCAGTTTGGTGTAAAAAAAATTACATTTTCCATAACCTTGAATGTGAGTGTAAAACAGGAATCTCAGCACACACTGAAACATCTTAATCATCATTTCCAAAATGTTTTGCAAGTCGTCCCCCCCCCCCCAAAGTAAATTTTTCTTTCCTTTTTTTTGGAGAGTTGCACCGCATACCTCGTAACAAAAACCAATTATTAAACTAAACTAAAAACTACAAAAATATTACAAAAAAATAAATTAGGTGAACTGTAATTGAGAAATTAAAATGTGCTCATTACAAAAGAATGGTATTCAAGTCACTGCATTTAACACATTCATGATTTATTTTTAATGACACTTAAAAAACCTGATAAAATATATATCTTGAATGCGATGCAAGTCACTCAAGATAAAAGTATAATTGTACATGCATATAAATGCAAACATAAACAGTAGATCTGGATCAGTCCAGAACTTTGACATGGTGTAACACTACGTGGATAAACCTTAACAAGAATGTGTTGATTGTAGAATATAATTCTAATATGACGAATTTATGTTCATAAATTAACACCATGTATTATTTCAAAATCGAAGACAGGACCTGTGAGGTTAGACAAAACATCTCAAAATGATCTAGAAGAAGGTATTATTTAAAGGTAGATTAAACACTATATTATCACTACTATTATTATTATTATTATATATTAAACAAGATGCCTGGGCGCTCATGGAAGCGAGGCGGGAGAGAGAGAGAGAGAAGAGACTGAATGGGCATATTGAAACTAGACACTGATGTAGTTTAATGCCAGCTGCCCCGGAAGCATCCAAACTCATCGCCCGAGAAAGAGAGAGCGAGAAAAACAAAGAAATGCAAGTAACTACAGCAATGTCCAAGCAATGCAAGGCTTGGAGAAAAAAAAAAAAGAAGGAAAATGAGTGAATCAACTATAAAGTCCAATAGAGAACTGCAGCATGGCATTGCTCCATCACCATAACAATGACACAATTATAAGGAGACCTGATAACCTACACAAAGCTGTAGCACTCTGGAACCTCTAGAGAGCGTAGTAGCAAACGTTTGAAGCAATGCATGTGTTTAGGATCAAGGAGGAAAATGGATGCCAAAGGTCATGTGGGAGGGGCAACTCTTTTCTGGCAACTGAGAGTAGAAACCCTAAAGAACTCTGAACTCCGGAAGGTTGACGCCCACTGGTTGACAAGCAGAGAAAATGGCGCCGTTTGCCCGCTTTCAACTTCCCTTCATGCAAATGGCGGGCAAAACAGCCAATCAGGGAACAAAGAATCCTGCAAGGGTGTTTCACACCACAGAGACCAGCAATGCGAGCATGTCTAAGCCAAATGAAACCAATTGAAATCATGCATTGTCCAATCTTGAAAATGGCCGTGCAGATTTGGAGGCCTTAAAGCACTTATTATGTACTTTCTTTTTCATTTGCTTCCAAGATCAGGAGAAATGCAACACGACTTCATGCGTGTTTTAAGTAAATTAAGACCAGGAAAGCACCAAAAGGTACTTCAAATGTTAACAAAAGGCAAAGGCCACACAAACACGATGGGTGAGACCACCAATCTGTTCGATCAATCACCTCGTTCCCAATCCCATCCCCCAACCTGACGCTTCCACATCCCACCCACATTCACCCTCAACAGAGTTTTTCAGCCCCACCCCCACTGATAAAAAACAACCCTTCTTGTTTGCCACCTTTGAACCCGTTTAAACCCATCGTGTCAAGTCCCACCAAGTCTCTGACCACTTTGATTGGTCAACAACGGCGTGGAAATGAAAGATTCAGATGAAAGAGGTGAGGAGGACTGACTCCGTTTTTTGGTCTCATTTTTCATTGTTTAGAGATGAAAACAGGCTTAAAATTTAGCATTACTCAATTTACCTGTTGTGCAGCAGGCCTTAAATCCAGCCATGCAGCAGTGGATGATGGGACACCAACCACAGAACCAAATCTGTTAACATGCTCACATTCTCCAGAAAGAATTGCATGGGATTTCTCTGTGTTTTATGGCGTGGCAAATAAAATCTATATTTAGATTTGGCTTTAGTTAAAATGGGAATCTCAACACACGCTGAAACATAGCAAGTTCAATCACACAGCACTAAAAGACAATAAAAATGCTCATAAAAAGACCAAATAACAAGAACAGAAAAAAGGAGATTCACCCCTTACAAGGGTTAAAGGTGAGGACTCTATAGGCAAGCGAATAGCATAAGGGGGAGGGTGTGTGTATGTTAGGGTGAGGGTTGGTATGTGGTATTGTCCTATAGGAGCTGTATGGGTCAGCCACGCATTATTGAAGTTTACTCCTATCTTGAACTTGTGAATGTAAAAAATAAATAAATAAAAAAAATATGACTATATGCCCTGAGATAGGATGTACCAAAGACTATAGCAAGAGTTTGCGATGTGCTTTTAATAAAATAATAATATAATCATAAAATAATCCATAAAGCTCACTCTTTTAGTAAAGAGAAACATACTAGCTTGAACATCAGCAAAACCCTGTTCTGCACACACAGCATCACATGAGCCCCCCCAAAAAAACCTTGAAGGGAAAGAGCTATATGTCTTGACACAGTTAAGCACATTCAGTTCCTCCACGCACCACGCAGACGTACTTAAACACAAACACGTTTACTTTGCTATCTAAATGAGGGCATGCCATAAACTACCAATCAAACCATTGGGGTCAGTAAGAATTTTTTTGTAAATTAGTACTTTTATTCTGCAAGGATGCACTAAATCACAGTTTCCACAAAAATAAGAAAGAGCATAAATGTTACCAACATTGATAATAATAAGAAATGTTTCTTGAGCAGCCAATTAGCACATTAGAATGGTTTCTGAAGGATCATGCACTGTAATTTTAACTGTAAAATATTGTAAAAATGCTACAGAAAAAAAAAACTTGTTAATAGGTTATACTACATATACAGGGAAAAAACTGTAAAAGATCTAACTGGACATTTCATGTTTACAGTAAAATACTGTTAAATGTACAGCTTTTAGAAGTAAAAAAGGCTAATCAAATTATAATTTACAGTGAAAGAATGTAAACTGATATTCCCAGAATTCCCTGTGTGACACTTCACATTTGAAAGTATTTTGTTTAAATAATTTTGTTTCTTAATAGTTTTTTTGATCAGTTATGCACATTTGGGTTTTATGTTACAGCTTCTGATTAATGTACGTTTATTGTAAATTACAGTTTTATACTGTAAATGTTTATTTTTTTTACAGAATTATTCTGGCAACCACAGCTGATTTTTTTTACAGTGTGTGACACTGAAGACTTGAGTAATGACTTCTGAAAACTCAGCTTTGCTAACAAAGAAACTACATTTTAAAATAATATTTTAAAAGAAAAGTTATTTCAAATTGTAATAATGTTTCACAATATTAATGTTATACTGTGCTTTTAGAAAATAAATGCAGCACAAGAGACTTTTTCCCCCAAAAACATACACACTTTTGAATGATTATATGCAAATCAGCATTTATTTTAATATTTATTATATTTTAATGTATTTTAGATATTTTAATTTGTTAATATTATAGCTATGTAATGTTTAAAATGTTTTATATACACACTATAATTTCTATTTAATAAATATTATTCAATACTATGAATTAAAATGAGTTATGCTGTCTTTTTTTTAAACTAGTTATAGAGACAGCTATAGCCAAGTAAATCCACACACACACACACACACACACACACACACACACACAAAGCAGGTGCACCACCAGTACCTTTGCTAAATATCAGCAAGACCTCCAGCATAACCAGATGCATGGCTTGGAGAATCAGCAGAGCTCTTTTAATCAGATATAGACATATTCCATATCTTAAATTCACAAACATACTCTAAAACACTGGCATATCAAAAACACAAACTCTCACACACATGTACATTGTCTGCTGCCTATATCCCTTACATGCTAGTTTTCTAGTTTGTCTTATATGATCAATCATAAAAATATAAGTATTAATAAAAACTAAAGCATAACAGAATTGACAGTGCGGTATCTAAAACTTCTTTAAAAGGATTATGAAAATGATCAAGCAATAAGCAAAACTGCTACTCCCATGCTCATACAAGACACACTCGCAATCTAAACATTTAAACAAACAACCCCACAGTGCAGAGAACAAATGTGTCACACACACACACACACACACAGACAGACTCCTACACCATCAGCATACACAGGTGCATGCCAGTGTAAGACTGTATGAAACGCGCTAAAACCCACCAAACCACTTCTGATGAGCACAGGCCTGTCAAAATAGAAGAAAAGACACAAAACTGGAAGACAAATGCGTGTTGTCGAGGATAATAAACGTGCTTCCCAAAACATTGCTCTCCATTTAGTCTCAACGGATACATTGTATTAAAAAAGTGAACTGTGTCTATTCTACAAGCTTTTCCATGCAATCATCTTAAAAGCTTTAGACAATGGGAATCCTTTTCTGTCAACTGTGTATTATGTGGGATTTTTATTTTATTTTAATACATTGTATTAAAAAAGTGAACTGTGTCTATTCTACAAGCTTTACCATGCAATCATCTTAAAAGCTTTAGACAATGGGAATCCTTTTCTGTCAACTGTGTATTATGTGGGATTTTTATTTTATTTTTTTACAGAGTAACACTTGTTGGAGAAAAGAGCCAGGAGAAATACAGGGAGCTACAATATTTTGACCAACAGTTGTCAATGGAGATAAAATCAAAAGGTTAATGTGATTTGTAGTTTACATTACCGTACATTTAGGTCAGTGTCTCCATTTCAAAGGGCAAGCAGTGGCATTTAATTATGGGACTTAAAACTACAGAACGTAGTGATTTAACACTAATTAACCATTCGAGGTCCACCGTGCGACAGGTCCAACAGGAAACAGAGTACACAGGAAGTCAAAAATCACCCTTTAGAAGTCACAACCCTCATCGAGCAACTTCCTGTCTTGCTTTCAGCCGTTTCCACCTCAGCCAATGAGAGGTGAAGCTGATTTAAAAACGGCGGAAGGGCAGATAAACAGAAAGAGAGAGAATATGCCAGCAAGAAAAGAGCATTCACTTGTATTCCTTAACCCCTCCTCCATAACTTACACATTCATGCATCTCACACTCATATATTCACTGCTTTACGTTTTTATTTCTAGTATGGGCTGGAATGTAACTCTTTGCAAAGCAGCTGATTATGGATACCTAAATTACAAGACTACAAAATATAAATTTAAATCTAAGTCGCCAATGTTTTTGGAGCTACATAACGAGTTTAGGGTAAGATGTACACATAATATACAGTGCTAATCAATAAATCAACCTAATTTTCTTCATAATTTTTCCACATATTCAAGTAGCAAATATTCAACTTGTACTTGCCCATAATTCAATTGCATTTGGGCTTTAGAGGGATCTGAAATTAAATTGCATCCCGGATTCTTTCTAAAACATTTAGGAGAGGCTACAAATCCTTCAAATGAAGCACGCGGAACTCATCATGCAGGTAATGGAGTCAGTTCAACCAGTGTTGCAATTTTTTCAAGAATTTATTTCAAAAATTCTCCAAAAAGACCTTTGTTAAATAAAAAGCAAAAATCAAAAGGACTTGTGAAACCTACAATTTGGGCTAAAAAGACTATTGGTTTGAACACTACTACTACGAAGTAAAAAAGAAGAAAAAAAAGTGTTTTTTAAAAAATACATATATGAAGAGTTTGGTTCCAAAACACTATAAATCCATTTTGATTAATTTGAGTAAAAATGTGTTTTCTTTACCAAGAAAGTGGCAAGATGAGAACCCCTATTTTCTGTTTCAAACTTTCACATAGCATCTTTAGGTTATAATAACATTAACAATTCAAATCCAGATTTAGATTTTCAAAGATTTATTATAAAATTATATGATTTTTCCCCCAAAATGCAATAAATCCATTGAATCAATATGAAAGTTATTTTTCATAAAGGGACGCTTTAAGGAAAATGTATAGCCTATGTAAGCAATAAGCCTAAATAAAAATAACAATTTGTTTTCATAAAAAAAAAAAAAAAAGCGAAATATATCTGGCTTAAATAATTAAGCTAACAGATTTAAAACAGAAGTGTGGTGCAGCGCACCATAAACAAGTTTTTTTATGTTTCAGCTGTTCGATCGCACCGGCGCCTCGCCTCGCGTGCATACACCCCACATATTCTAGCAATTCAAACTTACATCGCAGTCTGTTCATTATCAAAATAAAATACAGTCAACCAAACATATGAAAGGTTACACTGGTCAGTTTAAATAGACCGTAGTATACCGGTCCACTCTGCTGTTATGCCAAGGACGTTTTTGCTCATGTGAAGAGGATGATCTTTTCCGTCTATATCGCATATGCGTGTAAAGTACAAGCCTAGTTTACATTATAAATAATAGTTTAACATTCAAATACATTACGAATATGGAAACATTTCGATTTGTGCCGAATGAGACATGAGCAATAAGCTCCAAATACATCTAGTCAAAGATAGACTAGCTCCGCCTCGTCATGATCTAATGCACTGTAAATGCCAAATTTTTAAAAACAAATAGGCCTACCGCAATGCAAAAACTCAAAATCTGACATTTTCCGGAACAGGATCCAGCAGGATCAAATTAAGTACTGGTCATAATACTCACATGATAATGTTTGATGTGAGCAACAGTGTGTTTTGCTGCAGCAGCGCCGATGGAAGCAGTTCACTGACTGCGCAACACAGCCACACGCGCCACAGTTACGTTTGGGATCATTTTATTTTTAATGCCATAATGTCTGTTGAAAACATTGCAATTGTGTTTTAAAACACAACAACGAGCACCACGAAACCATTTAAAGAGGCGTGTTCAGCGGTCTCCGTGACGGGATAGGAAACAGTCAACAAAGTAAAATGCTCTCAAACGGGCTCTCTTCATTTTATCAAATGATCATAATCACATCTATTCATTTTACAATCCTGCTACTAGCATTTTATTCAGACTAAATCCCCTTTAAATCAGGTGAGAAAGTTTTTTTGAGTAACTTTTGCACATCCTGTCATCCGGCATAGACGCATTTTGCAGTATTAAGGTTAACGATTAATCGATTAATTGATCGTCAATTTAAGCGACGATCGATCATGGAAATGATTGAAAATTGACATCCCTAATTACAACAACAAAAGAAAATTTCATCATGAACATACATGAACAACAATATCACATTAAACCACAGAAATTCCAAAAGTGCATTCATCTCTGCCATGTTACATTCATTTAGTTGACTAGTGCTATATGCTTTATTAACAAAAACATAAATGGCATTAATAAAAACACTAACACTGACAAGCTACGCAATATCGCGTTCATAATCGAATGTGATTCATCTAATGAACGTGATATAGCAGTGATCTACGGCTCTGTGTATCAAATGGAGATTTACTATTAATCACAGAATCGGCTTTACTGACGAGATGCGCATGAATCACATGCGATTTATCGTGCAACCCTTGTTTGTTGTTTGTTTGTTGTAGATGAGGAAAACTAGGATGCCGGGTGTATTCAAAGTGCCGCCATTACTGTCTAGAGTACGTGGAATGGTGCGCTGTGATTGGTTGAGTGGATATATCGCATTCTGCAGAGAAGGGAGACTGGCGTTTGTTGCGGTTTGGAAAAAAAGGGAGAAAACATGACCAAATAACTCGGCGAATATCGCATTTTGCCAACAAATTAAAAAATGACTTTTCAATACCGACCAGGTACAATACTGATTTTGGCGGAAACTAATTTTTTTTTTAAATGTCGTTTATCGCGTTTTGGAACCAAACTCTTCATTTTCAAATACAAATGCATGATAAAGGAACATACAAAAATATAATATTTCTTTAATATAAATCAACTAGCAAAAGGGGAAGCTGACTGTGATTACTCCGCACCGCAAAGTTTACATTTATAACTTTGTAGAAATATTTCCCTCCAAGAACAGTTTGCTACACACAGCACCTGAAGAAAAAAAAGAAAACGGAAGTGTAATTTTTACTAGGCTAATTAAAATAATGTAAATTAGAGTAACATATGATTAAGTAAAATATAATAATTCTAAGCAAACTGAGATGAATAAATAATGTTTCTTCAGTTTCTTTCAATAATCAGCTCTCTTTTATAATAATATATTATTATTGTATTAATAAATCACATTTAAAAGTCCAAATCTAATCAGTCTCCCAAAAACACAAAATACTATTCAACACCACTAAAGTCAGTCATGAAATGTATAAATGTATATATACAGCCCAAACTGAAATTACGCAAAGCTAAACCACCTTTTTAGCATGATGCACTGACGCAGTGGTACGCAGACGAGAGACATGAAACAGAACTTCAGTCAGTAAACTGCCAGCGGAGCTTCATACAGCAAGGCCTCTGCAGCCAACACTGAAAATGGCGGGTAAGTGTGGGAGGGGAAGGGGCGGATCCTAAGTTCCACACACCTCCCTTTCCCGCTCTCTGCGAAACTACGAGTCCACGGAGGGACGTTGTAAACGGTTTAAGGTCTAGATGGACGTGGAGGTTCCTCAAGTCAATGAAAACATCCTCGTGATGAAGTCAAGGAGCTCAACTTGGTGGCCGTGCAGAAAGCTATAGGTGCGAGGCATCACTGGAGATACCCGGGGGACTAGACGTGGTGGTTCCAGGCGCTGAATGGAACAGCAAGGGTTAAGCCATAAATCAAAGTGGTATAGAGAGAAGCAGCGATGGTGAGACAACTTCACCAGAAATAACAGACGTCCCATCCCCCCTTTTTCCTGCCTTCTTCTCACTCTGTTTCTCGTTTCCCTCTTTCTACACTCCTCCCTGTGGAGTTTTCTGCTCTGTATTACCTGATAGGCCTTCCCTCCCCCTCGCCGCTCCACTTTCTTCCCCTTGCCCTATTCCTCTGAGAGGTGAAAGGTCACTCCCCAAGCTTAGCAATCATCACATGCTGATGCAACCCGTAACATACCAGAAGAATAGAGCGAGGGGGCAATATATTGCTTACTGCCGGCCCCAGCAATACAGTCGTATAACAACGGAACCAATAAAAATAAATCTCCCGCCTCTAAGAGGTGCCTCTTGCCATTGAACACTGGTACTGGCCAATAGCATGGCAGTAGTGGACAAAGTCTGTATTAAACCATCAAATCTGGGACTTGAGCCTCAGGCACTTTTGAGTCAAGTTACAGATCGTTTTTGTATTTTCATTTCAAATGTTCAAGTCCTGAATTAAATAACTGCTTAAAAAGAAAAATAATGTGCTCAGAAACGTTTTTAGTCTTTAAAATCATGAAATTGTGAGCAGGAAAAAGTGCAATAATGCATTCAACTACAAATGCAACATTATAAACAGATTAATTCATAAACACACACACACACACACATATATATATATATATATATATATGTGTGTGTGTGTGTGTGTGTGTCCAAGTAGAAATATATCTCTTGCCATTCAAGCATTCAAATGTAACAGAAGAGACAAATTGTAGCTTCTCATAGACCGCTATAGAGCAGTGACAGTAAATTTTTTATGCTACTGGCAGAAAAATCTGAGTAAATATTTCATAGTCCATGCAAAAGTGACCAGTGACTGAAAGTGTCTTTCTAAAATGGATTCGACAAACACAAAGGTTTGAGGAGCAAGTTTTGTTAAAGGGGTCCTATTATGCTTTTTCACTTTTTAAATTTTAGTCAGTGTGTAGTGTGTATGTTTGGGCATAAAAAAGATCTAGAAAGTTACAATTCTCAAAGTCCACTCCAAAGGGAGATATTTAGTGTTTTAAAAATCCCTTTTCAAGAACTACAGCAAACGGCTCGTTTGGACTACAGCGTTTGTTTTCCGGGCTTTGTGATATCACAAAGCGGCTCATTAGAAAATCATTAAAAATAATTCCCGCCTACAGAAATTCGAATGGTTGGGGGGTGGGGAGGTGCGAGGTTGTGGTTAGAACGCTTGGTTGAGTGAGTGCATCAGACGAGACGATGAAGAAGAAGTGCTGCTGCAGAGTTAGTGCATCAGAGAAAACGAAGAAGAAGAGCTGCTGTGCTGTAGCGTCAAATTTTCGGCATGTCTAGAACAATTCTTACAAGTATAACATGATGTAGCTGGGCGCCGCCGGTGTGCCTACACTCATAGAAAATAATGTATTTGAATTTTAAAGATGTGGCGCGACGTGACGCAGTGCTTCTCGTCCGGTGCGCAACCGCCTGAAATGCTGTTTTTTCACCTTGTTTGGGCTTCCGAAAGTGGATGATGTCAAGAAACAGTGGTTGCAATTTATTTTTTTACTCTGTTCCTGAGCATTATAACCCCAATTTGCTATTGTGTGCTGCGCATTTTACTGAGGACAGCTTCCACAACACGAGGGAGTACAGTGCCGGATTCGCCCAAAAGTTTTTGTTGAAAGATGTAGCAAGGGGCAGTAATGAAACATTGTCTAAGCTGTTTGCCAATCACAACGCACTGGGACAGCTAACCAATCATAACACATTTTGTTTTTCGGAAGGTGGACCTTCATAAAAGCCGGACCTAATTGAGCCATTTGTGCCAGGCTGGGGAGAAAGGTATTTTAAGAATGTAAATTATGTGAAAAATAATGGGTTTTTCGAACCACCAAGCATGAGAGCATGTTCTAGTACACCCCCAAAACAAAATCAAGACTTTGTAAAAGAGCATAATAGGACCCCTTTAAGGGCAAATCTTCTAAACACCTGCAAGGATGTAAGCCAGATGTTTAACAATTAGATATATTCAAATAAATCAAAATTATACGACTATTATTGAACCAATAAACTCCAAAAGAAGGATGACGCGAGAAAGACAACAATAAGGAACTGCTTTCATTACAAGCTACATCACAAAATGATGTCATTCTCTACATAAAGTAACAACACACACTGATTTGAGAGAGAGAGAGAGAGAGAGAGAGAGAGAGAGAGAGAGAGAGAGAGAGAGAGAGAGAGAGAGTTATACAGAGAAAAATAGTAGAGAGAGAGAGAGAGAGATTGATGAACAGATAAACAGTTTAATACTTTTGTATTCACAACTTATGTGGCATGTTTTACAAAGTTCTTGCATATATATATTTTTTTGCCTGCATGGTGCCTATTGGAGTATTATGATTTTTGCCTAAATTCTGTTCTATCACAAAGCAGCATAGAATTGCAATAAAAAGTGTTTAATTAGGAAAGAATGTCCTCATTGTCATATGCACAAAGCATTTGAATGCTAGTTGAAAACAATTAAAATCTGCTAAAAATACATCAATTACAAGACCAACAATTCATCTTCACATTCTCGTTCTGCAAATGATCTTGATGTAAACTATGAAAATAAAAAAATTGAGTAACTTACAGATGAATAATGAATTTAACTGATCTGAATTTAATTGAATATTATTACATAAAACAAAAACTTAAAGGGGTCCTATTATGCTTTTTCACTTTTTAAATTTTAGTCAGTGTGTAGTGTGTATGTTTGGGCATAAAAAAGATCTAGAAAGTTACAATTCTCAAAGTCCACTCCAAAGGGAGATATTTAGTGTTTTAAAAATCCCTTTTCAAGAACTACAGCAAACGGCTCGTTTGGACTACAGCGTTTGTTTTCCGGGCTTTGTGATATCACAAAGCGGCTCATTAGAAAATCATTAAAAATAATTCCCGCCTACAGAAATTCGAATGGTTGGGGGGTGGGGAGGTGCGAGGTTGTGGTTAGAACGCTTGGTTGAGTGAGTGCATCAGACGAGACGATGAAGAAGAAGTGCTGCTGCAGAGTTAGTGCATCAGAGAAAACGAAGAAGAAGAGCTGCTGTGCTGTAGCGTCAAATTTTCGGCATGTCTAGAACAATTCTTACAAGTATAACATGATGTAGCTGGGCGCCGCCGGTGTGCCTACACTCATAGAAAATAATGTATTTGAATTTTAAAGATGTGGCGCGACGTGACGCAGTGCTTCTCGTCCGGTGCGCAACCGCCTGAAATGCTGTTTTTTCACCTTGTTTGGGCTTCCGAAAGTGGATGATGTCAAGAAACAGTGGTTGCAATTTATTTTTTTACTCTGTTCCTGAGCATTATAACCCCAATTTGCTATTGTGTGCTGCGCATTTTACTGAGGACAGCTTCCACAACACGAGGGAGTACAGTGCCGGATTCGCCCAAAAGTTTTTGTTGAAAGATGTAGCAAGGGGCAGTAATGAAACATTGTCTAAGCTGTTTGCCAATCACAACGCACTGGGACAGCTAACCAATCATAACACATTTTGTTTTTCGGAAGGTGGACCTTCATAAAAGCCGGACCTAATTGAGCCATTTGTGCCAGGCTGGGGAGAAAGGTATTTTAAGAATGTAAATTATGTGAAAAATAATGGGTTTTTCGAACCACCAAGCATGAGAGCATGTTCTAGTACACCCCCAAAACAAAATCAAGACTTTGTAAAAGAGCATAATAGGACCCCTTTAAGGGCAAATCTTCTAAACACCTGCAAGGATGTAAGCCAGATGTTTAACAATTAGATATATTCAAATAAATCAAAATTATACGACTATTATTGAACCAATAAACTCCAAAAGAAGGATGACGCGAGAAAGACAACAATAAGGAACTGCTTTCATTACAAGCTACATCACAAAATGATGTCATTCTCTACATAAAGTAACAACACACACTGATTAGAGAGAGAGAGAGAGAGAGAGAGAGAGAGAGAGAGAGATTGATGAACAGATAAACAGTTTAATACTTTTGTATTCACAACTTATGTGGCATGTTTTACAAAGTTCTTGCATATATATATTTTTTTGCCTGCATGGTGCCTATTGGAGTATTATGATTTTTGCCTAAATTCTGTTCTATCACAAAGCAGCATAGAATTGCAATAAAAAGTGTTTAATTAGGAAAGAATGTCCTCATTGTCATATGCACAAAGCATTTGAATGCTAGTTGAAAACAATTAAAATCTGCTAAAAATACATCAATTACAAGACCAACAATTCATCTTCACATTCTCGTTCTGCAAATGATCTTGATGTACCAAACTCTTTAGCAATGATTTTAAATCTATACAATCCAAATTTAGAATCATTAGGCAAATAAATCACTGAAAGCAATTCCAAATTCCAAATGTTTTTAGAGTTTAGAACTAAAATGATCTTCGACTTGCATGGGCCCAACAGCATGGGGAAACCACTCTGCTTTTGGCTGCAAATGTTTAAGCATGTCAAAGTGTGCAGGGAGCGACATGCTCAGCTGAGAAATGCAAACGGCCTCCGAAACGGCAGCCGGTGGGGGTGAAGCGAAGAGAACCTGAGGTCCTTTCCTGCACATTATCATGTGAAACACCCCTCCCTCTCATCCGTCATCTTCTCTTTCTCTCTTGGCCATTTGACTGAGACCAAGAGCCATGGGGAATGGAGAGAGAGAGCGAGAGAGATATTTCATGTTATCGACAAAGAGTTTTGTCTGCAAGTAGTTCTCAACCTTGCATCTCAACCTTTGACCCCAATGTGGATGGGGAACGCTTTGGCCTGGACTTTAAAAAGAGCCTAGGGCAGGGGACTGGGGTTACTAGCAAACAATTGAACTTTTCAAAGAGGCTGCAGATTATGTTGAGGTATGGTGGTATAAAAAGGGGGAAGGGATTGCAGGACATAAAACAGCAAATATTAAAATCTTTATTAAATTTGTGGAGAGCTGCAAAAAACTCAAAATACTCACACACACAAAAAAAAAATCACTCTCAGCTGAACAGGCTGCCAGGCTTGTTGAAAAAGGGGCGTTGTCTGAATCATAACTCATCAGCAATAACAGAAGGAATTGTCTAAATGTTTTATTAGTAGCGCACACTAACATAATAGTAGCAACTCATCTCTTCTCGGCTTGTACGATATTTACGGAAACAGTGCGAAGCCCATCTAGTCTACTCGGAGAAAAGCAGCTCAAGCACGAGCGTGTTTGCGTCTTTCTAAAAATTCCATACGTATAGGCATTTCCCCCGCGGGTGGGGTTGGTTTGGTGGGTGGTATGTGAGAAACAACTGTAGAGACTAACAACTTAAGGATCCATTTAGTTTGCAAAGGCGATATGCCCTTAGTTTGGGTCAAAGTTCATGCTTCGCTCTGCTGTGCCCTACTCAGCGTGGAGAAGATGGAAGCGCTCGTGCGCCTCCATTTTGTGACTCGGGAGCAGAACACGGGACAGCATGACTTACTACAGAGTGAACAGACATAAAGTGAGCTCAATATGCCCAAATACATGTGCACTGTGATTCATTCACACACACACAGTTGTTTTACAAAGAACACGTACACGATTTAAGAATGACGCTAACTAACGAGACGCAATCTGACAAGCATCCTAACAGGCTGTAATAAATGAGGACTTTGCACGCCAATCAAGTTTCTAAGCTAATTATAAATTACCCTGACATTACAGAGTTGAATAACATTCGATGAGATTTTAATAAATCCGTGTAAAATTATTCCGCCCCCCCCGTCTCGTATGCTCGCCATTTCATGAAAGCCAAGTGTACAGTAAGAAATGAAATGGCAGATTGCATTTCAAAACACACTTGGTTCAGCTTCAAAAGTCACGAATCACCTTTGGGCTGCTTTTGGATAATACACAAGCTCACGATTTAATCAGATAAGCACAGGTGTTAATTGTTTTTTTTATTTTTTATTAAGTTTCTCTGTCTCGCGCGGTTTCATTTAGTGGCGAAAAAAAACGTACGTTTTAGTCTATATTTCAATTGCTCATATTTAGTTTACATTTTTAAAGTAGCCTACTAAAAATCTCAAATAAAAATTGTTCATATATATATATATATATATAGCCCTCTCATAATTCTTAATGTTTTACATAGCCTATGACAAATAAGACTTTACAAAGACTATCAAAGTTAAACTGATTTATTTTAGTTGATATCACGTATTTTGCATGAGAAGCGCGTTAAAAGAGGAAAAGATCATACGCAATTTAACAGTTAGCTTTACCAGAGCGCTTAAATATATATATATATATATATATAAGAAAACAAATAAAAGATGCTGTGACAAAATAACCTTATCTGTAAAAGTTACCAAATAAAATATACAGTGAATCATGAAGCACACAATATAAATATGGGCACTAAAATTCACATACCCGCCATTTATTTTGGCAGCGTCTTTTGTTGTATGGTTAAGCATTTATCTATTTTATTTTTTCTAACCCCACTTTATCCAATGCGAACAGGTACGCGCGGATGTTTAGGTTCAGCAAACTTGTACAATTTGATTATCTCCTTCACAGCGCCGGAAAATCTGGTTCAGAGTGATGACATACACAGGCCTGCATACATCTCAGCCATGTGGGCCAGTGTCCCTTCAGCCATCTTCCACTGACAACGCCCAATTACCACAATGAATCTCAGTCACATGAGCAGGCGCAGAATGTGCTAGAAAACTATAGGTAACCGATAGGAGCCGAATAAGCATCCACGTCAGCACAGGGCGAAATGTGGTATGTCGAAAGGCTGCTATTGCAAAACAAAGGACGTGCATATGTGAAAAGTGCGTTAGCCTACCTATGATAGAGCTATGTGACCTTAAAACAATCATGAAATGGCTAGCTCTAAGGTTGCTATTTTATTTGATGGTTTATTCAAACTCTAATATCACCCTCCTCTTTTAAACCACAGTAGCCTATTATGTACTATTGTTGCACTGTATAGTGTCCGCTCGCTGGAATCAACGTGCATAATTACAGTACTGTATTCCGCATTAAACTCCAGTTACCAGCGCCTTTATTTGAGCCACATCGAACTAATGATGTCGAATGTGAGGATTTGCCTTTAGATCACTGCGCAAACGCTGGCGAGCTTCTCTGGATCACTCCCCTTTACGCACGCCGCGCTCCGGCTTCAGCTTCCCGCAGGCAGTGAGGGGGAGACCTGCCTTCATTCATAAAGTCAGCGGGCTACTCGAGAGTACTACAGCGCCGTGAAAGAGGCGGTGCGCGCAGTCACTGTACCGCCCACCGCCGAGGAACGGAGGGGGTTGGTAGAGAAGAGGAGATCTGCGCTGTGACGAGGAAACCGGGGGTGTGGAACGGAACGGAACAGAAACGGTCTCGTACTGAACCGAGCATCCACGCCGCAAGTGACACAACGCAGTGCACCTGACTCAGCACGGTTTAATAACGATTTTGGCACGATTCGCACTGCTTCCAGTGCTGTCCTCGTTAAGAGCACTGCTTGCAGCCAATGGATTTGCCGAGTTCTACCATAAAGATTAGCAAACGAATAGTTTCCCCATCATGTCCTGGTAATAAAACGCGCAATAAAAAGCCTGGGAATCATTTCGAATACATTATTTCGTTCCAGTCTGAACGGATCTTGAATATTAGATTCATCTATGACTGTAAATGATTTATTCTTTCATACTCAAAGTAGCATATCTAGTTAGAGTTGCAATCTATACAGGGTTTCTGCAGACTTGAACAAGTTAAATTTAAGACCTTTTTAATACCACTTTATATGAAATTTAAGACCTAAACCGGTAATGGAAATACACATTTTATTACATACATATATGTAATATTTAATGTGTATAAATTAAAAAGAAAACAAAATATCAGTGCTGTAATAAATGGTATTTATTACTACAATATACAGTGAACTTTTCATGTTAGCAGACAATATTCCATACAAAATATCCCCACAAAATAACTGCATCACTGAGATTTTTGGTGGAGTAAACTATTTATTCTGAAGCAATATTTTCATCAGCTTTTACATACTTAAATCTGCATATTTACCTTTACAAAGGCCTATTTTAACCTTTTTAGATGTATGCATCATCTTACATGTCAAATTATTACAATTTATCAATAAATTCGATATACACTATAGGGCTGCTACCAGTCAGATTAAATCATTTACACTGCAAATAATAATTACAACTGCAATAAATAATGTTATGAGATTAATGTTTTAAATGCATTTATGAGTATACAAATAAGAAATGTTGAAAATGCATACTTTTCAACATACTTCTATCACGTGATGAACGAACGACTTGAAAAACCCGAAGACTCGAGAGATGAACAAATCAATTCTCTTTCCGGCTCAGACTGCATTGGTTAAAGCTTATGGGGCTGTCACGTGATGAACGAACGACTTGAAAAACCCGAAGACTCGAGAGATGAACAAATCAATTCTCTTTCCGGCTCAGACTGCATTGGTTAAAGCTTATGGGGCTGTCACGTGATGAACGAACGACTCAAACCCGAAGACTCGAGAGATGAACTAATCAATTCTCTTTCCGACTCATGAGACCAAAAATATTTAAGACCCATCGAATCCGAACTTAAGACATTTTAAGACTTTTTAAGGACCCGCGGACACCCTGCTATAACATAAGACAGTTGGGGAAAGTCACATTTTAAACACAATGACTCACTGAAGTACATGGTCTACATGTCTAAAACACTGCAACTGTGAATGAACATGCCCCGTGTATGGAAGTCTGATATGATCTTGTGCATTTATTTGAGTCTATATTTCGCAAGGCCTGCTCATTTTCGACCCACATAAAACAGTTTACATTTTGTTTTCACTCAAATAATCTATTTCGTAAAAGGATAGTTTAAGCCAAATAAGCATCAACATAGCAGCCGCATTTAGAAGTTTGCCTTGTTCCCAACATTTGACGTGTATTATATAAATGAATGAAAAATGTGCACGTTTTTGAGGCCATCATAAATCTCCTTATTTGGCTAAAACTGACTCTTTGCATGCACAGACTAAAAAAAATAAATAAATACAATTTTTCCCACTTTCTATCTTAATAAACTGAAGAAACAAATTATTCTATCCATTACTATACATAGGCCTACCTACTGTTTGCAAAGTTAAAGAAACTTGATTCAAAGTCTCTTAATTTAAACTAAAAAAAAAGAAAGAGAAAAATAATCTCATATTAAGACAAACAGGGTGTTTCTTTTAAGGCAGTTATTTGACTATTAAATTCAAATTGCTATACTTTTTCATCTAATACATGTTTTATCAAACAAAATGTTCTAATTTACATAATGGCTTACATAGTCCAACAAATTAAACCTTTTCATTCACAAAATATTGTTCATAATTAATTGCATTGTTAGAAACAAAACTTTAAAACGGAGCAAGTACACTTCAACCTTCACAAGATTAGCTTTTCATTTAAGTACATTTCACAGATTTGTTAAATTAAAACCAACAAATAATTCGAGATTAAACTTGAGCAAAATCGAATTTATTAAATTAATAAATTACAGTAAAAAAATGAAGGACTCTGAAATATTGTCTTAAAATTATACAGTCCAAACTCCAAACAAAAAGCTTTCATAAGAAACCAAGTTCAAACAAAAAGCTACACCAAGTAACGAATTCAAAACATGAACAATTTATTCCCTGATTACTTAATACTGTATTAAAACAGTATTAGATAGTTAAAAAAAAGAGAGAAATACAAAAACAGCATTTCTGTGGAGCAAACTTCGCTTACCAACTCTGTTAATTTTTTTTAATCAACTCTCCTGCCTGTATAACAGCATAGCATACCATTAAATCTTCCACAAACGAGACAAAGCAGGAGACATCTTTAAAATATGAAATCAATTCCTGGTCAGCTCTATTTCACAACAACCTCTGTACTAAGTTATAACAATATCTGAATGAACTGTTTGATTGCACAGAAATGATCAGGAGCATAAAGTTCACTGAAATGTTTCTCTGAATACCATCACATTAAATTGCATGCAATCTAAAAATATAATGGGTGGTCATATATATATATATATGTGTGTGTGTGTGTGTGTGTGTGTATACACATGGCAGCTCTCCTCTGCCTGAGAAGGCCTACGCTCTCTACCCTGCAAGAGGAAGGTATGACTCCATGTATGTCTGAGGGGGGTGTTGCCAGCCCCTCCCCCCTTTCTATGCTTTTAAAATGCATGTGTGTGTGTGTGTGTAAAGGGAGGATAGCATGACCATACCAGCACATGCCTGCTATGAGGCCATGTGATCTAGAGGCTCCATTTTAAGTGATTTGGACTCGTAAGGAGGGAATTGCAATGTGGAAGAAGAGAGGGAGGGGGAGGAAGAGGGATACAGAGAGAAAATAGCATAAAAAGAGAAGAACAGTGTTGACTGATCTCTATGGCCTCATGAAGGGGAATGGTGTAAAGACGTGAATATGTAGGTTCTCGGTCACTTTCATGCTTCCACACCTATGATGAATTTTCATGGTGAACAGCAAAATCGAGCAATTAAACAACTGCAAACTTCTGTTTTTGTTCATTTATATATTGACAACTGAATGCTAGCTCTCATACTGCTAAAATAACTTAAACAAACAAAAAATGTGGACTTTGCCAATGAATGTTTTGACAGAAAGTAACTCTTCCTCAGCTAATGAAGGAACACAGATTGAACATTATGGACTGTGCAAAGGACAAATCAAAATAAAAATGACTAAACTAATCGTAATGCAAACAAACATTCAAATACTGATCAATCTTTTTTCCCTACTATGTCGTACATACAAGTGTAATGATTTATCAGAAAATTAGTAAAAAATTCTATCCATCGTTGTTGTTAGCCGAATTTTGAAATGAGCATTGAATGCAACTGCAGGGTTTAAGTGGACTAAACGACTGGAAAAGTTCAGCATGCCTCACCAGAGAGAAGTCTGACGTTTCACTGGAAAACCCAGTTATGATATTTTAATTTAAAATTGCAGGTAATTTTTTTTTTTTATGAAACGTATGCATGGATGAATCATTCACAATAAGATTAATAACATACACATTAAAATAAATGGTAAATTTGCATTTAATGCTGACTTCAAGAGTTCGAATTTACAAAATGTTCTGTCTATTCGGTGTGAACAGCTAGCAATGGCAGGTCAGCATCCAATTAATAATTTGCTGGCACACAGCTCTCTAAAACACACATTACATACATGGATACATTATATAAATGCATACATTATTTACAGATACTGTACAAAGACAGAGGGGAGATGGTCACTAAAGAGAAAATACATTACATCTTCCCTGTTGTGGTGTAACGTTCTTGTGATGATTAATACAGCAGTAATGTGATTCTGTAGGACTTGACTCATATCTTCATTTTTTAATTTTCCGGGATTTAATTTTTTCTCCTTTTTGAATTATTAATGTAACAGAGAGAAAGAGCTTTCAAATAATTCTCCATTTGTTGCAATGTACGAAAACAAATGGAACCTAATTGGATATTAATTTAGTTTCTAATTATTTGTAGGTGCAAGGAACAATTATATGCTCAATCAATTCACTAAAAGAGTAAAGCTATTAATAGGAGCATGTATGAATTGTTTTTTTGTTTTTGTTTTTGGAAGATGACACCAAAACTGTCTGAGGCATCACAAGAAATCATAAGGAGCCATATAACAATGTCCCAAGCCTAGTTTTCGCCATGATGGTGGCCAGCTTTCTTCTATTATAACCCAATTCCACAAATGCTACAGTAAATGTTTGGCCATGTGTGAATCAGGAAATACTCAGGAAAACAGGATTGCTTTGAGTGACCTGTATACCTTAATATAATCGCAAAAGCAAAGTAGTTATGAACGAGTCAATAAAAAGAGATGGCAATCAAATGACAAAGTGTGTGATTTGAAGACATTTCTTGAGCACACTGTTAAACTAGAACTAACACTTAGAAATAAAAAAGCTCACAAAGTAAGGTCAAAACCAACAACTTGCTAGCCAGTATCTTTTAGAAACTTCATCTCAGTTTTAACACTATTCATTCAAATATATAAGAGGATAAATATAAAATATTGTCCAAATAAGTAGAATAATCAACATTTTAATTGCTTTGTTTGTTGTGCATGAGTTTGCTTCACCCAAGCAGGATCAGGAGCACAAATAGTGCAGGGATTTAAGCCAGCAGCATTTTAACACACACATCCTGCAGAAGAACAATGTGCAAAATAGCGTCATTATTTAAAGTGCAACAAAACCAATTTGGAATACACTCATTTATTTCACTCCTAAACAAGAAGAAAATACATTTAAATATGCAATGAGAACTTGAATGAATAGTAATCAGTTCAAGTCGCTTGTGTCAACATTCTGTCAACATCATATGTACTATGACCCAGGCATTCAATACATGTGCATTGGCCCATTTGGGGGAAAAAGGATAAAGAAAAATGTAAAGAATTTTCGGTTCAATAGGGCCCCCCCCCCAGTTCACTAGTGTTTATGATGGCGACGCCTTCAGAACGGCCTGTTCACCAGAGAAATAAAGAGTCATTGGGGGGATGGGGCAAGCAGGGGGCCCATACTTCAGAGGGGTAAACCACCATGAACTATTTTTCCTCTTGGGAAACACCCCTAGTCTCACATCTCCCCCCCCCACACACACACACACACTAAAAAACAAAAACACACGCAGACCTAGACTAACACACTGCACTGCATTTTGAGGAAATACCCACAATGCTATCTGAACATTCAAAAGAAAACAAAAGGTTAGGTTAAAAAAATTACGCTTGAGAATTCGCAAGTAATTCTTATTAATTCTGTCCAAGAAGCCCAAACAGCAGCATTTTTGGAGAAAAGTCAACCGTTTAAACACAACGTGAACTTATTTTATTTGCTACTACAGAAGTCAAATTTATTCGATGTTTACAATTTAAATAAACATGTAAATGTTCTAAATCCGTTCCAAAATTGAATCATTTTACATATGCTGCAAAAAAATGAACAAATCTGAATCAGGCAAGACCCTGAAACCCATCCCACAGCAACTTGGGCAGCCATGCTGCAAAAGGGCGCCAACCAATGATTTGAACTTCAAGCCAAGTCCCATCCACCTGTTCACGCTGCCTTGTGACAGCAAGACTCTGCGGTTAATATATTCATCTTTGAGAGAGGGTTTCTGACACCTTATGTCACAAATGTTATCAATGGACAAGGAGAGAAAGAATGTTCTTATTCTCCATTACTAGTTCCTTGACCACAGAAGTGAACAACAATCAGCTCTTACCAACTCTGTTCATCCAAACCCTCTCTCAACACACATCAAAAAAGCTTATTAGGAGACATAACTCAAACATACAAACACTCACTTTTATCATGTATTGTAGCTTATTTACACATATATATATATATATGTGTGTGTGTGTGTGTGTGTGTGTATACACATGGCAGCTCTCCTCTGCCTGAGAAGGCCTACGCTCTCTACCCTGCAAGAGGAAGGTATGACTCCATGTATGTCTGAGGGGGGTGTTGCCAGCCCCTCCCCCCTTTCTATGCTTTTAAAATGCATGTGTGTGTGTGTGTGTAAAGGGAGGATAGCATGACCATACCAGCACATGCCTGCTATGAGGCCATGTGATCTAGAGGCTCCATTTTAAGTGATTTGGACTCGTAAGGAGGGAATTGCAATGTGGAAGAAGAGAGGGAGGGGGAGGAAGAGGGATACAGAGAGAAAATAGCATAAAAAGAGAAGAACAGTGTTGACTGATCTCTATGGCCTCATGAAGGGGAATGGTGTAAAGACGTGAATATGTAGGTTCTCGGTCACTTTCATGCTTCCACACCTATGATGAATTTTCATGGTGAACAGCAAAATCGAGCAATTAAACAACTGCAAACTTCTGTTTTTGTTCATTTATATATTGACAACTGAATGCTAGCTCTCATACTGCTAAAATAACTTAAACAAACAAAAAATGTGGACTTTGCCAATGAATGTTTTGACAGAAAGTAACTCTTCCTCAGCTAATGAAGGAACACAGATTGAACATTATGGACTGTGCAAAGGACAAATCAAAATAAAAATGACTAAACTAATCGTAATGCAAACAAACATTCAAATACTGATCAATCTTTTTTCCCTACTATGTCGTACATACAAGTGTAATGATTTATCAGAAAATTTGTAAAAAATTCTATCCATCGTTGTTGTTAGCCGAATTTTGAAATGAGCATTGAATGCAACTGCAGGGTTTAAGTGGACTAAACGACTGGAAAAGTTCAGCATGCCTCACCAGAGAGAAGTCTGACGTTTCACTGGAAAACCCAGTTATGATATTTTAATTTAAAATTGCAGGTAATTTTTTTTTTTTATGAAACAGTAAAAAATTCTATCCATCGTTGTTGTTAGCCGAATTTTGAAATGAGCATTGAATGCAACTGCAGGGTTTAAGTGGACTAAACGACTGGAAAAGTTCAGCATGCCTCACCAGAGAGAAGTCTGACGTTTCACTGGAAAACCCAGTTATGATATTTTAATTTAAAATTGCAGGTAATTTTTTTTTTTTATGAAACGTATGCATGGATGAATCATTCACAATAAGATTAATAACATACACATTAAAATAAATGGTAAATTTGCATTTAATGCTGACTTCAAGAGTTCGAATTTACAAAATGTTCTGTCTATTCGGTGTGAACAGCTAGCAATGGCAGGTCAGCATCCAATTAATAATTTGCTGGCACACAGCTCTCTAAAACACACATTACATACATGGATACATTATATAAATGCATACATTATTTACAGATACTGTACAAAGACAGAGGGGAGATGGTCACTAAAGAGAAAATACATTACATCTTCCCTGTTGTGGTGTAACGTTCTTGTGATGATTAATACAGCAGTAATGTGATTCTGTAGGACTTGACTCATATCTTCATTTTTTAATTTTCCGGGATTTAATTTTTTCTCCTTTTTGAATTATTAATGTAACAGAGAGAAAGAGCTTTCAAATAATTCTCCATTTGTTGCAATGTACGAAAACAAATGGAACCTAATTGGATATTAATTTAGTTTCTAATTATTTGTAGGTGCAAGGAACAATTATATGCTCAATCAATTCACTAAAAGAGTAAAGCTATTAATAGGAGCATGTATGAATTGTTTTTTTGTTTTTGTTTTTGGAAGATGACACCAAAACTGTCTGAGGCATCACAAGAAATCATAAGGAGCCATATAACAATGTCCCAAGCCTAGTTTTCGCCATGATGGTGGCCAGCTTTCTTCTATTATAACCCAATTCCACAAATGCTACAGTAAATGTTTGGCCATGTGTGAATCAGGAAATACTCAGGAAAACAGGATTGCTTTGAGTGACCTGTATACCTTAATATAATCGCAAAAGCAAAGTAGTTATGAACGAGTCAATAAAAAGAGATGGCAATCAAATGACAAAGTGTGTGATTTGAAGACATTTCTTGAGCACACTGTTAAACTAGAACTAACACTTAGAAATAAAAAAGCTCACAAAGTAAGGTCAAAACCAACAACTTGCTAGCCAGTATCTTTTAGAAACTTCATCTCAGTTTTAACACTATTCATTCAAATATATAAGAGGATAAATATAAAATATTGTCCAAATAAGTAGAATAATCAACATTTTAATTGCTTTGTTTGTTGTGCATGAGTTTGCTTCACCCAAGCAGGATCAGGAGCACAAATAGTGCAGGGATTTAAGCCAGCAGCATTTTAACACACACATCCTGCAGAAGAACAATGTGCAAAATAGCGTCATTATTTAAAGTGCAACAAAACCAATTTGGAATACACTCATTTATTTCACTCCTAAACAAGAAGAAAATACATTTAAATATGCAATGAGAACTTGAATGAATAGTAATCAGTTCAAGTCGCTTGTGTCAACATTCTGTCAACATCATATGTACTATGACCCAGGCATTCAATACATGTGCATTGGCCCATTTGGGGGAAAAAGGATAAAGAAAAATGTAAAGAATTTTCGGTTCAATAGGGCCCCCCCCCAGTTCACTAGTGTTTATGATGGCGACGCCTTCAGAACGGCCTGTTCACCAGAGAAATAAAGAGTCATTGGGGGGATGGGGCAAGCAGGGGGCCCATACTTCAGAGGGGTAAACCACCATGAACTATTTTTCCTCTTGGGAAACACCCCTAGTCTCACATCTCCCCCCCCCACACACACACACACACTAAAAAACAAAAACACACGCAGACCTAGACTAACACACTGCACTGCATTTTGAGGAAATACCCACAATGCTATCTGAACATTCAAAAGAAAACAAAAGGTTAGGTTAAAAAAATTACGCTTGAGAATTCGCAAGTAATTCTTATTAATTCTGTCCAAGAAGCCCAAACAGCAGCATTTTTGGAGAAAAGTCAACCGTTTAAACACAACGTGAACTTATTTTATTTGCTACTACAGAAGTCAAATTTATTCGATGTTTACAATTTAAATAAACATGTAAATGTTCTAAATCCGTTCCCAAATTGAATCATTTTACATATGCTGCAAAAAAATGAACAAATCTGAATCAGGCAAGACCCTGAAACCCATCCCACAGCAACTTGGGCAGCCATGCTGCAAAAGGGCGCCAACCAATGATTTGAACTTCAAGCCAAGTCCCATCCACCTGTTCACGCTGCCTTGTGACAGCAAGACTCTGCGGTTAATATATTCATCTTTGAGAGAGGGTTTCTGACACCTTATGTCACAAATGTTATCAATGGACAAGGAGAGAAAGAATGTTCTTATTCTCCATTACTAGTTCCTTGACCACAGAAGTGAACAACAATCAGCTCTTACCAACTCTGTTCATCCAAACCCTCTCTCAACACACATCAAAAAAGCTTATTAGGAGACATAACTCAAACATACAAACACTCACTTTTATCATGTATTGTAGCTTATTTACACAAAATCAGCTACTTTTTGTGTAAAAGCCTTTGGGGGTATGAACGTGCATGTGGTACTGAATGCTAGTGCAAAGCTGAGGTAAAGGGACTTCGATCCATTTTTAAATATAATAAAAAACAGCACAGATGGTTCAAAATAGGGAAAGGGGGAGAGAAGAGGACAACATTGGTGAGGGGTTAAAATGGGAGGGGTGCTCTTAAAGGCACAACGCACACTTAACTTTCACATTTTCAGCATGTCTATGTGCTATGAGCATTTTTCCCTTTGTCCCTCATTCTCCAGCTCTCTTTTTTCCCCTGTTCAAAACAACGGTCGTTTCGAGAGAATCGCTCTCCGTAACAGCAGAAAAAGGGAAGCCCACAAGGAAGTGCTGCTGTGCATTCCCTCCTCAATCCCCACCCCCTCTTCTCCTCTTCTCCTCTTATCTCCTGTCTTCTTTCCTCCTCTCCTCCCTCTTCCTGCTCAGGCAAGCCCTGCGAGTAGGACGTCATATGACAGAACTGACAAGACTGCCTGCCTGCATGTTCTGTAACCCTGCAAATGTGGGAATCAATAAAAATGCATGTCTCGCAGCAGAAGGAAAGACAGCCTATGCAATACAGAGGGACAAAGAGAGGAAAAGAGTAAGAGAAAGAGACAGGCAGAGCAAAAGTGCAAGCCAGGAAGAGTAAAGGGAAAAAACTGCACTCAAGCAAGCATGCTGCTGGGAGAGAGAGAGCGAGCGAGAGAGAGAGGAAGAATGAGAACGAGGTTGCCTCGCATGCAGCACCATCAACGGCTTCTTGAGTAACTCTACACAGGTGTTCCTGGCCCCCGATTGGTCGCACCTCCTTCTTCGTAAAACCCCTCCCCCTGCCTTCTGTAGTACTACAATCACTAGCGGAGATGGAGAGAAAAGGACAGAGAGAAAAGGAGGGAGGGAGCCAGCGAGAGAACGAGAGAGGACAGAGCAGGCAAGTGTGGCTTAAGACGGCCTGAGCATGCAATCTCAACACGCTCGTTTATTTACCCGGCGAAACGTTGTGATTCGATTCAAAGCTGAAGCGTCCCCCCCGCCTCCCCCCCCGAATCCACTTTGCAAAGGTCTGGTGAGACAGTTTCTTTAAATTCACAAATCCTTCCTTAAGGGTTACTTATACAAAACTGCTGTTATTTCAACCTTGCTGTAAGCCTGTAGGTTTTTCCTTCAGTCAAAGCAACCAAAGCATTTGTTAGATATTGGGTGTATTACTTTGTATATAAAATGTACAAAAAAACACACACATAAAACAGGCTATTTACAGCACTCACTAATTGCAAGACAGCAGACAATGTATTTATTGCGGTTCTTTAAAAAAAAAAAATTCTCTCTAATTTAATCACAATGGATTTGACAGGAAACATGGGCCATGGTAAATGAGGGTCTCTAGCTTACTCCAAAATTGAGCACTTGAAAGAAAAATCAAGGCTGAACGGTCAAAATACGGAATATCATGAGGGGGAAAAACCCAACAGGGAGAAACTACAAACACTACACACACACACACACCGCAACAGGTCTTCCCCTTCACTATTTATCAATAAACTTGAACACAGTTAGTGTTTACACTTTTCACTTTTTTTCCACGTACTACTCACGAATACACACATACAATCAGAAGAGCTGCTACATTATTTTAAACTCCCTTTTTGGAAATAATAATTCATTTTTTCAGTCATTCTAGTTCACGTTTGCCAAAGTATTCCTTCATTGCAATTCTTACTAGTGTATTTAAAATATATATTTCTATTGCAGCTCTACACCAGTGACTTGCACCATACTGGCCTCTTGCACTACTTCTCTACGACATTGTTCAGTTCACAAAGAATTTGCCAGCACTGCCACAATTTGTCAATATACATCCCTGTTGTGTTACAATGAGAATTTTTTTAAGATCCTGCTGCTTGCTGGATCTTGATAGGTGCTTACAAGGGGAAGGGAGCACGCAGAGTAGCATCTGGAAAAAGGGGGAAGGGCCATTGTTACACTTTTAACACCCGGTATTGTCATAAAGGTGTGGCTCTTCCCCTTGTCTCTATATCGCTCCTGCCGAAGAACTTCAAAAGTGGCCCATCAAGCCATTGCAAATGGCCCCGTCACACCAATGCAACATTACATAAAGCAGGGAGAAACTCAAGGCGTGAGACACGGAGCCGCCCACACAGCTCTATGCACAAACCATTATGGCTTACTCTCACTACACCCTCTATGGTCTTCACTCTATTCTTTGCACACATTTAATTTCAGTTTTACCAACAACTACCTTACATGCATATTACTTTAAACAACTGAATAAAAATGCTCTTGATATCAGCTATTGGTGGCCTTTATGTTTCGACAAGTTTATTTATTTTCAACAACGGCGTCAACAAAACACATTTCTTATTTCACTTACGAGCGTTACATAAGACAGACCCCATGTTACCAAACGCAAGGAGTGCGCACAATAGGAAATGAGCTGCTCTGACCATCCACCCCACCCCAAATCTTGTAACTCATCCTGCATTCACACTTCTCCAAACCAACAAATGAACCTTGAAGCAATTGAAGTCACATTTCAAGCAGCACATAAGCATACAACATAACAAAGGGTCAAATCAACATATATGCTGACCTGGGGGGGGGGTGTACGCTGCTGCACCTCAGAGGCCAGCCCCACAAAGATGTTTATCAAAATGGCGACGAGTAACAGTTCCACTCTAATTAACATTTCTAATGCATTTTCCACAACTCTGGTTGTGTTTTGTGTGTGCGCACGTGCGTTCTGGTTACTTGGAATTTTCAAATCAAAAGAACCACACAGCGTCTCACCAGAGCAGACTAGCCTATATGAATTCTAAAATTATCATACGCACACAGGGAGAAAAAAAAAGTCCCTTAAGTTATAAACATAAATGGCAAAATATGTGAGTTTAAGAGCAAAAGGTATTTTTAGCTAATATACCTCACCTAGCAATTATATTGAGGATTCGTTCGTGGATCAGTAAACTGTTTACATGAAGCTATCAAATGAATTTGTAAATATGTATCTGCAACCATTCACGTTAATGCCCCAGTGCTTTCGAATGGAGCCTTCTACAGAGGGCTACATTGTACGCCATTTTCTCAATTGCTGAGGTTAGATACTCTTCCCACTGATGGCGACCACGTGTCATACTACCAGTGTAACGCTGGCCTCCCAACACTAATCACAACGTGTGCCATTAAGATCCATTTAAAACGTGTATCTGTTACAAAATAATTAAGGATAATTTTAAGAAAAGTCCGCGTTATCAGTATATACATTTGGAGACGCGTAATGCTCATCCATAACAAATATGCAAAAATCCAAAAACGGGTATATCATAGGTAGAGTGTAATATCAAATATGCAAAGCATACGTTTTCTCACAACATCCCTGTCAACAGATTTATGTCTAAAGCGCGTAAAGCAGAGGAACCCGAATAAAGAACTGGTTCAACTGGTTAGAAAGCCGTCCATCAAAACAATGTATCCACCACAGAATTATCCAAACATATATGAGAAGCAGAATCTCACATATTAACTGCAAATTATTTATTTATATTCTTTAGCACATATCGTTTCACCACAGGATGTAACGTTTCAAAACACAATACCATCGAGTTATACGCCAGGTTAACAGGTGTAGCTCGAATGGTTGCGGGGGGGAAATGCATTTAGGGTGTAAAGAGGTAAGAAGCAGCGTTGAGTTGGGTGGGGACGAAGGGGGAGACTTTTTGTTCCACATAAACAGTCTTCTGCGCGCCATGCAAACTCCCCAGAACACAAATAAATCGATTTCTGAAGATCATTTTCAATTTTAAACAGCAAAAGTTGCTCTGATATTCACATTTACTCATAACAAACGGCAAAAATACGGGGAAATGATCATTTAGACAACAAATCTTTCAAACTGTACCGTTTATGGAACACAGCCATACATATAGGCTACGCTTTGTTTCTCCTGCGCTGACCTGACGCGGCGTTCCCTACAAAGTCTACCCTTTAAATATCCGTAACAAAAGAACGAACAACGATGGTGTTGCAAAGTAATAGCAGCTTTTAAAACCATAGCGGGCAAGAAAACTAAATCTGTGTTGCATGAATTGTTTAAACGAATCAAGCACCGAGGCCTAGGCCTTGCAGTAGGCCAAGGCCTAATCAACAGGGAACACGTGATTGAAATGGCACGGAGACCAGCATTGTTATATGTTTGACAAAAACGCATGCATATGCCTAACGTAGGAGATGAGTGCTATACAGCGCCGTAGTAACTATGAATGTAACAGCACGTGGTGTAATGCTAGAGCATATGCCACTTGAATATCCAAGCACTATAAGATCCGTCACGTGAAGAGAAACAAAGAATATTCGTATACAGAGAGCTAGACTCTTAAAAAGTAACAACAACTTGAGTGTTACAACCAAACAGGTCCACAATTTAAGCACACAGCGAAGTACTGGTTACATTGTACACATATTTGTACCACCGCCATGACATATAGGCTATACAGTAAGCTAGCAATTGTTGAACGATTCAAGAGAAAGCAAATACCTCTGCTTCTTAGGGACAGAATGTTCGACCTCAATTCGTTTGCCGTGAAGTTCCACTTTACCTGGAAAAAGGAAAGAAATTATTATTTTTTCCTTCTTTTTTTTTTTAAATCCCACTCACAAAAGAGACCACCATCTTACTTAAATGGCCCCAAGTCGACTTTAAAAACTAAAACATAATAAATATGTGCCTCAAAGATTTCCATGTATGTTTCGTTATACCTCCCTGTGTGAAGATTTTTTTTTTTTTTACTGTATAACTTGCATTGCGAATGGCCTAAACGAGCTTTTGAGGTGTTGTGGTCGCTAGGGTAGGTGTTAATAAAAAGTAATGCAACTAAAAAAAATTTGAAATAAAAAAATTAGTTGGCACAGGTCAAATGACAGAATTCTTAGGACGCTTTCAAGGTTCACTGGTCAGGGCTACACAAGCTATTGGCGTCAACTGTTTGACAGAATCCATATGTGTAGGGTATTATTTGTTGTTCGTGTCTACTTGAGACCTAAGAGGCATATAGCGATAAAAAGAACAGCTGAAGATGAAATCTTGACCGTGCATGACTTCATGTGGTGGATAGTTTTAGCTGGATCCTTATCGGCATGGCGACCTTCGTGCTATATAGAGCACACATCACATGCTACATAGCCTATGTGGAGAACCGAGAAGAGACTCTGTGGTCAGTGGGACAGATGCAGTGAAATGGCATTGTTTAAGTCTGCATGTAAGAATGCTACATGGCCGGATATATTAAAGGCAAGAAGGTTTCCCTCAGTAGTGTGCCTGTTAACTCAATAGGGCTTCACGAAACACGTTTCATTTTAGCTCCACTGGCCTATTAGCCAAAAGGGGGAGGGGTGGGACCCGATTCTATAGCTGTGCCGGGTAGGTTGGACTAAACCTAAAGATTGAGATTAGGAGAACTCCGTCCTACAGTTCACAATCAGAATCGCTAAATATATAGCTATTTGTAACAGGAGAATACACGGCACGGTTTAAACCTGTCAGAGCAAAGAAAGTCAAGTCGTGGTTGATGTGTGTATGAATGCTTTTAGTGTCTGCAAACCCTCTGCTCTTAAAAGTTCAGTGTCTCAGGCACTTTTGCACTATAAGTGTCTTACATTGCCCTGACTTCAATGGCACTAGAAACTGATTCTCTTTCACAATAAAACCCCGAGGTCTTTAGTAAAACAGTGGAATTGAATTATAAACAACCAAAACACTTATGGGAGCTTAACCAGGGTAAGTTTCGAAAGAAAACCGGCAACGAAAGGCCCATTAAAATCAATTTACTCACCAGAAAATGTTTCAATCGCTTTCATTGCCCATTGGTCGTCCGGGCAATCAACAAACGCATAGCCAGTTTTCATGAGAAACTGTCCAGAGTATGGGATCTTGTTATCTTCAAAGGTTTTAACCAAGTCCTCTGCGGTCACGTTTTCATGGAGATTTCCAATATATAGCTTGTTCATCGTGGAAAAACTAACGCTCCCCCCCCCAGAAAAAATAGAAATGAAAATAAAACTTTTCGGCAGAACGCTATTAATTTTGAAAAAGGACTAAGGCACGCGCAGATCACAAAATCATGTAGCTGTCAGCCGGTTGGAATTAAAAACGGGGAGGAAAAAAAAAAAATCAAACTGCAAGACAGTCCAAAATAAAAAAGGGGAAAGTTCGACTAACAGTAGCGCTGTAGTCTGATTAAGTCCTGCAGGCGAGTGGCATATATTCTTCACTGTAGCAAGCTTCGCGAATTCCCAGCACGGTGTAGAAATGATATCAGTTTGAATTAAGCTGATGTTTTGTTACGATGGAATAGTGGCGAGTATTTAGCGGGATCGGGAGAAATTCTTTCCTCTCGCTGCCCCTCAACCTAAAGCTGTACCCTGCACTGTCACACAGATCCTACCGCTCGGCGATGGCACCGCCTCTAAAACCGAGTCGAATTTACTAATTTTTTTTGTTTGCAAAGAAGAAACCACGTGGTCTCAGAGTAGCTAGAGAAGGGGCCGGTCCTCCGCGCTCTCTCTCTCTCTCTCTCTCAAGCTGTGCTTGGAAATACAAGAACATTTTCTGTACATTGCACCGTATATGCTCTGCATGCACAGACATACAGATTCACACTAGCCCACACATGCTCCAGTTTTACTTGCGTGCTCAACGTCACGTTTCCCGGTTTTCTTTTAACGTTTTGTTTCTTCATGCACAAAAACATCTCGGATTTCAACAAGACCATTTACAGGCCATTTGGTGTCATTATAGTCTACGTGTAAATAAAAGCCCTCGGCTGCTTCTCTTATCCTTGCCCTTTTCATAGTCGCGTGCTCGTCTGTAGCCTTACGCAAGCAGCTAAAGTTGATCATGAAACGCGCATATCGAATCCTAAAACGAATGGCCTTTATGTAGCCCACGCGACATTGTTAGCCGTGGGTCACGACCAGGGCGAAGTAAAATATTTAATTCGAGTAGTTTTACAACCAAAGTTTATGGCAAACATTTTTGAGGTGGGAGTAAATACTAAGCAGTAAGACATATTCAATGCATGGTTTTTATTGAAACACTCTCCTTTTTAATTCGGCTCTTGGGAGCTTGGCAGTGCGGGTAACGCAGAATCCAGTTTTACTGTAACGGGTCAGCTCCAGCAGCGAGCTCCCCGAAGCTTGAGGGACACGCTTCCACAGAGATCTCGAAAGTTCTCGTGCTCACCTCCATGTCGCGTCAAAGCGAGTCATGAGAAGACAGCAGGCCAGGGCCTAGCGCCGGGGATACCGCCTGCCAACAGGAAGTGAGCAACTGTTGCATTGCCTAGTGTGTGCACACGCGGTGTATGATGTTTCATTGCGAGGATTTTTCAGCGTTATACTCATGTCTGAAAAATCTGACCACAAATCCCCATTCAAATGAGTTAAACGCAAATCAAATGGGATTTTCAAGCGGTTACTTTTGTTACGTGGCTCTCAAATTGTACACGTGGCGGCAGTACCGACTCTCTGTGAGAAAATGGCTCCCCGTCCATTACAGCAAGAGTGAGAAGCGAGGCGCGTCTCGCAAGAACACTACGATGGCCCAGAACTGCTGCTCAATGAAATGTATTTCGACCAACATTCAGACTGAAACATGCGCGCAGATCCTCACGAAACCCATTCCATTAGTTCCTTGAGCTTCGCGCATGTTTAAATCACACATGACGGGCTCGAAGCACAACTCAAGCGCAAGGATGTCTAATTCAAGGATGAGTTGATTAAAGATATCTGAATTGTGTAACACGTCTGTAGTGATTAATCGCCGTCTTTTTAATGTCTGGGTAAGTATGAAGCATGCCCTGATGCACTTCGGCCTAGGCATCTCGAGGTTCTCTCGCGCAAGGTTTACTACAATGTAAATAAAGACTGATTTGATGATTACTCTCCTGATTTTCATGTTCATTCGCCACCATTCATAAGCGTATGCTCTTTGTCGTGTCTCCAGGCCATTCGTAGGTAATTCACTATTAGACGTATATGCATTGAGCATTCAGTTGCACATCATAGCTTGATATCTCTGCTGCAACACCAGCTGACATGCAGGGTAGATCTGCTAAGAACTAAAGGAGTCACTGATCTGATGGCCTCTGTCTAAACACTGAGTTAGCTTTAAAGTTATTGGGTCTAATGCGCGTGTAGACTATAATGGCAACAATAATCATGCAAAACTGCATTGCAAGAGATATGAATTTCTTTTCATAGTCCTGTTACACTCAGTAACTTGCAAGGGGGTGCACTTTGTGGTCCTGTGAAGGAATTGGCATGTCAATACAACCCCCTGTGAGTTTAAGAGGTACTCTGAGATTGTGACCTGACCACACACTGTGAGGGGGATGAGGAATAGCTGGTGTGGGGGTAGGGCATCTCTGTTCTGGGTGAGGAGGACCACAGTCATGGAGCTCATCCAGGACAACAAGGAATTTAAGAGTCTGATGGTGCATAAGTGAAAACTGTTGCGATGTTTATTACACTAAATAATTATTTTATTGATAACAGTGGTTTTAAATGCTGTAAAATATGAGTTTAGCAGTAAGGCTCTGGATCTTACTCAGAGGAACAAAGCATGGTGGGAAGGAAGTTCTGAAAAGAAGCAAGACCGACTCTAAGAATAGTGTGAAAGTGTTTATTTACAGTTTACATGCTATTCAGTTGATTTCAGTAACTTAAGGTTACTTTTTGGAGAAAATAGCCTAATGAACGGTGTAAAAAAAAATCAGAAAGACACAAAGTAACACAATTAAACCTGATAAACAAAGCTTAAGTTAGTTTTGGTCCGACCCCATGCATATGGTCCAGTGTTGTCTCATTGGCTTACATGCCTATGTATGTAATTGTAAGGCAAGTTTCTGATGTAATTCTTAGAATATTTTCGAACAGTTAATATTTGGAAAGCAACATTTGCATACTAGAGACTAGAGGCAAGGTCAGGCTTAAACTTGGAAAGGGAAGACTGAAGCTGAAAAAAAATCATAGACGGTTAAGCATTTTTTATGTAATCGGTGATGCATTTTTAATCAGCCTCTTTTCATAGAAAAAAAGTGAGAAATGTTACATAAGAAAAAATAATAACCACAATAAGACATTGTGTCATTGTGGAAATGCAGTCTAGGTTTAGGAATACAACACTATTGTGTGTAAATTACTTTTTATTGTATGATTTTTTATAGAACAAAATTAGAGCTAAAGTTTTTTATATGACCCAAAATAGATTTTCATTTTTTTTCTATCACAAGAAAGGCAGATTAGTGTGCATATTTGTGCAACCCACATGATCACCTCAAGGATTTTTTTCAGAAGAAGGTCTAAGAGTGCAAGAAGTAAAGACATTATTTCTGGTTTGCTTGAATGTTTCCATATGTGTTTTCTTGCTTCTTTTGTATATTCATGCTTGCATATACAATTCTCATCATGGAAGGAAATACTGATAGATCTTTACAACCTTTATTAACTTTTCAGACTTTATCAATTATAAATTAAATGTAGTAATAACCGAATCTGAAAATAAATAATTTTGATCATTAATCATTAATTAAATCTGACTAAGAACAATTGTAAATTAAATAATTACCTTTTAAAAAATACAAGTGTCTGATCATTTTTTGATATTGGATTGGAAGTAGCACTTTAAACAATTCTTTAAATTAAACCGTTAAAAAGAGAATTGAATCCCTTTTAAATATGAGAAATTTTGTTATATTTTATGCATGAACAAATATGAGAACACAAATGTTACAAAAAGTAATCAAAACACGTTGATTTCAGTCTTCGCTTGAGCAGTTATCTGCATACTTTGGCCAGAACAAACAAAACAAAAACAAAACAGCAGATTCAAATCTGATTTAAAGTTTTCAAAAATAGAAGTTTTTGTTATCCCTCTCTTGGAATAAGGAATAATACAATTTCAACGTAAAGACCATGCAAATAGTTTAATGCATTATATATATATATATAATTTAACAACCTGTTACATTTGTCTTAAACAGCATTGGGTATACGGTTTGAAAGCAGATGTTTGGGATTAAACTAAATACTGGCTAAGAGTGATGCCATTTATGCCCTCTTGGAGGAAGTTGAGAATGATTGGCAGTTCCCTGTGATTTCCCACGATGCCACTCAAATGATGTGAGACCCTCTCTGCTGTTTTAGCAATAACACATCATAATCTGGGTTTGTAAAATCCTGCAAATCCAGCTTTATTAATCTAAGCAGTAAGTATTAGAATTACTTCCAACTCCTGAAACCATTTAGTTGCACATATATATAATAGCAATTTTTGAACAAACTGTCTTTCCTTTCATTTAATATACATTAATATACCTAAAAATCTTTCCAGCTTATCTCATCTAAACTAGATGTCTTTTTTGAAAATAGATGTCTCTTTAAAAAAAATAAAACCTGTTGATCAAACCCACAAAAAGACATGTGGGTTTATAGAAATGTTTGATTTAAAGGTTTATTTACATTATATTACAAGCAGCGTTTTATTTTACATACAATTCCAATGGTAAATAATGAGTACATCTGATATAATCAAGCCCCTCACAATAAAATACGTTTCTCAAATCTAATACAAGTTTAAGTATGATCTAATGTCCTATAAAAGAAGTCACTAAAGTTGAATTGATTGAAATTGAATAAATACATAGTGTACAAGTTAAGAGTACAACATATTTGAAGCCTTTAGAAAGACTTCCAACAAAAACAATGTATTTAATAGCAACACACAAGCAAATTTAATTATGCAATTTAAACGCATAATAAAGCACTTTTAAAATAAACAATTAGCTCAATTAAAATACCACTGCCATATTTAATCATACAAGCTTTTTTGAAAAGTTAAGTTTGTTAACAGACTAAAGAAAAGTGGCTTTGACTTACAATTGTTTGGCGTAGGCTACAATCATACAATAAGATAAAACAAGACAAGACGAGATAAATTAAGAAAGAAAAATAAGTAGCCCAAGTAAAGGAATGGTCATCATTCAATGCACACGCTGTTGTTGAACTACCTGACTGATTCATATCCTCACTTCCTCTATTGTATTAAACCTCTCGATGATAATACATTGAATATTCGATATCCGCTTTTCGAACGACAAAGAAACAGTTTTTATGACCAGCAACTTGAAGCTAATATGCGTTCTCACACAAAATGGAGAGGGGGAGGGTGTGTCCAATCAGAGAAGTGTTTCGCCTCTAAACTGGTGACGTACATGACACACCCAAAACAAAAACAAAACAGCAGATTCAAATCTGATTTAAAGTTTTCAAAAATAGAAGTTTTTGTTATCCCTCTCTTGGAATAAGGAATAATACAATTTCAACGTAAAGACCATGCAAATAGTTTAATGCATTATATATATATATATAATTTAACAACCTGTTACATTTGTCTTAAACAGCATTGGGTATACGGTTTGAAAGCAGATGTTTGGGATTAAACTAAATACTGGCTAAGAGTGATGCCATTTATGCCCTCTTGGAGGAAGTTGAGAACGATTGGCAGTTCCCTGTGATTTCCCACGATGCCACTCAAATGATGTGAGACCCTCTCTGCTGTTTTAGCAATAACACATCATAATCTGGGTTTGTAAAATCCTGCAAATCCAGCTTTATTAATCTAAGCAGTAAGACACAATGAAGACCCGGCAGTATGTTTAATGTGTTGTTTCCAACTCCTGAAACCATTTAGTTGCACATATATATAATAGCAATTTTTGAACAAACTGTCTTTCCTTTCATTTAATATACATTAACATACCTAAAAATCTTTCCAGCTTATCTCATCTAAACTAGATGTCTTTTTTGAAAATAGATGTCTCTTTAAAAAAAATAAAACCTGTTGATCAAACCCACAAAAAGACATGTGGGTTTATAGAAATGTTTGATTTAAAGGTTTATTTACATTATATTACAAGCAGCGTTTTATTTTACATACAATTCCAATGGTAAATAATGAGTACATCTGATATAATCAAGCCCCTCACAATAAAATACGTTTCTCAAATCTAATACAAGTTTAAGTATGATCTAATGTCCTATAAAAGAAGTCACTAAAGTTGAATTGATTGAAATTGAATAAATACATAGTGTACAAGTTACGAGTACAACATATTTGAAGCCTTTAGAAAGACTTCCAACAAAAACAATGTATTTAATAGCAACACACAAGCAAATTTAATTATGCAATTTAAACGCATAATAAAGCACTTTTTAAATAAACAATTAGCTCAATTAAAATACCACTGCCATATTTAATCATACAAGCTTTTTTGAAAAGTTAAGTTTGTTAACAGACTAAAGAAAAGTGGCTTTGACTTACAATTGTTTGGCGTAGGCTACAATCATACAATAAGATAAAACAAGACAAGACGAGATAAATTAAGAAAGAAAAATAAGTAGCCCAAGTAAAGGAATGGTCATCATTCAATGCACACGCTGTTGTTGAACTACCTGACTGATTCATATCCTCACTTCCTCTATTGTATTAAACCTCTCGATGATAATACATTGAATATTCGATATCCGCTTTTCGAACGACAAAGAAACAGTTTTTATGACCAGCAACTTGAAGCTAATATGCGTTCTCACACAAAATGGAGAGGGGGAGGGTGTGTCCAATCAGAGAAGTGTTTCGCCTCTAAACTGGTGACGTACATGACACACCCCCGCACGTACAATCTGAACAATTATACTCACCCGTTGTTGTATTTCCCATTTATGTTTCAGTTCACGTATATCGAAGTATATGGGTTTCTTCACAAATCTGAAGTAAGTTCTACCGTACTGAGCACCTGAACACAATAAGCAATTTATTATCCGTGTTAAATGCGCTTGATTTACCCGTAGAGAGAGAGAGAGAGAGAGAGAGAGAAATCATTTTAATTATTAGTGTACCCACTAAGAATTAAAATAAATTAAAAAAGCCATTAAATTCCACGCGCACCTCAAAAGCAGTCCTACTGAGACCCTCCACAATATAAAGCCTTAAACTACCAAGAACTGAACCCAGAGAAAAGCCCCTTCAGCCAGCTGGTCTCAGAACTGACTTTACAATCCAGAACCCCAGCTAGACTAAATCAAATCATTAAAACACAGAAAGAGAAATATCGGAAACATTGGACAGAAGCAACAGCTCAACAAAGTAAATCAGAATGCTATCTGTCTCTAAACAGAGAATATAAATTGGCAGAATTATTATTATTATTTTGAAACAGCTCTCGTGTCCTCATTTTAATACAGACAACATGTCTCTAAGTCAACCTTTTTTATTTTTCACAATCCTTAGTGTTTTAAAGTAGCTTTACAGAAATTGTGCCCTAATTTGAGCAGTGAGCAATCCAAAGGTAATCAATTTGTTGGTTGTTTAACACAAAAACAACTTTGGTTATCATTGTTTTCCATTATATAGAAAACATAAATAGCTAAAAAATGCAATGGCAATCAAATGCAACCAAAACTGTTTGATGACCAACATTGTTCAAAATATATTCTTTTGTGTTCAACTGAAGAAAGAAACTCAAACTCATCTGCTTAAAGTAAACTTAAAAGTATACATTTATAAACTAAAAAGTGGGCCAATCTAGCTCCAAGTAGTATTGAAATAATACGCTTACAAGCATACAGTATAGTACATGATGATGATGATGATGATGAATGCTTTATTGATCCCAGAGGGAAATTTATACATCCAGTAGCTATACAATACAATTCAATTGATGTATATTTATTTTTTGCAAAGGTATTATGTTGTTTCACTTCTGAATGTTTTTGAAAATCAGGACTGGTCGTATTTAGAAAAAAGAATACAATGGAGGTTGAAGGGAACCAAAGCTGTTTGATTACCAACATTCTTCAAAACTTAAGAATTGTTCATTTTATTTATTATTATCATTTTTTTTATATAAAGAAGTATTTTATTTATTTATTTATTGAGATTAGCACCCAGTAAATCTATTATAAAGTGAATTATTTCCACACAAAATATGTTTAATCATGCATTTTCTCCATTCAATTCCACACAAACACGTTTCCTTGTTGATTGCTTCAAAATTCCGGCATATTTTTTTTAGATTAGATTCAACTTTATTGTCACTGTGCAGAGTACAAGTACAGAGCCAATGAAATGCAGTTAGCATCTAACCAGAAGTGCAAATAACAGAGTATATAAATAAATATAGATTATGTGTATATACATTAAGCTTTATGACATATAGTGCAAGTTATGAGGTAGGAGGGCAGAGACCAGCTTAATGCAAATGACTGTACATACAACATAGGGTGCAAGGAAAGTATAAACAGAAGGTGTATTATACAGTGAGTATAAACAGAAGGTGCATTATACAGTGAGGAACATAAATAGCATATGTTTATATATGGCCAATGACCATAACAGTGCAAATGGCATCCGGAGGTAGAAATGTGCAAGGGAATGTGCAAAATATCAGAGAAATGTGCAAAATAGCAGAGGGAATAATAAGCACATTGATAGTGAGGAGTGCAGACAGTTTTTTTTGTTGTTGTTTTTTTTTGTTTGTTTTTTTTAAGTTAAGCATTAGGTGGTCCATCTAGGATGTAGTGTTCAGCGCCTGAGATTGGAGTTCAGTAGGCTGACCGCTGAGGGAAAGAAACTGTTCCTGAGTCTGCTGGTGCGACAGCGAAGACTCCTATAACGTCTCCCCGATGGGAGAGGAATGAAGTCTATTCTTATGCATATTTGTGTTAAATGTCTATTTAAATGTTTCTATGCTTTGGCGATGTAAAGATACTTTTTTACCATGCCAATAAAGCTCAGCGCCTGAGATTGGAGTTCAGTAGGCTGACCGCTGAGGGAAAGAAACTGTTCCTGAGTCTGCTGGTGCGACAGCGAAGACTCCTATAACGTCTCCCCGATGGGAGAGGAATGAACAGTCTATTCTTATGCATATTTGTGTTAAATGTCTATTTAAATGTTTCTATGCTTTGGCGATGTAAAGATACTTTTTTACCATGCCAATAAAGCTACTTGAATCTGAATCTGCGAGAGAGAGAGCGCTTTGGAAAACAAGCTGCGGTTGACTCTCATATCAGAGATCTAACTTATCTGCAGTTGTATCGACAGCTCTCCGTATCAATTCTGCAAAAAACAAATGATATTTAACGCCCAAAAACGAGATCAGGAGACAGATAGCTGTCAGATGTTGGTGTTTTAAAGGGGTCCTATTATGCTCTTTTACAAAGTCTTGATTTTGTTTTGGGGGTGTACTAGAACAGGCTCTCATACTAGATTGTTCGAAAAACACATTATTTTTCACATATTTTACATTATTACAACACCTCTCTCCCCAGTCTGGCATGAACGGCTGGAATAGTTCCTGTATCAAATGAAGGCCCGCCTTCTGAAATACGAAATGTGCTGTGATTGGTTAGCTGGGCCAGTGTGTGTTGTGATTGGCAGCACTCGGCGCCTGGTCGGGAAATGTCACGCCTCTTACCATAGCCGCCTGCCAGCTTCAGTGTAAATATTGCGTCAAAATCAAATCAATTTGAGCGCGATTTAAACCCGGATGATTGTCAACACTCTAAGTTCGTCTGCCTTGGGAAAGCTAACGGGTCTCCGACATAGTGATAACACTCGTTGCCTTCTCTAATGCAGCTCAGCCAGGTCTCGTCCCATTGGTCGATATTTGTGACATCACAAATCCCGGAAAATATGCGTTGTAGTCCAAACGAGTCGTTCGTTGTAGTTTTTGAAAAATGATTTCTGTTCAAATAAAATATCTCCTTTTGAAGTGGACTTTGAGCGTTGTAACTCTGCAGATCTTTTTTTATGCTCAAACAGCAACATTACAGACTAACTAAAGTTGAAAAAGTGAAAAAGCATAATAGGACCCCTTTAAGTGTATTATGCCCACTAGGGCAATGATTTGCACGTGGCTGCTTCCACCAAGCGGGCATTTTGAGATGATGCATGTTCAGAAGAACTGAGACGCGCAGAGAATTGTTTACTAGAAGTTCATTTTAAGTGGATATTATCATTTATTGCTTGCAGTTGTTTACATGCACCATATGAAGCTCGATTAACTGAATTAATCCATGAGACAAATAATGTCTAATATCATATTTCAAGCGAACACGGTGACATTTTCATTATATTCTGGGAGCAAATCCCAAACGGCTGGTAAAGACTGCATTCGTCTTCGGTTTCAAATCAGAATGAATTTCGTTTACTTGAGGCTTCTGCCAGATTGATATAAAAACGGTGTTGTTTACCAGACATTTCAGTCATTATATGTCACTTGGATGTGACAGATCTGTTTGCAATATTACACATAATTGACACTCAAAGTCCGTGTAGGCTGTATTGGTTTTTATTTATTTGGTCAAGTGCACAAATGCTAACTGACAAAGACACGAACACACAGCTTTAGCCTAAAGATGTTTTATAGGCTACATTTAGAGAGATTTTCAACGCGACAAAACTGAAAAATAACTCAAAGTAAACGAAATATTGTGTTGTGCTTAATTCGTACATAATTTTCCAGCATAGCTGCACATTAGATTCTGAATCCCCCCCCCACTGCTAAGATTGTTATTCACTTTCAGCACGTGTAAAGAAAACAATGAACAAAGACTACAAAAGCTTAAAATGGCACACACAATTATATGCGTTTCAAGTTCAATAAAAAAAGTGACATTAGATTATCCTAACCTAGACCGCAAACAAGACCAGTCAAAACGGGTTAATTGTGTCCTGTGTATTTAACGAGTTATTAAAACGTTTAAAGGTGCAAAGTCAAACCAAGATGCTTAGCTCTTTGTAATAATTGTATGAATTAAATAAGCAGTTTGCTGTAACGAAAGACCAGTCAAATCGAATCTGAGGCAATCTAATGAGTGTTCTAAAGGGAATAATTCATCTGAGAAAATAAATAGTTTTGATGAATGAATTAAGGGAAACTCAAACTGCTCAGAATGGGCCGTTTTCAGAGCAATATCAATTTTGTAGTTTAGAAATCGCCTTCATATCGCACATGCCCAATTCTTAGGTGCGAAGCATAAAAAGCCCATGAAGACACGACTTTCCTCTGTTCAACATCTAAGCTTTCCTCATGTCTTCCTCTGATAACTTCCTTCTAAACGGAACCTAAGCTGTTGACGACTTAAATGAGTCATAAAGTCGTGGTTTCTTCGGCTCCTTTCCCATTGCGATGACTTTCGTTGTCATGTTCAACTTTAGTTTCACGCTGCACCGTCTCGCCGTTTGTCAGTGTAGCCAACACTCATTTTCAGGGGAAGTTGCTAAAGGAAGGTCGAGCTGTTGCTAAAAGTTGCTAAATGACGTCGTGATGTCATTGCCCGGTGACGTCATTGCGTAATCGCGACGCAAAACGGCCACGTCATCAAATCTCAGCAAAAAAAATATATTTTATGTGTGTTCATTTAGATTTGTTTGTAGAATACTATGCATGCTATAATATTAAAATACAAATAACTGTATTTTTAAATGCGCTGAATGATTGAAAACGACGCAAAACTGTCCCGTCATCAAATCTCAGCAAAAAAATATATTTTATGTGTGTTCATTTAGATTTGTTTGTAGAATACTACGCATGCTATAATATTAAAATACAAATAACTGTATTTTTAAATACGCTGAATGATTGAAAACGTACACATTTTTGAATGGTTACAATTTACGTTTTTTTTAGTAGCTAGTAAACTAGTAATTCTACACATTCTCAACAATTATGCTTTAAGCAGTGTATTAGTAGTTAGTTAGTATGCTACACTCTAAGAAAAGTCTGTAAAACCAAGGCACAATCTACTATGTTAATATGAAATCATTTTCTGTAATGTTTTTTTTACCTGTATTTTAAATGACGCATTGTGTTTTCGGGTTACAGGGTTACAGTGGATAATGGATAATGTCCTGAAAGATTTTCCATTTTTCTTACAGTGTACTAACTGATCAACAATTGCAGGTATAAGCTACTAACAAAGTGTATCATAAATGAACAAATATTCAATTATCAAATTATTCAATTATTATTATTAAATTGAACAATTGCAAATAGCAGCTAACTCAATTCTCGTGATGTGTGTGCTGCTAGGCATCTGTGGTTTCCTCTTTTTGTGTCATTTGGATGGAAAATGTGTGCCTTTTTATTGTCCGAGTCCTCATCAAAAGTTGCTAAAAGTTGCCAAATACATTTTTAAAATGGCTCAATTTGTTGCTAGGTGCTTTTGGAAGAAAAAAGTTGCTAGGGTAGTCTGAAAAGTTGCCAAGTTGGCAACACTGCCGTCTGTAGCCTGTTGGTGAGTTTGGTTAGATTTACGCAGGGCGGATATAGTGCCGTCACGAAACGTCAACTCTCAGCGCCCCGCCCCTGAAACTCAAATGTTGTTGTAGTTGTGCTGTAGTCGTGAAAGAAATCCTGCACAAGCGAGTCACTGTTCATAAGGCAGTCATGTGACAAAATCAAAGACATGCATTTATGATGTATGTAGACGGAAGCTATCATACAGAATAAATGTTGTGACGGCATAATGAAAGCATATGTGGCTATCCTTTTGAAGAGAAACGCATTTAAAACTGAATTCGAACGGCTGAAGCTCCATGCTTTCTGATGACCGAATCTTGTAAAGACAATGCGTTTCTGTTTTCAAAGATCATTTTAGAGCTAATATTCCTTTAGCATTTACCAGGTGATCTCTAGCCTTTAATACAAATGTTTTAAAGTAGGCTACAATGGCAGTTACTTCAAAGAAGAGCTACAATTCTTCACGGATTTGCTCTATCACCATTACTACAAAAACCTTTCCTGTGTTCAGTTATGTGTTGGGGGTAACGCATTACAAGTAACGCGAGTTACGTAATCAGATTACTTTTTATCCAGTAACTAGTAAAGTAACGCATTACTTTTACTAATGTAGTAACGAGTTACTTTTTCAAATAAGTAAGGCAAGTTACTTCTTTTTCCAATTGATTGACTGACAGCTCTCCTGTCCCCATGTTGAGAGAAATCAGAAGATGTTACTGTAGTTCTAAAATAAATAGGAATATGCATTAATTCATCTCACTCACAAAAAAACAACAACACAGATTCAGTATTCCTCAAAATGAATAAAAATAATGCAACTCAGAATATGACGCATACCTGCAATAATTAAATGTTAAACAACACAAATATCCTTTATGTATTTGCGTCTGACCTTCGATGATCCAGTTCAACCGTACTAATAAGCACAAATTACTCTAGACAAACATTTGTGTCTTTGTTTATTGCTGAAGTGTGTTGAAATATCTTCTTCTGCATTTTACTGTACGGACGTAAATGTACTTTCCCTTCAGCCTGAGGCTTATTCATTTCACTTTTGGTGTGAAAAGGCTTTTATATTTGCCAAAAATAGAACTTTTTTATTTTAAAAACAAACAAGCAAGCCCTGTCCAGATTTGAAAAGTAACGCAAAAGTAACGTAACGCATTACTTTCCATAAAAAGTAACTAAGTAACGTAATTCGTTACTTTTTTATGGAGTAACGCAATAGTGTAATGCATTACTTTTAAAAGTAACTTTCCCCAACACTGCTTTTAAGATTCATGTTTGAGAAGAATTTAACTGCTTCACCTAAAACTTTGTTTCAAAAAAATTCTTTCACATTCCAGAACAGGTTTGACCAAGGAGGGCACAGAAAAAAATAAATAAAGGTTAAGTAAATTAAAAAGTGTAATCTCTAATGTAACCTACCTTGTTCTGTTTTGATTATCAGTGTGTTTGTTAGTACTTTTGTTGTCACTGTTATTCATAAGAGATTTTAAGTATTTAGTTTGGGGATGTTACATGAAGATGTTTTAGTTCTAGAGCTGAACATTTCCACCGTGACAGTTTTGTAGCCAACATTTTTAATGGTCTCATTCATATAACTATTCTACAAGGTTTACAAACTGAAATGGTCTCTAGAAGCACATCTAACAATTTAAAAATCATCAACAGTTCAGAACTTTGGCAGTTTCATTCCAGTCTTTCACAGATTAACATGTTTTTTTTCATTATGATAGTTGACTCAAGGTCTGTGGAGACAAAAGCTACACACTACTGCTCCCTAATGACAGAGCAGTGTCCCTACATGCTTAAAAATAAAGGTGCTTCACGATGCCATAGAAGAACCTTTTTTGTCTAAATGGTTCCATAAAGAACCTTTAACTTCTGAAGAACCTTTCGGTTTCACAAAAGGTTCTTTGTGGCGAAAGAAGGTTCTTCAGATTATAAAAAGATAAGAAAGAGATGGTTCTTTAAAGAACCTTTGACTGAATGGTTCTTTGTGGAACCAAAAATGGTTCTTCTATGGCATCGCTTGAAGAACCTTTTGAAGCACCTTTATTTTTAAGAGTGTACCACAAGCGTTATACACACAGGGACTGCATTCCATGATTAAAATAGCTCATTTCAGGGATAAATGTATATTTTTTATTATGGTTCGATTGTCAGATCAATGAGAGCTGAAAATAACACGAGGAATATTTTTGTGCCCTGAAACTAAAATGTAACTTTTTTTTTATGCTGATCTAATGTGCATAAAACATTTGAACTCAAGACATTTAAATTAAAAGTGTCCAAATCAGTCAGTCCAAAATGTTTTAGAAATATATGAACTGTATGACTGAATACGTTTTGTTGTTGTGGTTTTGACAAAACTCTGTATAAAACTTTATAAAAGTGAATAACTTATAACCCCTGTTATATAAAGCATCTTTTATATATAATTCATAATTTTTTTTTAAATTACTATGATCCCACATAAGTACCTGAAGACTCGAGAGATGAACTAATCAATTCTCTTTCCGGCTCAGACTGCATTGGTTAAAGCTTATGAGGCTGTCACATGATGAACGAATGTCTCGGAAAAACCTGAAGACTCGAACCAGGTGAACTACTTGACTAATTCCAGTACAGAACCTATATGATGTTGCGCATGCGCGACTGAACGAATCACTCCCCGAGACGACTCGTTCTTCCCGAGTCACATTAAAGTTTCGTTCAAAACGAATGAATCGTTCAAGAACGACCCAACACTAATTGGTAATAATAAGAAATGTTTCTTGGGCATATTAGATTGATTTTCTAAAGGACCATGCGACACTGAAGACTAGAGTAATGTCTATGGAAAATTCAGCTTTGTCTTCACAGGAATAAATTACATTTTAATATATTTAAATAGAAAACGGTTGTTTTAATTTGTAATAATATTTCTGTTTTTACTGCATTTTTAAATAAGTGCAGTCTGGGTGAAAAAAGGCATTAGAGCATAAGAGAATTCTTTAAACCCTCTATAATCAATAGTATATCAATAGTTACAATACAAAATCATAACACTATAGATAAAGAAAGAAGAAGAAAAATAAAAAAAATCACACAAATACAATCAAATTCAAATCACAGTTTGAACACAAGTTCCACTAACTATGGTGCGACACGACTA
>NW_015505227.1:2336885-2368841 GCF_001515645.1 Sinocyclocheilus grahami
GACTATTGTAATGGTCTTCTCACCGGCCTTCCCAAGAAGACAATTAGACGGCTGCAGCTCATCCAGAACGCTGCTGCCAGGATTCTGACTAGAACCAGAAAATCTGAGCATATCACACCAGTCCTCAGGACCTTACATTGGCTTTCAGTTATATTTAGGATTGATTTTAAAGTACTTTTACTCGTTTATAAATCACTCAATGGCCTAGGATCTAAATACATAGCAGATATGTTCACTGATTATAAACCTAACAGACCACTCAGATCATTAGGATCGAGTCAGTTAGAAATACCAAGGGTTCACACAAAACAAGGGGAGTCCGCTTTTAGTTATTATGCCGCCCACAGTTGGAATCAGCTTCCAGAAGAGATCAGATGTGCTAAAACATTAGGTCACATTTAAATGCAGACTCAAAAATCATCTGTTTAGCTGTGAATTTACTGAATGAGCACTGTGCAATGTCTGAACTGATTGCACTATATTTTATGTATAATCATTTTCTATTCTTAACCGTTTTAAATTCATTTTAAATCAATTTTTAAATAATGTTCAAAGTTTTAAATTCCTTGTTTTATTGTGATTATTTTTTCATTTCTTTTATGTGAAGTACTTTGAATTACCATTGTGTATGAAATGTGCTATATATATAAACTTGCCTTGCCTAATACAGTGCATTTATTTATTAAAATGCTCCTCTAGAGTTTTTTTTTCTAGCCAACTAACCAGTTTATGGACGTTGAAATGTCTTTCCTGAGGTAAATGTAACGTTGTAAGCCATTTTTTTACTGATATATTTTTGCTGTCAAAACACTCATTGAGTAATTACATGCGACAAAATACATTTCAGTAAATTACTGTTTCCTTCAACGTACCATCTGACGTTCATTAATGTTTATTTTGTGCTAGTAAAAGCAAAGAGATGATTCATATGCCGCTTAAACTGAGATCTCTCACTCTACATTAAAGAGTGACAAATCAGTATATATTTTTTGTATTTCATGATAAAATTAACAGAATTTGTTAATCCAGCACTAGCGTCCACACCTGTTGATAGTTTATCCATGTCGTGAGCACAAAATAGACACTGACACAGTCAAAACACAGAAACTGAAAAGGGCAGTTTCGGCCGAAAATGATTGGTTGCCAAAATTTCGGTGCATCACTTATAATAATACTTTTAAAGGTTTAGTGCGCCCTTTAAAAATAACCATGATTATGCAAAATGAGGGATAATCACTCACCGCAAGGCCTCGGGACACGACACTCTGCCCTCTAGCATATCGCACACTGCAACTCGCATGGTCTCGTGGCGGATACACTCATTATAGTTTTTGCTGTCACCTGGATGCCTTTCCTATCAAACAGATGACAGTGCAGAATAAACTATAGCATTTACTGCAAACAAAATAAAAAACAGATTACAGGAGGACCTCATAAAGGCCTTCTATACTAAGAATGCATTGTGGGAGCTGTAGTACCTGCTCAAAGCCTGGCTCATTATGGTAAGGGTTCTCTGTCATTAGGGACTGTATGGATATGAGAACGGAGGAGATGCTCTGGGCAGGACTCCATGCTGGGCCAGTCCAAGTGCTGTGGAAAGAAACAGCCATCAAAATCAAGATCTGAATAAAGGCCTGTTCAGAACAAGGATGATAATGCTAACTGTAACGATTACTATATTATTATTGTTCATTTGCAAAAAAAAAAAATACTCTGAAAGTGATTTCAATGATATTGATCATGTGTTGTTATAGATGTGGTGTGGACTAGAATTAGAATGAATGTTAAAACTTTAAAGTTATTGTCCTTGGTGTAAACAGGCCTTCATTTTGAAACTAAAAGTGGCCAAGTAAATATATGTGGGAATCCAATCACAAAAAGAAATCATCCTTACCCGAGGATGCTGAGGCAAACTTTGCCGTTGCGGTAGAAGTTCGGGTTGAAACGAACAGTGTTGTGCCCGGTAGTGATAAGTTTGACACGTGGAGGGTGGATGGGATAGTCAGGAGGACAGCGGAACAGGAAGAGGAAGAAGCCTCCCTCATATGGTGTGTCGAAGGGACCGGTGATGAGGGCGTGAATCTGTGGAGACCCGAGAAGAAAATGGGTTTATTTGAAGCCACTATAGAGAGAATAACCAGAGACATTCTTTCACTACAGCAATTTCCACAACTTTTTCCATTACTTTTACAGATTTTTAATTTACGTTAATGCTAATTTTTATACCATTATATGCCTGTTCCACTATGCCACTGCTCATGCTTAATTCACGCTTGTACATAGAATGTTAAAAATACATCAATACAAAATGCAAACAAATTATTACACTACCGTTTATATGTTTTGGGTTCAGTTCAATATTTTTATGTTTTTAAAAGAAGCCTCTTATGCTCACCAAGGCTGCATTTATTTGATCAAACATACAGTAAAAACAGTAATATTGTAAAATATTATTACAGTTTAAAAATAACTTTTCTAGTTTCATATACTGTGAAATTATCCCTGTGATGGCAAAACTGAATTTTCAGCACCATTACTCCAGTTTTCAGTGTCACATGATCCTTCAGAAAACATTCTAATATCCTGATTTGGTGCTTAAGAAATATAACCTTTTTCAGAATCCTTCGATGAATTGAAAGTTCAAGAGAACTGCATTTATTTGAAATATAAATTTTTTGTAACAATGTAAAAATCTTCACTGTCACTTTTGATCAATTTAACGCATCATTGGTGAATAAAAGTATGAATTTCTTTCAAAACAATAAATAAAAAAATCGTACTGACCCCGAACTTTGGTAGTGTGTATGTTGAAATTAACATTAATCTAGAATGATAAATGCTGTAAAAGTAGCCTACTGTTCATTGTTAGTTCATGAAACCTAATACTGTAACTGTGCACATGCAATTAATGCCTTCACTGTTTAGTAAGAATATAACAATAGAAGCAAGGATCGAGGGAGCAGAGAACAGAACGAGGGGTTTTGAAATAATCAGCATAATTGTAAGGGAGAAGTGTGCTGATGCTTACCTTGGTCATGTCATGAGGGTCGGGAACCACAAACATACCTGGAGGAGGTTCTTTATAAATGGACATAATGTCTCTAAATGGAGGAAAGAAGAAAGGGGTGTGAGCAAAGAATCATAAAAACACAGAGACTTCACTAATATGAAGAAACATCAGTCGGATTATGCACCATTTTTGTCAAAACACAAGGAGGAAACAAGTGTCATATGCACACTCTGCCAAGAAAATCATCAGATCACTGAATGCCTGGATTAAAGAGACAAACTACACGCAAAAATATGTAGCGAATCAGCTCATGGGGAAATATGAATAATTAATCATAACTAGTTATAATTAATTATAAATATTTAGATCCGCTGTAGATATTTACTTGACCTCTCAGGGTCAACTGTATGTCAATTCTATGAACGTTAATTTGCTGGTTAAGGGAAATAACTTTCTTACTGTACAATTCTACACCGAGCTTGTAGCATAAATCTGCATGATTAAGTGACTCCAGTTATGAGCAAACAATGAACAACGTCAAGTGTGATACAAGTAAGACTTTATTAACTACATAAACACTTAAACTAGTCTAACATACTACATAAACACTTAAACTGGTTTAACATATACACACACATAATGACCAGAAGGATATGCGTGTTCATTCAAAGAAAGGTTTTCCTATGAATTAATTAGAGAAGAGTCCATTTTTACTGAGCACTGTGTCTCTTCTATGGAAAGTGTAGTGAGAGGGGTAATTCTCAACATGCCATTAGGTCGTAAATGTATCTGGTGTCAGGGTCCTGAGCCTTGTTCACAGACAACTTGGCACCCAGTATGTTTATTGGGTGAGGGGTCTGTGAACGTTTGTTAATTTAATGAATAATTGATTTGTTAAATCAAATGAAAAATGGTGTGTCTGATTGGTCCAGACGCTACACATAACTGACTCATTGTAACCGAGTGCTTTTGTTTCGTGTCCACATCTCCATTATTAGCCCTCCAGGGACGTTTATCACTTCCTGCCCAGGCCAAAGTCACTGCCAAGTGACAATTCCCGAGAGTGGCAACGTAGGGTCTTATAAATACAGTCGCCTATGACAGATTAATCTGCTTGCAACATTTGGCTGGAAAGTGTTTCAGCATGCCATGGTAGAGACTGACTAGTTATTGGTTTGAGCAATATTTTACTGATATTCAATAAACTTTTCGACTTTAAAAGGTTCTCTGTTCTACTGATAAATGCCATAATTTGTTGGGTTTCTAAAGAAAGGTACCAACTAAACTACAAAATTACATAGTGCCTTCAAGAGAAAATAATATGTATAAATATTCATATAAATTTGATTTAACATTTTTATGCACCAGGCATCAGTTCTCAAGAAAGAAATGCATACCTAAAATAAAATAAATCAGAATGAAAACTTAGTATGAATGTAATAATAGATAAAGGGGTCATATGATGCGATTTAAATTAGTCCTTTCTCTTTGGAGTGTTACAAGTTCTTGGTGCATAAAGAAGATCTGTAAAGTTGCAAAGACTAAAGTCTAAAATCCAAAGAGATATTCTTCATAAAAGTTCAGAGTCAACCACACCTTCCTAAAACGGCTCGTTCTAACAGCCCCCACATGTCTACGTCACGATGTGGGAAGATTTGCATAACGCCGCCCAAATGTTCACGCAAAGAAAGAAGGGGTAACTTTAAAGTTTAGGCAGTATGGTATCAAGGGGTATGGTGACCCATACTTGGAATTAGTGCTCTGCATTTAACCCATCCAAAGTGCACACACACAGCAGTGAACACACATACACCGTGAACACACACCCGGAGCAGTGGGCAGCCATTTTTGCTGCGGCGCCCGGGGAGCAGTTGGGGGTTCGGTGCCTTGCTCAAGGGCACCTCAGTCGTGGTATTGAAGGTGGGAGAGAGCGCTGTACATTCACTCCCCCCACCTACAATCCCTGCCGGTACGAGACTCGAACCCGTAACCTTTTGGGTTATGAGTTCGACTCTCTAAACATTAGGCCACGACTTCCCTGCTTCTTGCTGTTGCCGCTGCTGCCATGTTGTGGAGTCGTTGTGAAAGCGAAACTACTTTGTTTGGCCTTCCAAAAGAGAACACAACTAGAAATCAGTGGTTAAGTTGTATTTACAACACTGTTCCAGAACAGTTCAACCCAAATATTCAGATGTGAGCTGTGCATTTTATGGAGGTTGGATGAGGACTGTTTCCTGAACCAGTAGCCTGCGTCTGTGGCACAAAGGCTGTTCCAACTTTGCAAGGACAGTCTGGCTGTTCTGACTCACAGCCTGTAAGTACGTTTTTTATATTGAAAGAATTTGCCACTGATGATCGAAACGCGAGTTTTGAGCAGTGTAGAGTAGCGCTTATTTTTTGTTGTTTCTCCGATCACAAATGCAGACATGGTTTTATGTTTACGCAGCGCGATACGCAACAACGCGTAAAAAGACAGTATCGTTAGAATCAGTAATTATGTCCCCACTGGATGCAACAAATGCCTCATTTGTAATGGGTTTTATTGGTTTTGTCTCGTCTAGTGATGTACGCATCGCGAACGAATCGTTCTATTTAACTGGATCTTCTTAGTGAACCGGTCGAACCAGTTCACCAAATCGAACTGAATCGTTTGAAATGGTTTGTGTCTCCAGTACGCACTAATCCACAAATTACTTAAGTTATTCGGTTTATAAACATGCCTCACTCTCCCTCTGACGCGAAATAAACCAATATCCCGAGTTATTCTGTTACTCCTAACAGTACATTGACTGAACTGCTAAAAGAGAACCGATGATGGGATGTGCACGAGCAGAGCAGCTGGAATGATGCCTTGTCCAAATACCCACACTTGCAGTCTTGGCCACTTGAGAGCGTGTGCGCGCGACAGGAAGTAAGTGCGCAAAACTGTCCCAGGTCTTCAAAATGCCAAAGTGCAGTGCCCTTAACTAGGGATATATTCATATCGGGTATCGGCTCCGATAGTGTCATTTTTCTCGGATCGGGTATCGGTCAGAGAGAGCTGATCTAAATCTGAGATTTATTTATTTATTTTTTTTTTCCGCACATTGTAAGCGCTTCGTGCTCATAGACTGTCAACCCTCTACATTGAGAGTAAATCACTCGCATATGCGACTAAATCTTCACTCTGTGCGACTAAATTATGTCTAATATTAGCCAATGGCTAATCAATTCTCGTATTTTAATCGCCAGTGTGTGAGTTGGATGCTGAGTATATGATTAGCACAGTGTTTCTAGTGTGAAGGCGGACGACTCGCCGTCGCTTTCTCTCACTGTGAGCAAAGAGCGAGAGCCGAGCGAGAGTCTAACATAACATGCAGAATTGATGCGCTACATGTAAACGATATACTTTGTTGTATTTTCCTGTAAAAATAACAGTTCCTTTGTAATTCTTCTGCTTTTAAGAATTGCCGGGTTTTCCTGTAGTGGGCGGAACTAATGCGCTAACGACAATCTCATTGGCTGGTGCTCACCTATTATCGTCCCTGTTTAGATTTCAGCGAATCAGTTCGAGCAAACGCACACAACCTGATTAATATTCATGAATCCAGTAGCTCATTAATCCTTAGTGCGTTTTTATATTGTTCTTATTAGTAGAATTCATATAATAATATCTCATCTGTATTATTGTTCGTTTTTTTTACAGGAACACTGAATGACCAAAAAAAGCACCAGCACCAGTCCTAAGTTCATGGTTACCAAGTTTTAATTCTAATTACTAAACTTCTATTATTAAATAATACTTGATTATCATATTATAATGCTTGACTGACTGATATTAAGAGTGTACTTTCAGATATTTAAAAAGCTGTACCATTTTACAAACATTATATATGTTTGTAAAATGGCATAACATACATATATATATATATAACTAACCGTTGAGGGTTGACTGTATAAAAACAGTTCGTGCTGCACTGTATTTGTTTTGTCCTATCGTATCTATCTAGTTTATGATACATTTTTGTCATAGATTATAAATATACATAGGCCTATGTTTGTTTATTTTATTTTTCTTTATAATGAAGTAGTCTGTATCTAGTAGATTGTGAAATAATGATTATCAGTTCCACACACAGAGATATATAAATTCTACATTTATTTAAATGAGGGAAAAAAACTTCACTGGTATCGGATCAGAATCGGTATCGGCCAATACTGAACCCTAGGTATCGGAATCGGTATCGGAAGCGAAAAAGGCGGATCAGAGCATCCCTACCCTTAACGCACACTAAATCCACACTATCTTGAATACCGCTCCGGAGCGCTATTCGAGGCTTAGTGTATCCCATCATGCATCATGTTTTGGAATAAATCGTAAGATTTTTGCCGAGATTTCGTGAGAGGTTACGGAAACTTTTCCAATGCAAGTTAAATATTAATATAATAATTAGGTTATTATTACATATAATTTGGTAGAAAAACAGTGTTGCATGTTATACTGGTGCAAAGATGAGTAGTGGGGATATTTATTTTGTACAACATATGCTTTTCATCACTTAATTAGAAGCAGCTGCAACTTAAACAGTCATCCCTTATAGGCACTACTGAACAGATATTTAGAAGTTGACTTTAAAATGCAAAGTTCTTAAAATTAAAATAAAGCTATGCAAACACTATCAGTAGGGATTGGTACCGAAACCCGGTATTTAATCGGTCCCGGCCCCGGGGCTAAATTATGAAAGACCGGAGTATCGATAAGCTCTGACGTTAACGGTTCTGCTATCGGTACTGGAGAAATTCATAAAACACACATACGTTTATTATTGCTATATATACATTATCTTGCAAAATCTATCTCACCAGAGTCGCCAGCTGTGTTTCAAACATTTGTCTATGATGCATTTTTGCTATTCGCAATTCAGAAGCGAGATCGCGCTCACGCGGAGGAGCATTAAATCGGATGTTTATGTTTATTCAGCCTTCTGACACTCATAGCCTACTTCCTTCACCATATGTTTGGACTGGGAAGTAAATTTAAAAAGTTGTCTTACATTTCCCAAAACAAACACAGGCCTATATGACAGTCCAACATTACCTTTTTATCCGAAGAATACACTGCGGAGACGCCTTCTCGTTGTCCCAGTCGGTGCTTAACGTGGGATCCCAGGAGGTGGCGTGAATTTGGGACAGGAGGCCCGCTCCGACCGGGACTCCTGATCCGATACCGGGCGGCAGGGAAGGAGGAACGGCCACCACGGGAACCGCATGGGTGATGGTGTGCGCGATCATGGGAGCGACCACAGCCACTGCCGGAGGCGTCGAGGCGGATGAGTGCCCCGGTACGGAATTACCCAAACTCGCGGACAACTGCGCTCCGTGGTCCTGCGCCGTGCCCACGGAGCCGTTGGCCCCCTCCCCAGCGCTATCCGCCATCGTCGTTGAGACCGAAGAAGCCGCAAACTGTCTGAACAGCGGTCAGATCAATCGGTCTTAAATGCAGTTACTGTTTCTCCTCGCTCGGGAGGCAAGTGGAGGAGGGCAGGAAAAGAGAAATGACTCCTAAGTTAACGTTACATATTCTCCCTTTTCCTCTGTTCCGACCTCAACTATAACAACCTGCGTCGAAAGCAGCGCCGATTTTTAACGTTTTATCCGAAGTAGCTGAGCTTAGAGAAGCATTTAACGTTCACGTCAATGAAAACTGAGTCTAAACGCACGCGAACGTAGTTTCTGCTGGTTCGGCCTGGCCTGTTTATCAATGTTGTTTCATTTCTCCTCACTTCCTCCTCGTTTAGAAGGAAATAGTGCCATCTAGCGGCGCACTCCTGGAGGAGATTCAGGCTAAACGGGTGTCGATTCAAACGATTCGTTCAGTATTATATTACATTTTCTGGTTATAACAAAACTCCAAATAATGTTTTTTTAAACTACACGTCAACTTGTTATATAAAACAGTCCTATATTATAACCACTCTTGGTTAATTTGAACCTGAGGTTCAGTGAGTCGTATTAATTCGTAAGCGTTTGATTCATTAAAAAGAACCGGGAATCGTTTTTTTATCCACTAAAATCAGTTAGGGAATCGGATTACACTGGTCGCGCTCTATTTTTGATTCACTAAAATGAATCGATTCATAAGAGTCATTTGCTAGGGAATCAGACTACGTGCATGTTTATGATTCACTTAAAAGGGCCAGTATTCGGTAAGCGGTCGCTGATGCACGTTCAAGAACCGTTAATGTAACCGAATCGACGAAATCATTAGGCTCAGGTATTTTTAATGAAGTCCGTTCTTGTTTCCCAGCGTTAACAAAAAGGGAGTTTGCGCTTGACTTCAATACTGGGAACCCACAAAATATTGGAGCGTTGAGAAGCGTCTTATGGCAATAGTTACTAGAGTTTTACAGTGGTACAACAAATTATAGCATAGTACCAATGTATATTACTTGAAATAAGCACACTTATAATTTAAATATTACATACATTTTTAATAATTGAAGCTTGAAACTGAAAAGCAGATAAAACCAACAACCCAGCGGAGTCCGGTTTAAGCTATTTTTTGGTGAAACCGAGAGGGGAAAAATGTGTAAACTTTGTGACATTGCTCTGCAAGATGAACAAAGAATGCACCTTGTATGAACCTTTTAGTACCATTTTTTCCCCCTTCAAAAACAGAGTTGTCATCTTTACTCAATTTATCACGTATCTTTGCATAGCTAAATACTTTAAACTAATTTGGATCTATTAAAAGAATAGTTCACACACACAAAAAAAACACATTTAAATGATAATTTTCATTTTTGGGTGAACTAACTAAACTAATATTGAACATACTAGATGAACACCAATTAGCAAGAACTTGAGCAAATTTATACTGGGTATATTGAAATGTTAGCATGCCACACAAATCACTACAAGGAGTCTTGAGACATTTAGCCCGAGTGACTTTTGGACAACCTATTGGAGACAGCATGGAGAGGTTTTGAATACAAGTTAAATTCAATAAAATTATACGATAAATATTTCCCCAATCCAATATTAGCTTTAAAAACACACCAGGCCAGTCTACCTTTCCACTGCATCCTCAAAGCAGAAAAACAACAAGCAACAGCAAACGGATTTCAACCATTTATTCAGATGGTCTTATGAGAAGTGAGTTCTTGCATAAAACTTTCAGATAGAGAAAAACGGTACAGGGGAACGTAAAAAGGGAGAGTTTCTTGTAGTTTTGTTGGAATGGCGGTGCCACGGCCTAAGCTGCGTGTCACGGTTTCAATCTCCAGATCAAGAGAGTCGAACCGCGAGAGAAGAGAAGACATCCAAATTACATGGCGAACAGGATGAGGAACGCCACCATCAGACAGAACAGACCCATGGCCTCAGACAAAGCAAAGCCCAAAATGGCGTAGGAAAAGAGCTGCTGTTTCAGGGAGGGATTCCTGTAAATGGAGAAAAAGTGACTTGGGCACAAGCTACATGTACAACAAATAAACCAAGTTTAAGAGGCTAATTACCTGGCATAGCCAATAATGAGGCTGCCGAACACCGTCCCGATTCCAGCTCCTGATCCTGCCACACCCACCGTGGCAGCGCCAGCACCAATGAACTTGGCCGCTGTGTCGATATCTCTGGATACAGCGCTGGTCTGGAAGCCCCGGGTTACATTAAGAAGGGTCGCTTCACTGACTGGCAACAGAGCAGCCTGAAAAGGAGGGCAAGAAACTTAAATATGTGCAAGAGAAGCTGCAAGTTACTCCGAGGAACTCATATGGAAGGCACTTTTTATTTATCTTACCTGTTCAGTTCTTGCCTCAGGTCTGCTGAACACCACTGAAACAGGCCGGGCCAAAACCCTGGATCCTCCACGGACCTGAGGGATGAAGGAAAAAAAAACAAACAAACAAACAAAAAAAAAAAACCACAATGAGAACTAAATGATTGTCAGTGTGATATGCATTCCCCCAAATGCATGGGGGAAGTCATGGCCTAATGGTTAGAGTCGGACTCGTAACCCAAGGTTGCGGGTTCGAGTCTCGTACCGGCAGGGATTGTAGGTGGGGGGAGTGAATGTACAGCGCTCTCTCCCACCTTCAATACCACGAGACTGAGGTGAGGTGCCCTTGACTGAGGTGCCCTTGAGCAAAACCCCCAACTGTTCCCCAGGCGCCGCAGCAAAAAATGGCTGCCCACTGCTCCGGGTGTGTGTTCACGGTGTGTGTGTGTGTTCACTGCTGTGTGTGTGCACTTTGGATGGGATAAATGCAGAGCACTAATTCAGAGTATGGGTCACCATACTTGGCCACATGTCACGTCACTTTCACTTTCATATGTTTTTCTATCAACAAACCTTGACAGAAAGCAGGTTTCTAAATCTAAATCAAATATTTATGAGTGCAAGGATCCAGTGGGTATTAACTTTAACAACCATAAACCACTGCACTTGCACCTAACATCGTTTACTATGAATATTGCTCTGCAACGAATTGCTTTATGTTCCTCTACTGCAAGTCGCTTTGGATAAAAGCACCTTCTAAATTCATAAACTTAAATTTAATACAAGCACTTAAAATGCATGATTATAAATGTGGTTAGAATTAATATGTAGACAATTCCTTCCATAGAAGTTACTCAAAACACTCATACAAGCCTCTAAAAATAATGTCATTAAAGGATTAGCTCATTTCCAGAATAAAAACTTCTTGATAATTTACTCACCCTCATGTCATCCAGATCCAGTGGGTATTAACTTTAACAACCATAAACCACTGCACTTGCACCTAACATCGTTTACTATGAATATTGCTCTGCAACGAATTGCTTTATGTTCCTCTACTGCAAGTCGCTTTGGATAAAAGCACCTTCTAAATTCATAAACTTAAATTTAATACAAGCACTTAAAATGCATGATTATAAATGTGGTTAGAATTAATATGTAGACAATTCCTTCCATAGAAGTTACTCAAAACACTCATACAACAAGCCTCTAAAAATAATGTCATTAAAGGATTAGCTCATTTCCAGAATAAAAACTTCTTGATAATTTACTCACCCTCATGTCATCCAAAATGTTCATGTCTTTCTTTCTTCAGTTAAAAAAGAAATTAAGGTTTTTGAGAAACGTTCCAGGATTTTTCTCCATATAATGGATTTCAATGGTGGCCAACGGGCTGAAGGTCCAAATTGCAGTTTCAGTGCAGTTTCAAAGGGCTCTATACAATCCCAGCTGATGAATAAGGGTCTTGCATAGCGAAACAATCAGTCATTAGGCGGAAGTACCAACCCAGTGTTTACAAAGCGAACTTGCAAAGAAAGTCAAATGTCCTTTACAACGTTGTCGGACGATTTTGAAGTTGGAGAAAATGAGATAGCGTTTTTCTCCCTACCCGAACTTTTTGAACCGGCATACACAGACGAAGAGCTAACCGCACGTGATTACGTAATGCGTGAAGGACGTGCATCGCAGAACTAATGCATTTGTAGTTAAACGGTATTTGCTTTAAAAAATTTTTTTTTAGAAAATGACTGATCGTTTTGCTAGATGAGACCCCTATTCCTTCGGCTGGGATCGTGTAGAGCCCTCTGAAGCTACACTGAAACCACAAGTTTACCTTCAACCCCTTAGGTCCAATTGAAGTCCATTATATGGAGAACAGTCTTGGAACGCTTCTCAAAAACCTTAATTTCTTTGCGACTGAAGAAAGACAGACATGCACATCTTGGATGACATGGAGGCGAGTAAATTATCAGGACATTTTTATTCTGGAAGTGAACCAATCCTTTAAGGTCATTTGCTGAGACAAGTCAATGGAGTGTGACTGGAGTGTATTTGGGCTTGAATACATACCACAGCAGGTGAGGTGACAAACTTGGCACACGCGTACATGCTTGAAGCCTGTGGAAAACAAAGATGTTAGACAGGTGAAAGATAAGCACTAATGTCCTACACGTTAAATCACGTGTCCTTAAATTATAGTCTATACACACAGTGATAGGAAAGCGACAAAAACAGGAGAGGTCTGTGCCATCAAGACTTAAAGTTACAACTCACTTAGCAACTGAAGAGACTTCCAATTTAAGACCAAACCATTCAGAGACAGCAAATGAGATAAGTGTTCCATCATTTCACCAGCACCCAAACCAAAAGACCCCTTATCTGCACACAGAACATCCGTTTAGATCTGTTTGGTTAAGTTAACCTCCAACCAAAGGATGCAAGACTGCTCTAGGTCAGTGGTCAAACATGGCATCGTGGAGGTCATGTGTTGGATGCTTTGAGTTTTTGCCCCCACAATAAAATGTACAGATTGGAGGGACAGTTTAAACCATCTAATCTGAGGTTATTAGATTGAGCTTGTTAAATGGTTCACATTGTGACACCAGCAGCAACTAAATCCAGCCATAAATTCTTTACTCAATATACAGATTACTCAATATTTTACCTCTCATGCAAGTTCTTAATTACAATATAGGCTATTAATATTACATATAGGCTATTCATAGTTACCTAGGTTGTCTATTTTTACCTCTCATTTCAGGTCACTGTATGAATAACCGTTTGAACAGCCTGAAAGCCTGCTACTCGTTTCAAAATACATCAAGTACGAAAAGGACGTTAATAATCTTTCCTGAGATTACTTTTGAGTCCCAAGCTTGAGGTGTTGAATTTGCCCGCAAACTGCTCGCGCGGACAGGCTGGAGAGTGAAGGTCACCAATAGCTTTGACTGCTGCTTTATTGAAACCTAAACGCATGTAAACTGCCTTAAAACATGAAACGGACATCATTTATAGTTGCACGTCATTGTGGTATTATAATACTCGCGGCTGAACGGTTTAGGTGCAGCGCGAGCTTTCAGGCTCATGCGGGCCCAGCGCGAGTCAGACATTTTGCAAGTGTCACGAGCAGCATGTGAATAAAACAATATAAACATCGAAGCTAAGGAGCATGCGTGTTATTTACCGGTTGCTCTTCGTGTCAGAGTCCGGAGACGTGACCGCAAACGGATTCATTCATTCATTCACATGAAATGACTTTGACAAGCGGCTAGCGGAGCTTTAGCAACGAGCTTTTCTGAATGGAACCGAGAGCCGTAATTATCTTAGCCGGACCAACAACTTCCGCACACTTTCACAGCATTAAGTTAAGTTATAAACACGTTGTTTCTGAATGTTCTCTGAACATTCAAAACGTCTAGTTTTTAAAGTGTTTAATAAACTTTTTTTTTTCTTGGTTATGCAAACATTAAGAAAACATTCCATTTAATAGTTTTGCAAACATTATGGAAATCTTACTTATGGATGTTCTCTGAACATTCCGAAACAAGTAGTTACATTAAAAAAAAAAAGTTTAACGAACATCCAAATAAAATGTTTCAGGCAAAAAAAACAAACAAAAAAAAACAATCCACGAACAATGTATAAATAAAAATTTTTTTGTGCTAACGTTTTGAGAACATTATTAATGACCAGATAACTCTGAATGAACTTTCTTCAAAGGTTGGAACTTTGAGAGAACCTTGCCAGAGCATTAGCCAAAATTGAGTGGTGATGGATGTATTATAAATAACTGCAAAACATTTCAAAATAAAATAATGTATATTTACATTTTAGCAATATTCAGTGAAGATCTACTTAACTTGGAGAGGCTCCAATTATAAATTAATAAATTTTTTACTCACAATTTGTACAGTGTCCCAACTTTTTTGGAATTGGGTTTGTATTACAATTCACTGAGAAAGATTCAAATATAACCTGGCTATGCCCCTTAAATGTGCCATGCGTTTGTGTCTTAATCCATTCATGTGATAGTTTATCTGACAGCTTCTTTTAGTGTTTGAGACTTGCATAACTTGATAATATCTGGTGTGATCTTCAGCTTTCTCTGTATAAGTTTCCATTATACTCACCCGTGTGTCTATATCACTTTAACTGCCTGTCTGAACAAGACCTTTTATGGATTATGGACATGATAAATCAAATCGAAATCTTTCCTCTCTACCCCTAAACCTCAAGTTGGAAAAGAAAACAAACAAAAAAATTCTCCCTAACATTTTTCTTCTGTTGCCTGAAACCACAGTATGAAGCTCCAAAGGCTGAATTGAGAATTTTTAGAAACCTGCCTTCAGAAACATGTTTATGGTGCACAATAACAAGCTTTAACTGATTTATGATGATGAATGAATGACTGACTGATGAGAATGAATATTTGGTTTATTAGCCTATTTGATATCTAAATCATTAATGCATAGATATTCATGCATATATTTTGTGCATATAAAAATCTAATTTTTGTTTCACTGCTGTCACTCATTTCACTTGGCAAGTTATACCATTTTTTCTGATTTTCATTATACACCTGTTTGTTTTTAAAATGTTAACTGTCACTGATTAAAGTGAAAATGAAGCAGAACACATCCCTCAAGTAAATGTATTTCACTGCACAATAATTCACCCAAAGCTTCCACAGATTTTTAACATACTTTGAAGAAATTAGATACAGTCTGCAATCCATCAAAGGTGTACAGCGTGTGATAAATGGAAAGATTCCAGTAGGATTTCACCTGAGGTTTTAAACAGGAAGGGTTGTTTCATAAAAGCCTTAATTTTATGTGCACACAAAATTGAAACCCCTTTAATGTTGTAAATGAGTAATTAATTTGTCCTGTTGAAATAAATTGGAAATGGAATTGGAAGCAGTAAATATATTTGTTGAGAAAAATGCTGCAGTTCTTCATGAAAGTACTTTCTGAATATTCCAGAAACAGACCCTTTCTAAGAGTTTCAATGCTCCCTCTCAGCAGGAGGTAGATTTAATAAGTTTTACAGGTGACAGGGGCAATAAATTACAGGTCTTTACAAGATAAAGCTGGTAAGGTTTTCCACAAAGAGCTGCAACTGAAGCATTATCGTGGAGTTATGTTCAAGATCTGCCACCAAGGGGCACATTCAGAGTGACATCCATAGTAATTGTAATTACACACTTCACATATGCCAAGTGCTTTATCAACAAGCAATGAGTTTACCTATACACATTTCAGAATGGCATGTGAACAGGACCATGAACCTGTATTGGTTTATTTTAGAAACATGTGAATGCCTATAAATACATATGCTAAACCAACAAAATATTATAATGTACTGAACTGATTATATGTTATATTTTGCAGGGGTTTTCAAATGCCAAGAACCCATACATGCATTTCCTTTGCAAAGGATGCCCTTATTGTTACATATTTTCATGTATAAATATACTTACACATTTGCATGGTGGAAAGTATAATATTAGAGTGATATTATGAAGTTTTTTTTCCTAAATAAAAATAATTGGCTTTAATGTTGTTACCACAGAAATAAATTATCAAAGTATTATCATGAATAAAATAATCATGACTAATCTCTAATCTCTGACCAGCTTTTAGAAATCAGAATGAAACAATAAAAATATTAAATTGAACAAGCATGTTTATAAAAAATAAGACACTTAATAATTAAACTTTTCAGCTCTAAAAATACATTAAAAAAATGTAATGTGATTTTTTTCAGTTCCTTACTTCTGCCAGTAAAGGGCACCACTGTAATACGCTGTGATTGCTGAGTAAAGCACTGTGCTATAGGCTCAAAAAAAGGACAGCACCATGGAGGCCTATACATTTCCAAGTGATATTTCAGGCTGTTTTCCACACATGTAGATTTCTAGAACAATGTGGGCATAAAAAGCTTGATTTTGAAGGGGCGCTAAACAAAAACATTGCAGAATTTATCTCAGAAGGGGGAGTTACTGAGATCACAGACCCTATCTGTTATCATTTTGTTCTAGAGGAAGGTACTAAATCCCTGTTCGCGTTTCCTGCAATTAAATCTAATGAACTATCATGTGCATGTTAATGAGTTTGCATATGACTACATTCTTGTGGATCTGTTTGACTAACAGCTGACATTAACAGGACATTCCGGTGAACCAAAAGGTGTGCCAGCTTGGTCAACGGGTGTCAGATTCCCTTCAGCCCACCCTGACAGTAATTCGTATGGAGCTGCAGAGTTTAAGAGTTTAAGAGAACACTTTTTTGGACAGAAACTGGAGCAGCACGCACATAAGAAATACATACCATACAAAGTGTATTCCAATTTTGCGACATACTTTTCCTATGCAATTTTCCTATGCATAATCTTGAACAAGATGGACAGCATGACTGAACGGCATGAGTCATGAATACCTGTTTTTTATCTCCTCGTTCCTCCACAGTAGCCGAAATGCTACTTTGTACGACACTCTACATTCTGCCTCTTACATCTGCTCTTGCAATATCCTCACTCAGTATCCTCTGACTGTAGGCAGTGTAAAATCAATAGGCTCTTAACAGGCCAGCTAGGCTTATTTCCCGGCCTCAACCTTGACAAACGAGGCAGTGTGTGCTAATTGATCGGCACAGCCTTCACAATGTTCTCTGCGTAGTAGGCCTACTATGTGTGAACCATCCTTTAACACGCACAGTGAGCGTGTAGGGTTGATCACTACATCTGCTGCATTGAGCCAGCTCTTAACACATCAAATCATGTCCATGAATCATCTTCATGGGACAAACTGTCGATAAAGAAGATAGTATATGGGAAGCACATCATTATGACAGAGTAGTTGGTGACGGAGAGATGCACAGGCTAATTTTAGTACAAGTCTCAGCTTAGTCACGTGAATCTTATACTGTAACATGAACATGTCACATGACAAAGGAATTGTGACTGAGAGGATAGGATCTATGTGGAGTTTGCTAAGGCTTTATGAAAAAAAATCACCAGTCATTTCAGTTCCTTGACTTAATTTATATCCATAATTTACTTAAAAATGTATTTACAAAAGGAGAGCAATCTGTCTGTCTGTTCTATTGTTCTATGTATCATTCTCTGTCAACAACATCTTAAAAAGCACTTAAATTTTCACAGATTATGAATGAAGAGGGCTTTATATCCTTGGAAAAAGAATGAAAGTGTTGTACTTCTACACAGATGTGGGATATATTAGGTCTTATTTGTTGTACTTGCAGTAAGAGAAATGTAAACAGTTTTTTTAATAGCTCAAATTTATGATGACAGTTGTTCTGTTGTTGTACCCCTCTTACGAATAGCAGTACAAACAATGACTAGCTCTGAGTGTGTGTGTGTGTGTGTCTGTGTGGTTTTTTGGCTTTAGGAAAAGAAAACCTTTTGAGTCCACAGACCAGCTGCTCATTTCTGGCCAGAGAGGGAGAGAGAAAAAGAGACAGATGGGGGAGGGAAACACTTGGTTACAGCTTCTTGTAAATAAGGCTCACCCCGTCCTTTTGATGTTGCACATTCACACACACACACACACACACACACATACACACACACACACACGGACATCTGAACATTAGATACACTCACTAGCGTGAACGAATATCTAATGCAAGACTCATGTGACAGGTTTGTTGGGGATCCAGCAGCTTCAAACATCCCAACTGCTGCATTCAGGAAATATTTGGCCACTCCATTACAGCACAATAATAATACACAAAAAACACATAATCAATAGAAAATGCATTGATTCTCTTCACAACCATCCCCCACAAACCTTTTCTCACAGACATCAGCTTCATCCATGTCAGCACAGTGAGCAAGTGCTTTCCCGAGGAGCTGCTGCTGTTTTTTTAATGGGCTGAGAAGGATGAGCAGTCATTCAAAGTATTATTACACTCCTGGGCTGAGCACTGCCTGCTTGGCCCCCTTGCTGAGGTTGTGGAAGATGGATGGCTTGCTGGAGCAGCAATTAATAATGTTTTTACAAGAGCAATGGAGGCGTGCGCGAGCTATGGACGGATTGGGCAGAGAGTATTGAAATGTGCAGGTGAATTGATTGGCCCTTCAGATTTCCTGTAGAAATCATTTGGATTAATTGAAAGGACTGGGAAGGAGGAGGGAAGGTGCAGGGCACATATTGATTTATAGGTCTCACTCAGAAGAAGAGGAAGAGAAAATGGCCACATTGCTATTGGAGACAGGAAGAGGTGGTTTCAGGTTGGCTGCCATTCAACATTCATTGGTCTATTGTTAGTATGGAAACTCATTCATCACCACAGGATGGAGATTCAAGTATTTCATCAAATACTGCTATCAGTATAAGGATGGTCCATTCAAATACTGCTCATGATCTCATCTTCCTTCCTTTACAGTTTTCTTCAATTGCAGTCAATTTTGCACACTAAGGCCAATGCAGACCAGATGTACCATCCCAACAGAGCTTTTTTGAACAATTTTAAATTCTGCCCGCTGTGGTGTCAATGTTTTACTAAGAGACTCAAATGTTGGCCACTACTCCGTTATCATTACTCCTATATCTTATTCATCTATTACCCTAACTTGCATTACCATTGCATTTAATAGTACAGATAAAAAAAGATATTAAACATGTAAATAGTTTAAAATATTGGTCATAAATAAATACGAATGCTTTACGAATTTGAAATTGTAGAACTAATTAACTTAATTTATTAACACTATTTGTACAAGATTAACCCTTGTGTAAAAGCTGTTTTTGATCTGCATTGTTAATAAAAATATAGAAATGTAATTTAATTTACAGAAAAAAAAAATTCAGCTAGAAAACACATTTGTAAAAAAAAAAATGAAATAAAATTCATCAGAGCAGACGAATAAAGGTTTTGATCTGCTTTACTCCATACGGTAAACATGAGTGAATCTTTATTGCCATCTCTAGCTGTCTGTTTGCAGACAATGTGATGAGGCAAGTTAAAGAATGAACTACAGTGGCTCCAGCTTTTGTTAATAAATGTGTTTCATGTTTGCTCACTAAGCTGAATGCAAAATAGGATCTGCCTATTCATCCTGTTCTTTTGGCGATAAGAATGTTCCATTTGCCATATAGGTCCTGAAAATCAACAAACATGAAACAGATCCATTTAAATAGATGTAGATATTATATAAATATGTTTTTTTAAGGGTTTGCGTTTTCCATTCACATTTTGATCCAGGGGGCAGCATTGCCTCCTGAATAAACCAACAACTAACCCTCTTTTTAGGACTCTTCAGTTTATCACAATTTATAACAATGTAAAATTATGTGTGACTGGCTTTTATAATAAAGATTGTACAAGTGTGAAATTGTGTGTGTGTTATTATATTATTATATATTGTTATATTTATTATTATTATGAGTTATGAGAATAGGGACATTACAAAAACATAACCATAGCTAAAACAGACATGCAAATTTGCATTCCATGTTCCTAGAAAGGCTTGACGAAAATTAAAAATTAAAAATATTGCCATTCAAAGGCTTTTCATAATAAATGTAATATTTGTATTTAGCAAGGATTGATTGAATTGATCAAAAATTACAGTACAGACATTCATAATGTTACAAGATTTCAATTTCAAATAAATCCTGAAAAAAGTATCTTGGTTTCCACAAAAATATTAAGCAGCACAACCGTTTTCAACTGTGATAATAAAGTGAAGTCAGCATATTAGAATGATTTCTGAAGGTTCATGTGACACTGAAGACTGGAGTGATGATGCTGAAGATTTAGCTTTGTCATCACAGGAATAAATTACATTTAGAAAAGAGTTATGTTGAATTGTAATAATATTTCATTTATAATATGACTTTTTAAGGTATTTTTTAATGCATTTGTTTACTTTTTTTTTGTTTTACTAAAGGGTGCATCATTCTAAAAAGGCCAAGGTAAAACTGTCTGGGCTGGGTTAATCTCAAGCCCCAAAATCTCAGAAAACTAAAGCAAAAGATGTGAAATTAAGGAATTTAAAAGGTCTTCCTAAAACTGCTCATGGTTTGTTATGATGGCTAAAGTTGTGCGCATAAACCTCAAATTTCAAGAACTCGAAAAGTTTTTTCCCCCCCCCCCCTCATGATAACTCACTAGACTACATACATGCTTTGTGTTATTCTCATTTTTTGAGAAATACATAAACACACACACACTGTTTATTTTTCTGCTGGCCAAAATCGCCCTCTATTCCAGCTTTTCCCAAACCAAGGCACAGTGAGTGAGTGAACGAGGGAGGTTGTGAGCAGAGGGTGGTGGGACGTGATGCCCAGAGGCAGGCACTGGTTATGGCCAGCTGTCTGTCTGTAAAGAAAGTGGGTGACGCTGAAGCAGGCAGGAGCAGTGCTCTCTGGTTACAGTACCTGTCTATAAAAACCACTCCCGTGTCCAGCATCCCTCTCCTTCCAGACCCCCCAGGGTTCCCCCCGAATACTACCAACGATGAAAGCCATGTCTTGGGTTGCAGCCTCTACAAACCTGGCCTGTTTATGAGCCCTTGTTTGATGTCTGCGCCTGGTTAAGGGGCGCTCGCACCCAAATACGGGTGAGTTGTGCCTGGGTGGTGCATGGAAATTTGCACAGAGATGCTTTAACTCACAGGAGGGCCTTTAAACATATCACTCAGCATTACAATAGCACAGTTTTTCCAAATTTTGATGTGCAAGGTTTGGCCAGTAGCTCAATTATATTAGAAGCCAGTTCTATGGAGATAATCTTCCTTTCAGAATGTCGTCATACTGTACAGGCATCAATTACAGCATAAGCGGTTGTTAAACAGAAGCTCCAGGCTAATCCATGCGATGCAGCAGATGCATGTTTGTCTCCTAAGGGTTAAGATCTTCCCTTTGCACCAAGCGCACCAGCTCCAGCCCTGTTAAAATATCTCACATTCCCCTTGACATTCAAGAGGCTGCTGAAGGACTCTGAGTCAGTGGAGTTAAAGATCGGGCTCTTGTGTAGTTCCAGTGAAGGCGGTTTATTGCAGATTTCTTTACTGCACACTGGTGCACACCTTTTTTTTTTTTTTTACAACACAGAGAGAAGGCTTAACGGTTGGGCAACGAGTAATAAGTGGCATGTGAATGATGCAGGTCGGTCTGAATGAGCTCCCTCTGATGCTGTTTACAAGAGCTGAGCCTTTTTTAAGACTCTTCCCCAACCGCAAAAAAGTCAGAACGCCCTCTTGCTTAATTACTATCAGGGTGTATGAATTTTACAGGCAGGCCAATCACAATTCAATTCAATCCTGCCTATTTTATTTTGACAGCTTTAGGAAAGCATAGCTGGGTTATTTATTTATTTACTTAGTTAGTTGGTCTTCTGAATTTATTCACTTATTCTGTCAGATCCTCACCAGTGAGGACAACACAGTAGAAATCTATGCATGTTTATTATCTTTGCATGTCTTTCAGTCTCTTTCATCCGAAGAACCATTCAAATGAGGAACATCACAAACTGTTTGTCAAAAACGGGAAAGTTCACCTAAAAATGAAAAGTCTGTCTTTCTCATCCTCACCCTCATGTCTTTCTAAACCGGCGAGATATACTTTCTTCTGCAGAAAAGAAGATATTGTGAAGAATCTTGGTAAGCAAACAGTTTTAGTGACCATTCGACTTCAATTATATGGAGAAAAAAAACTAAAACAACCAAAACACTGGAACATTTCTCAAAATATATGCTTCCACAGAAGAAATAAAATCATGCAGGTTTATTGGACCCGGAAATAACGTCTCAATATTATATGTAGTACTACTATATATATATTTTTCAAAATAATTACAGTCTTGTTCGCGAGAACGCCGGTCTGACGTTCTCACGTTATTTCCTTATGACTTCTCGCGTGTGTTTTGTTGTGAAATGTAGTTTGCGGATCAGACAGAGCTGTCGGCGACTCTTCCTATTGTGAAGTCATGCAGTGTGAAACCCCCTGTCGCCGATCCATCGTGCAATGTGAACACAGCAGCAACTGAATGCTACCCCAGATAGTCACGCAGTGTGAAAACAACGGCGATCCGACAAGTTTGAAAATCGTGCAGTGTGAACTCGGCATAAGAAGTTCGTAAAAACGATCGTACGACTGATCTTAATATAAGGTCTGTTTCCCAAAAGCATCGTACCTTAGGTAGCACTTGAAAATCATCGTAGATCTATGAGTGCCTTGGAGTAATTGTAAAGCCCTAATGCCGAGTTCACACTGCACGATTTTAGCCCAATTTTCACTCGCCGACAGGTTTTGCGAGATCGCCGACAAATGCCCGAAATCGGTGGCAAATCGGTGCTTGTTTCCGCGAGTGACAATCACGCGGTGTGAATTATCAAAGACGCGATCTGAGGGAATCGCAGACACGTCGCAGACGCCCACATTGACTTGACTTGACTTTTGTTGTGAAACGTAGTTTGCGGACCAGACAGAGCTGTCGGCGATTCTTCCTATTGTGAAGTCATGCAGTGTGAAACCCCCTGTCGCCGATCCATCGTGCAATGTGAACACAGCAGCAACTGAATGCTACCCCAGATAGTCACGCAGTGTGAAAACAACGGCTATCCGATGAGTTTGAAAATCGATCAGTGAATTGGTGGGTTTTTGTTAAATGTGAGCCAAAATCATCACAATTAAAAGAACCAGACTTAAACTACTTCAGTCTGTGTGCATTGAATTTATTTAATACACGAGTTTCTCAATTTGAGTTGAATTATTGAAATAAATTAACTTTTCCATGACATTCTAATTTATTGAGATGCACCTGTATTGGTATTATAATATTAGTATTATAATTCTATAGAAGATCGTTCTTTTCAAGTAATCTGTTAACTAAATATATAAGCTGCAGTGATTTTTATGATGACAATGTACTTCAGTCAAATTTATATGCATCAATATGTCTGAGATCATTTGCAGTAACGTTAGCTGTGTCCTGCTTTTACAGTTGCTATGTAAGCAGACTTTTATGTACAGGTGCTCACCACTACCAAAACACATGTAACTGACTACAACAAAACACAGAAATCACAGTTTTGTTGCAACTTTAGTTGCTTCTTCACTTAGCATGTAGAGACATATAGGAATAACTGAATATTTCTCTTAAATGTGCCACAACCTGTTTTCCAGTAACCAAGAGAAGTGTCATCGCAGAAGAAATGTCAGAAGTTTCTCAGACACCTGTGAATACCGAGCAGTGCTTGGAGTCAGACAGTGGACATCATCTTTATTATACTTCTCTGACTGAACTAGCAAGGAGCAGTTAGAGTCGATGAGAAAGTAAGTTCAAATACATGTCTGCACTGACCATGATTATACTATGTAATATAATGTTTTCTGCAACAATTGGGGGGGAATCTTAACTGAAGAGACAAACTGACCAACAGGAAGCTATGGGTCTATTGAATGTGTATTTTTCAAGCATTTTATTGTGGCATTCACTGTTATTTTTCTGCACAGTGATGACTAGTGAAAAGTGTTTCTACTAATTAAAAGTAGAAAACGAATAGTTAACCCAGAATTCTGTCATCATTTACATTACATCAATTCCCCCACTTTTTTTCAAACCCCTGACTTTTGTTTTTCTGCAGAACTCAAAAGAAGATACTTTGAAAAATGCTGGTAATCAAAACCAACAGGCTTGTCACATGTTCACTTTAAATTTCAATCATACTGGACACAGCCACTTAATGTGCTAGAATTAAATGGGTGTGCAGCATGTCTTTCCACATCTTAGTCTAGTGAGTTCTTTGCTTGGGAGCTTTCATTTCTGCACCTGTAAAGAGCAAATAATGCAGAAGTATCTATTACTAAAGGTCGAACTGAATGCAGCAAACTGAATGAAATTAAATGCACACACACATACCACGGGATAAATAAAATATATATATATATATATATATATATATATATATATATATTCTGTATGTATGTGTGTGTGCATTTAATTTCATTCAGTTTGCTGCATTCAGTTCGACCTTTAGTAATAGATACTTCTGCATTATTTGCTCTTTACAGGTGCAGAAATGAAAGCTCCCAAGCAAAGAACTCACTAGACTAAGATGTGGAAAGACATGCTGCACAATGACCCACAATGAGCAACAACCAAGAACAGTATTCACTGATTACCTTTAAAAATGATTCATAGTAACAGTTTGGTAACAATTATTTAAATTATTTTACCAAGTACAAAAGGTTTAATTCGAAAACTTTGCCATTTACCAATGTGTTTTTCAAAACACCTTTTAAATTTGTTATGTTTTAAACTTTATTTATTAAATGTTACAGTCCAAGTGTACATATACATGCCTCATTCATTCAAGTAAATGCATGGGTAAAGCTAGTTATTTTAGGGACTTTCATAATAATGAGATGTTTATAGATTTGTAAAGTCATGACTCATGTTATTTATGTAGGTCCAGGAAGAGTGGGCTCGCATCATCGCCCCCTTCCTCACCGGAGAAGCGCAGCGGGCCTATTATGCCCTGAGGGCACCCCGGAACGAACAGTATGATGAGCTCAAAGCCGAAATCCTAGCCCGGGTGGGCCTATCGCCCATGGGGGCGGCGCTACAGTTCTATCAATGGATCTATGATGAACGGCAGCCAGTGAGAGCGCAATCAGCACAATTTGATGAAAGCCTCAAACGGTTCAGAAAGCCTCGGTTTCCCATCACTACATATTAGCGCCACCATCGTCTCTCCTCCGATGCAATCGCGGCTGCTGTATAAGTAAAATTAACTTATACTCCTCATAAACAACATCGAGTGAAAAAGAAAAAGAAAAAGACGAAAATAATCTCAGTCGAACTCGCTGGTCTGGGTTTCAATCGCAGTTTTGTCCGCTGCAGGCGTGTGAGAAATAGCTAGCTAACGGATGACCCGTCATTTAGACAGGTTTTCGCCGATCACAGTCTCTCGAGGAAAAGAAAGAGCGATAAAAAGTTAATGGCGGAAAATAACGTCCATACAACTAACTTATCTAAAACAAAGTTTACAGCTTCTCATCCACAGCTGGTTGAATTCACACACAATCACGGTGACAAAATGGTGTCGTCAACTGACTCGCAGCACCAGTGTGAGGAGGCGTGGTCATGATATAAACTTAATAATATGAGTTAATCTAACCTTGATATTTTACATTTGTCAAAACAAATATAGAGTCTTAGTTGAGCTCTTAATGAAAAATATTTATATTTATCAGTGTTTTGAACTAAAAAAATATTACTTGAAAAATAAAACAAATAATGGTAAATTTAATTGAAAGACAAATTATTAATTGGATGAAGTACCCCTTGAAAACTTTATTCAGTGTGCTGGCTAATAAATAACTGAACTCAACCTGATAATAAACATTTGTTTGTGTAATAGGTTAAATTACCATTGCCATCACACAACAGCTTTTCATATCCCAGTTTTTCAGTCAAGCCGATGTATACGAGCTGCTATGTGGATCTTACGATGTATGAAGTCTTTGATATTCTGTGGTGCACTGTTCACAGCAGTGATAGAAATTAATCTACCAATAAGCTTAAAATGAATGGGGTCTTTATAGGCCTCTGAAGTAGACTATTGTCCCATATCTCAAAAACGCTGCAGTAAAATGGTTTGATATGAGGTGTGCATATAGTATGGGACGTCCCGTATAAGAATTTACAATTCATTTATTCTACTTATTAGAAATGGGGTCTTTATAGCCCTCTAAAGCACCATATAGTCCCATATCTAAAAAATGCTGCAGTAAAATGTTTTTATATGAGCTGTGCCTATAATATGGAATGTCCCTTATAGGAACTGACTATTGTTTTTTCTTATTATTAGAAATGGGGTCTTTACAGACCTCTAAAGTGTCATATGGTCCCATATCTCAAAAATGCTGCAGTAAAATGGTTTTGTATGAGGTGTGCATATAGTATGGGACATCCCGTATAAGAACTGACCATTGGTTTTTTCTACTTATTAGAAATGGGGTCTTTATAGGCCTCTGAAGTAGAATAATGTCCAATATCTCAAAAACGCTGCAGTAAAATGGTTTTGTTTTAGGTATGCATATATTATGGGACGTCCTGTATAAGAACTGACGAATAATTTATTCTATTTTTTAGAAATGGGGTCTTTATAGCCTTCTAAAGCGCCATATGGTCACATATCACAAAAATGCTGCAGTAAAATGGTTTCGGATGAGGTGTGCATATAGTATGGGACTTCATGTATAAGAACTGACCATTAATTTATTCTACTTATTAGAAATGGGGTCTTTATAGGCCTCTGAAGTAGAATAATGTGCCCTATCTCAAAAACGCTTCAGTAAAATGGTTTTGTATTAGGTGTGCAAATAGTATTGGACGTCCTGTATAAGAACTGACCATTGGTTTGTTCTACTTATTAGAAATGGGGTCTTTATAGCCCTCTCAAGTGCCATATGCTCCCATATCTCAAAAAATGCTGCAGTAAAATGGTTTGATATGAGGTGTGCATTTAGTATGGGACTTCCCGTATGAGATCTGACCATTGTTTTTTTCTACTTATTAAAAATGGGGTCTTTATAGGCCTGTAAAGCACCATATAGTCCCATATCTCAAAAAATGCTGCAGTAAAATGATTTCATATGAGGTGTGCATATAGTATGGAATGACGCGTATAAGAACTGACCATTAATTTATTCTACTTATTAGAAAGGGGGTCTTTATAGGCCTCTAAAATGTAATAATGTGTCATATCTTGAAAATGCTGCAGTAAAATGGATTAATATAAGGTCTGCATATAGTATGGTATGTCCTGTATGAGAACTAACAATTCGCTTTTTCTACTTATTAGAAATGGGGTCTTTATAGCCCTCTAAAGTGCCAAATGGTCCCATATCTTAAAAATGCTGCAGTAAAATGATTTAATATGAGGTGTGCATATAGTATGGGACATCCCGTATAAGAACTGACCATTGTTTTTTTCTACTTATTAGAAATGGGGTCTTTATAGCCCTCTAAAGTGCCAAATGGTCCCATATCTTAAAAATGCTGCAGTAAAATGATTTAATATGAGGTGTGCATATAGTATGGGACATCCCGTATAAGAACTGACCATTGTTTTTTTCTACTTATTAGAAATGGGGTCTTTATAGCCCTCTAAAGCGCCATATGCTTCCATATCTCAAAAAATGCTGCAGTAAAATGGTTTCAGAAGAGGTGTGCATATAGTATGGGACATCCCGTGTAAGAACTGACGATTCATTCATTCTACTTATTAGAAATCTGGCATTTATAGGCCTCTGAATTAGAATAATGTCCCATATCTCAAAAACGGTGCAGTAAAATGGTTTCAGAAGAGGTGTGCATACAGTATGTAATGTTCTGTATAAGAACTAAACATTGTTTTTTCCTGCTTATTAGATATGGGGTCTTTATAGCCCTTTAAAGTGTATTAATGTGTCATATCTTGGAAATGCTGCAGTAAAGTGTTTTGATATGAGGTGTGCATATAGTATGGGACGTCCCGTATAGGAACTTACGATTAATTTATTCTACTTAGAAATGGGGCATCTCCAAAACGCTGCAGTAAAGTGGTTTGATATGAGGTGTGCATATAGTATGGGATGTCCCGTATAGGAATTTACGATTAATTTAATCTACTTAGAAATGGGGTCTTTATAGCCCTCTTGTCCCTTATTTTATACTTATTAGAAATGTGGTCTTTATAGCCCTTCAAAGTGTCATTATGTCCCATATCTCCAAAATGCTGCAGTACAATGGCTTGATATGAGGTGTGCATATAGTATGGGACGTCCTGAATAAGAACCAACAACTGTTTTTTTCTACTTATTAGAAATGGGAATTGTATAACCTTCTAAAGTGTAATAATGTCTGATGTCTCGAAAACGCTGGAGTAAAATGGTTTGATATGAGGTGTGCATATAGTATGGGACGTCCCTTATAAGAACCGACCATTGTTTTTTTCTACTTATTAGAAATGGGAATTGTATAACCTTCTAAAGTGTAATAATGTCTGATGTCTCGAAAACGCTGGAGTAAAATGGTTTGATATGAGGTGTGCATATGGGACGTCCCGTATAAGAACTGACCATTCTTTTCTTCTACTTATTAGAAATGAGGTCTTTATAGCCTTCTAAATTGTAATATTATCCTATATCTCGAAAATGCTGTAGTAAAATGGTTTGATATGAGGTGTGCATATAGTATGGGACGTCCTGAATAAGAACCTACCATTGTTTTTTTCTGCTTATTAGAAATGTGTCCTTTATAGCCCTTTAAAGTGTAATAATGTACGATATCTCCAAAATGCTGCAGTAAAATGGTTTGATATGAGGTGTGTATATAGTATGGGATGTCCCGTATAAGAACTTACCATTCTTTTCTTCTACTTATTAGAAAAGAGGTCTTTATAGCCTTCTAAAGTGTAATATTATCCTTTGAAAATTATAGTAATACAGAACAGTCAAAGACAACAATAAATTACACGAATATTAAAGCAGATGGGCAAAGAAAATCCTAAAAAATGTAATCATATCTCAATTCTGGGCATCTAGATGAAAAGCGCTCTGAAAGAGATAATTTCACATAATTTGTCATTTGTCACCGCAGTCTGACAAATTACAAATTATTTCCATGTCTTCCACCTTTTTTATGATCGGAAATCACGCTTTCTCCGGTTCTCTCTCACAGACGCACACACACTCGCGCACACACGCGGACAGAAACTTGTCGCCAACACCGCCCCGCGAATTTATCAATAAAATAGTTTTGCAGCTCTCAAGCCTTTGTTATTAGCTCTAAAATTACGTTTTGGAATTAGCAATGGAAGGTTTGGGATGAGGTGCGTAAAAAATAGTTCAACACATTTCAGGACGGAAAATGTCTTGAAACAAATCATCTGAACAATGTCTTGATGTGTGGTTGTGACCCCTCCTGGCCGTTAAAATTATTAGAGAAATAACTCCCAAAGTGGCACGCCCGCTCCTATTAATGGAATGGTCTTTCTGAGTCCTCAAACAAATTAAGAGCTACATTCGATTTTTATTGACTGAACGCAAGCGCTTATTCCGATAGAAAACACTGTAACGTTTCCACTGATTAAGAAATATTTTTGTTTGCTTGGGTGGTAACATTAGGCCTATTATATTAATATGGAAGGGGGGCCCAAAAATGTGTTTTGCCTATGTCACGAAAAGAGGTACATCCGGCCCTGTGTGTGTTTTCGGTAACTTACATTGACGGAGAAATGAGCTGGGTGTCATCTGAAAGTTTTAGATCCCGTCAGTTTTCCACCGGAGCCGCTCCCGTCAGTTCCCTTTCATGGGAACTTCGAACTCTGCGCGCGATTCAAATGCTCCGCTCTCCACCCAAATATAAAAGCTGCTGTCGGTTAATGAAGATTTGACGGAAGAACTCGCGGCTCGATTGGACTCTTGTCGTGTCAGAAAGTGATACGACTTTCAGTTTTATGGACGTCGCCATCTTTGATTTCACTTTGGTCCCTGTCGCTATGGTTACTGGTAAGGAATACGGACTTGTTGCACGTGCATACAGACAGCTTTCTAAACACAACTGCAAGCTGCTCTGTGAGCGGGACATTTCGAGACTAAAGAAAATGCGGTTGTCAATCCCAATAACTGACAGTGTGAACGTAGCCAGTGAGCAGCTCCGTTTGTTTGTCCGACTGAGCAACAGTAACTAAGGGGGGCGGGGCTTACCGATAGGTCAATTATGAGCCATTCTATAAGGTGACATTTCAGCACTTGACAAACGGAGAAGTAGCACTTAAAGCACGGCTACGTGCGATTGCATTTTACCATCGTTCGTTATTGTATAACGTGCATTTCCCAAAAATGCACTTAACGCAATCGCACGTAGTCGTATTTTAAGTGCTACTTAAGAGTCGCTATCCGTTTGTCAAGTGCTGAAATGTCAGCTTATAGAATGGCTCACAATTGTAGCACACGCTCGTTTATTGAAATGTTAACCTAATGCTGCGTTCCAGACAACTCGTCTCGGATATAATAACAATTATTATATTATAATATATTATATTATGCTATAGTGTATAATATTATACTTTACATAATATATATATATATATATATATAGAGAGAGAGAGAGAGACTTTATTTCTGGGTCCAATACATGGCTGGTTTTCGTGCACGTCAGCAAGTCATTGACAGATTATTTCACCCAGTCTTTGAAGCATATTTCCTACATTACTTCTTTTTGTTCATTTTTTTGTTCAGTCATTTAATTTAGATGTGTATTTCTATTTTTCTGCCCTTTTTAATTATTTAATTAATAAATTAATATAAAAAACTAGTAATAAAGTGTACAATAAAGTACAATCAAATCCTTATATTATAATCACATTGCATTTGAATAAACTTAAAGGTGTAATCTACGGATTGTCCTGCAGGTGACCGCATAAATCTGTCTTCGATGCACTTAGGGCTTTGCGATTACTCCAGAGCACTCGTAGATCTACGATGATTTTCAAGTGCTACTTAAGTTACGATGCTTTTGAGAAACAGACCGTAATATTAAGATTAGTCGTACGATCGTTTTTACGACCTTCTTAGGCTTACGAAGCTTTTGTCTCGATAACGATTGATCTTAGCGCTTAAGAGCGTTTTCTACGAGTCAATTTACGATCGTTCGCTATTGTTTCACGTGCGTTTCCCAGAAATGCACTTAACACAATCGCACGTAGCCGTATTTTAAGTGATACTTAGGAGTCACTATCCGTTTGTCAAGTGCTGAAATGTCAGCTTATAGAATGGCTCGTAATTGTAGTACACGCTCGTTTATTGAAATGTTAACCTAATGCTGCGTTCCAGACAACTCGGATATAATAACTATAATACAATATTATATTAGCCTATATTCTATTCTATTCTATTCTATTCTATTCTATTATGTTATATTCTATTATATTATATTATATTATATTGTATTATATTATAGTGTATAATATTATACTTTACATAATAATATATAATATACTTTAAAGCATGTTTCCTAAATTACTTCTTTTATTTATTTATTTATTTTGTTCAGTCATTTAATTTAGCTGTGTATTTCTATTTTTCTGCCCTTTTAAATTATTTCACTTATAAATTAATAATAAAAAAGAGTAATAAAGTGTACAATAAAGTACAATCAAATCCTTATAT
>NW_015505227.1:2369931-2384850 GCF_001515645.1 Sinocyclocheilus grahami
CTGAGTAGGGAACGAGACACTGTGTCCTCTAGGTTTCTTGCCATGCTGCGGACGCAAGCTTCAGACGAAGAAGTGAATGATGTGTAGCTCCCGGCGCCGATTTATACTGTAGTCGCACCGGTAGTGACGTCATGGCTGTCGCCGGCCAACGAGTTGGTGTTTTTTCAATGTATGCTTCAGACATGGGTCACGATGAGGCGTTCCCCATAGCGACCCCTAGAGGACGCAGTGTCTCGTTCCCTACTCAGGGAACCATGGTTACATAAGTAACCTGAGACGTTTTGTGTTCTGCGCGCGATTCAAATGCTCCGCTCTCCACCCAAATATAAAAGCTGCTGTCGGTTAATGAAGATTTGACGGAAGAACTCGCGGCTCGATTGGACTCTTGTCGTGTCAGAAAGTGATACGACTTTCAGTTTTATGGACGTCGCCATCTTTGATTTCACTTTGGTCCCTGTCGCTATGGTTACTGGTAAGGAATACGGACTTGTTGCACGTGCATACAGACAGCTTTCTAAACACAACTGCAAGCTGCTCTGTGAGCGGGACATTTCGAGACTAAAGAAAGTGCGGTTGTCAATCCCAATAACTGACAGTGTGAACGTAGCCAGTGAGCAGCTCCGTTTGTTTGTCCGACTGAGCAACAGTAACTAAGGGGGGCGGGGCTTACCGATAGGTCAATTATGAGCCATTCTATAAGGTGACATTTCAGCACTTGACAAACGGAGAAGTAGCACTTAAAGCACGGCTACGTGCGATTGCATTTTACCATCGTTCGTTATTGTATAACGTGCATTTCCCAAAAATGCACTTAACGCAATCGCACGTAGTCGTATTTTAAGTGCTACTTAAGAGTCGCTATCCGTTTGTCAAGTGCTGAAATGTCAGCTTATAGAATGGCTCACAATTGTAGCACACGCTCGTTTATTGAAATGTTAACCTAATGCTGCGTTCCAGACAACTCGTCTCGGATATAATAACAATTATTATATTATAATATATTATATTATGCTATAGTGTATAATATTATACTTTACATAATATATATATATATATATATATATATATGGGACATTTCGAGACTAAAGAAAATGCGGTTGTCAATCCCAATAACTGACAGTGTGAACGTAGCCAGTGAGCAGCTCCGTTTGTTTGTCCGACTGAGCAACAGTAACTAAGGGGGGCGGGGCTTACCGATAGGTCAATTATGAGCCATTCTATAAGGTGACATTTCAGCACTTGACAAACGGAGAAGTAGCACTTAAAGCACGGCTACGTGCGATTGCATTTTACCATCGTTCGTTATTGTATAACGTGCATTTCCCAAAAATGCACTTAACGCAATCGCACGTAGTCGTATTTTAAGTGCTACTTAAGAGTCGCTATCCGTTTGTCAAGTGCTGAAATGTCACCTTATAGAATGGCTCACAATTGTAGCACACGCTCGTTTATTGAAATGTTAACCTAATGCTGCGTTCCAGACAACTCGTCTCGGATATAATAACAATTATTATATTATAATATATTATATTATGCTATAGTGTATAATATTATACTTTACATAATATATATATATATATATATATATATATAGAGAGAGAGAGAGAGACTTTATTTCTGGGTCCAATACATGGCTGGTTTTCGTGCACGTCAGCAAGTCATTGACAGATTATTTCACCCAGTCTTTGAAGCATATTTCCTACATTACTTCTTTTTGTTCATTTTTTTGTTCAGTCATTTAATTTAGATGTGTATTTCTATTTTTCTGCCCTTTTTAATTATTTAATTAATAAATTAATATAAAAAACTAGTAATAAAGTGTACAATAAAGTACAATCAAATCCTTATATTATAATCACATTGCATTTGAATAAACTTAAAGGTGTAATCTACGGATTGTCCTGCAGGTGACCGCATAAATCTGTCTTCGATGCACTTAGGGCTTTGCGATTACTCCAGAGCACTCGTAGATCTACGATGATTTTCAAGTGCTACTTAAGTTACGATGCTTTTGAGAAACAGACCGTAATATTAAGATTAGTCGTACGATCGTTTTTACGACCTTCTTAGGCTTACGAAGCTTTTGTCTCGATAACGATTGATCTTAGCGCTTAAGAGCGTTTTCTACGAGTCAATTTACGATCGTTCGCTATTGTTTCACGTGCGTTTCCCAGAAATGCACTTAACACAATCGCACGTAGCCGTATTTTAAGTGATACTTAGGAGTCACTATCCGTTTGTCAAGTGCTGAAATGTCACCTTATAGAATGGCTCACAATTGTAGCACACGCTCGTTTATTGAAATGTTAACCTAATGCTGCGTTCCAGACAACTCGTCTCGGATATAATAACAATTATTATATTATAATATATTATATTATGCTATAGTGTATAATATTATACTTTACATAATATATATATATATATATATATAGAGAGAGAGAGAGAGAGAGAGAGACTTTATTTCTGGGTCCAATACATGGCTGGTTTTCGTGCACGTCAGCAAGTCATTGACAGATTATTTCACCCAGTCTTTGAAGCATATTTCCTACATTACTTCTTTTTGTTCATTTTTTTGTTCAGTCATTTAATTTAGATGTGTATTTCTATTTTTCTGCCCTTTTTAATTATTTAATTAATAAATTAATATAAAAAACTAGTAATAAAGTGTACAATAAAGTACAATCAAATCCTTATATTATAATCACATTGCATTTGAATAAACTTAAAGGTGTAATCTACGGATTGTCCTGCAGGTGACCGCATAAATCTGTCTTCGATGCACTTAGGGCTTTGCGATTACTCCAGAGCACTCGTAGATCTACGATGATTTTCAAGTGCTACTTAAGTTACGATGCTTTTGAGAAACAGACCGTAATATTAAGATTAGTCGTACGATCGTTTTTACGACCTTCTTAGGCTTACGAAGCTTTTGTCTCGATAACGATTGATCTTAGCGCTTAAGAGCGTTTTCTACGAGTCAATTTACGATCGTTCGCTATTGTTTCACGTGCGTTTCCCAGAAATGCACTTAACACAATCGCACGTAGCCGTATTTTAAGTGATACTTAGGAGTCACTATCCGTTTGTCAAGTGCTGAAATGTCACCTTATAGAATGGCTCACAATTGTAGCACACGCTCGTTTATTGAAATGTTAACCTAATGCTGCGTTCCAGACAACTCGTCTCGGATATAATAACAATTATTATATTATAATATATTATATTATGCTATAGTGTATAATATTATACTTTACATAATATATATATATATATATATATAGAGAGAGAGAGAGAGAGAGAGAGACTTTATTTCTGGGTCCAATACATGGCTGGTTTTCGTGCACGTCAGCAAGTCATTGACAGATTATTTCACCCAGTCTTTGAAGCATATTTCCTACATTACTTCTTTTTGTTCATTTTTTTGTTCAGTCATTTAATTTAGATGTGTATTTCTATTTTTCTGCCCTTTTTAATTATTTAATTAATAAATTAATATAAAAAACTAGTAATAAAGTGTACAATAAAGTACAATCAAATCCTTATATTATAATCACATTGCATTTGAATAAACTTAAAGGTGTAATCTACGGATTGTCCTGCAGGTGACCGCATAAATCTGTCTTCGATGCACTTAGGGCTTTGCGATTACTCCAGAGCACTCGTAGATCTACGATGATTTTCAAGTGCTACTTAAGTTACGATGCTTTTGAGAAACAGACCGTAATATTAAGATTAGTCGTACGATCGTTTTTACGACCTTCTTAGGCTTACGAAGCTTTTGTCTCGATAACGATTGATCTTAGCGCTTAAGAGCGTTTTCTACGAGTCAATTTACGATCGTTCGCTATTGTTTCACGTGCGTTTCCCAGAAATGCACTTAACACAATCGCACGTAGCCGTATTTTAAGTGATACTTAGGAGTCACTATCCGTTTGTCAAGTGCTGAAATGTCACCTTATAGAATGGCTCACAATTGTAGCACACGCTCGTTTATTGAAATGTTAACCTAATGCTGCGTTCCAGACAACTCGTCTCGGATATAATAACAATTATTATATTATAATATATTATATTATGCTATAGTGTATAATATTATACTTTACATAATATATATATATATATATATATAGAGAGAGAGAGAGAGAGAGAGAGACTTTATTTCTGGGTCCAATACATGGCTGGTTTTCGTGCACGTCAGCAAGTCATTGACAGATTATTTCACCCAGTCTTTGAAGCATATTTCCTACATTACTTCTTTTTGTTCATTTTTTTGTTCAGTCATTTAATTTAGATGTGTATTTCTATTTTTCTGCCCTTTTTAATTATTTAATTAATAAATTAATATAAAAAACTAGTAATAAAGTGTACAATAAAGTACAATCAAATCCTTATATTATAATCACATTGCATTTGAATAAACTTAAAGGTGTAATCTACGGATTGTCCTGCAGGTGACCGCATAAATCTGTCTTCGATGCACTTAGGGCTTTGCGATTACTCCAGAGCACTCGTAGATCTACGATGATTTTCAAGTGCTACTTAAGTTACGATGCTTTTGAGAAACAGACCGTAATATTAAGATTAGTCGTACGATCGTTTTTACGACCTTCTTAGGCTTACGAAGCTTTTGTCTCGATAACGATTGATCTTAGCGCTTAAGAGCGTTTTCTACGAGTCAATTTACGATCGTTCGCTATTGTTTCACGTGCGTTTCCCAGAAATGCACTTAACACAATCGCACGTAGCCGTATTTTAAGTGATACTTAGGAGTCACTATCCGTTTGTCAAGTGCTGAAATGTCAGCTTATAGAATGGCTCGTAATTGTAGTACACGCTCGTTTATTGAAATGTTAACCTAATGCTGCGTTCCAGACAACTCGGATATAATAACTATAATACAATATTATATTAGCCTATATTCTATTCTATTCTATTCTATTCTATTCTATTCTATTCTATTATGTTATATTCTATTATATTATATTATATTATATTGTATTATATTATAGTGTATAATATTATACTTTACATAATAATATATAATATACTTTAAAGCATGTTTCCTAAATTACTTCTTTTATTTATTTATTTATTTTGTTCAGTCATTTAATTTAGCTGTGTATTTCTATTTTTCTGCCCTTTTAAATTATTTCACTTATAAATTAATAATAAAAAAGAGTAATAAAGTGTACAATAAAGTACAATCAAATCCTTATATTATAATCATATTGCACTTGAACAAAGTTAAAGGTGTAATCTGCCGATTGTAATGCAGGTGTCTTCTTACGATGCGCTTAGGGCTTTATGATTTATGATTACTCCAGAACACTCGTAGTCGTAGATCTACGATGATTTTCAAGTGCTACTTAAGTTACGATGATTTTGGGAAACAGACCTTATATTGAGATCAGTCGTGCGGAACTTCTTAGGCTTACGAAGCTTTTGGGAAACGCAGCCCAGTTCAGTTGCAGTTCTGGTGCCTCCATCCCAAATACTGTACAACTCGACGTACATTCGCATCAAATTTTAACTCAGTGGTAGAGTTACACTCACGGGACACAGCACTTAATCGAAATCACAAAAGTTTGTAATTTGCACGTGCTTTAAAGACTTGTAGGTTAAACATTTCATTCACATGCTGTTTTGCATGTGCTTTTTCTGAGTGCATGGATTTGATGAAGGAGCGGCCGGCAGGCTTGCGGCAACCACATGTGACGACCCCAGACTGGACTCAGCTTCGTCCACGGTGAAAGCCGAAGTTGAAGTATTTCCTCAGCGACCAGCACGGATCAGCTCTAGGCATGACGAAGCATATATCGTCCTCTTTTGGAAGGCCAAACAAAGTAGTTTTGCTTTCACAACAAAACACAGCGTCTTCACGACATGGCGGCAGCAACAATACTACAGCGAGAATAAAAATTACACCTTCTTTCTTTGCGTGAACATTTGGGCGGTGTTATGCAAATCTTCCCACATAGTGACGTAGACATGTGGGGGCGTGTTTAAACGAGGCATTTTAGGAGAGCGTGGACAAGTCTTAACTTTTATAAAGAATATCTCTTTGGATTTGAGACTTTAGTCTATGCAACTTTACAGATCTTCTTTATGCACCAAGAGCTTGTAACACTTCAAAGAGAAAGGAAAAATTGAAATCGCATCATATGACCCCTTTAATGAAAACCAGGTGATCCCCACAAGTTAATTTTTTTGCTCTTAATGGGGGGTCCATTAATGCTTATTGGAGGTTCGGGACACACCCCCAGACTTCCCTTAATTCAAACACTGTAAATAGGTGGTCCTATTTAGGTGGGCTTCAGCCCCCTATCTGTCATCTCAGCACCCCAAAACTATCTGAACAATCGGGCCAGTGCAGCTTCCTCAAGAAAGTTTATTATTCTCACGTGTTTTAAGTCTTGTCAAATTAAACATTAAAGACATTTTAAGCCATTCAAGCGCATGACAGCACGACAGAGATCGCATGTCATTTCCTAAGGTTGAATCTCATAGGTTTAATTCTGGCTGACATATTAATAATAATTCCTTACATTTATATAGCTCTTTTCTGGGCACTCAAAGCACTTTACATAGAAGGGGGTATCTCCTCATCCACCACCAGTAAAGTGACCGTTGGGGCTCTGAGTGTCAAGCTTGATGAGGATTTAGTCCAAGCTTTGAAAGGTAAACTGAAAACGATCAAAGGGCCTGTTTACACCAGAAAAAAACACATGAAGTGTGTAAAGAGGCCCAAAGAAATTTAAATGCATATCTATGCACATTATAATACATGTGATATTCAAAAACATCACTCAAAACCACTGATGAATTATTTTTCCTTTCACATACCCTGCGATGCAGATTTCAAAGACCACAGTGTATGAATTGCAAGCCCTCAGATGCAGAAAATGCAACAAGTCGTAATCAAAGAAAAGTGATCATCCACTTGAAGATGACAATGGTGACATTTGAAATTCTTTGTTTCTTTGTTTGGTTTAGTCATGTGCAGGCTTAACTTTGTAAAAAAGAAATGCACTTTATTCACTTCTGCTCTTTTTTTTCAGTAATGTGTGTGCATAAAATTGTATTATACTTTTTTTATTCAGTGATGGAATATTCATAGCGTACTTTCCAGTAATACAGGTATAACGGAAATGTTCTACACATTGATTAAAGTAGTAGTTATAGCATTTCACTGATCTTTATTTTAATTTATTATAATTTATTACAATTATTTTGGTCAAGAGTTTGTATATGCTGCTGTACTTTTTAAATGTACTCAAGGAATTTATTGTTGTAATGTACACAGGATATAGTACATTAAAGTTTTCTAGATGTGAAAGTGTGTGTATGTATGTGTATGTCATGTTCATTTAATAATTTTTGTACTTTTTAATATACCAATTTAGAATGCTGAAAAATACCTCTATAACAAACTAATTGTGTGCTGGTAATTCATTTATAATGAGCTGAAATGCTATTGAAAATGTACTAGAAGTACATTAAAGTGAAGCATAAAATATATTCTAACTGTACTTCAAGAAGTGTATTTTAAATAATGTGAAGAAGTACAATTAAATTACACTAAAGGTACTTTAAGCTGTTACATTTTAACAAAACTAAATATATTCAAATATATTGCAATTAGCTTAAAGTTCATCTTAAGTATATCTTAAAAGAGCATTTCACATATTTAAAGCTGCAGTCTGTAACTTTTGGCGCTCTAGAGGTTAATAAACAGAACTGCGTGCGTCTTGCGGAAGAACATTGTTGCCAGAGCTACTTAAAGCTGCAGTCTGTAACTTTTGGCGCTCTAGAGGTTAATAAACAGAACTGCGTGCGTCTTACGGAAGAACATTGTTGCCGGAGCTACTTCTCTGTTTATGTCTATGACCTACCCGAACCAGTCGAAATAGTCCGAATATAAACACTTATTATAGGTGTACCGTAGTGTTTCAGGACAAGCCAAACACACGGTTTAGAAAATGATTCATGGTGCACTCGATTATTATATAAATTTTGAACACAAAAAAGTTAAAGTAGTTCCAAAATAACACATTTATGCAATTAATATAGAGTAATAAAAATATAATAAGTGCATTTATATTAATACAACTTAAGTGTATTTCTTTTTTTACATGGGACAGCAAGAATGACTTTCCCCCAGCTACAAATAGCAGAATGTGCATAGCTTTAGGACCTTGGGAAATCTTCATGTTCTGTGAAGGCCCATAAACTTGTGGCATGTCTCATTGGCAGGGTCATTGTACAAGCAAGCTGCTCTTGATTCAGTGTGCTTCAAGCTTACCAGTTCATAGCACACACTGATAACACAGAAACCATTGCTTTTTTTTAAAAACACAAATCAACACACAACCACATCAGTTGAGCTGCAGCATTCCAGACTGCGAAAACACCCACTGACATGCATAATTTACAATTTATATGCGACCATAGGCATTTTATCAGACACAGATAAGGTTGTGGCTGCACTTAACAGGTTGACAGAAGTCAGACGTACAGTATGCTGCCAACCACAGGACACAACCACAACTCTGTATGCACATTAAGCCACAGATTTATTGTAAAAGGATGCAAGCAGTTACATAAGCAAAGACATGAATTTAATCTGGTTCCCAACCATTAATCAACTCAGCACGAAACTAGATACATATAAACAAGCATTTGGGACTTATTGCTAATAACATGCTCTCTACTGTACATTAACCCTATGAAGCCTAGTGTGGCCTATTTGATTGATATGATCAAAACTTTGCTGAAAAACTTTTGTACAATATTCTACATGCTTTCTGTTGTATGTTTGATAGTTTATACTTTTTTTAGTAAGTAAAAGGTATTTTATTATCATTTTACAGACCCCATTGTAGTACATGTTTCTTTTTGCTGTGAAATCTTGATACTCATAAAATGTAAGAATAGCTTTTATATTGTTAGTAATATTTGAAGACGAACACTTAGTTTTCATGATTATCTATACATCATGCTTTAGAAAAATAATGTAATGTAAAATGTATCAAATATGATACATAAGGCTTTTGAGGAACGTTTGTTTGCACCTCTTCCAATCATCATTGTATTGCATTGTATGTTTCGTCAAAAATGAAAACTACAGATCACAAAACTAAGCATTTAAATACCATTTTACTAGACATATTATTCGGAGATATGTGACAGCTTAAATTTACATGCATTTTATGTAAGTAGTCTGCTGAACATTTATAAATAGCTCATTAATTTACATTACAAGCGATCAGATTTTCATCTTACTTTTTGCCCATATAAATATCAGCAACTGCACCAAATTGCATGATAATGCTTTTGATGATTTGCTGGATTGACTGTTTTCAAAGCAACAACCAAACTGCAACCTTTAAAAATCTTAAAACATGAGAACAAGAAGAAGAAGAAGAAGAAAAAAAAGCCTGATCTAGCAGAAAACATTCAGTTCATGCAACTATCATGCCATGCTCAGAAAAACAATGAGATGGCCCTAATTTGCATTCATGAACATGATCGTTCTGTTTTCTTTTAACAGTGCTGTGCAAAATACAGTATGGCCTGAAGGAGGCACTACATGGAAATAACTGGACCAATGAGAACGATCATGAACCAAGCTGTCCTCTCCCTGAGGTACCAAATTAACATATACAGCTATCAGGTTAGTCAACCTGTTAGGAATCCACTACTGTGCTGGTACATTTCCCTAAAGCTATGCAATACAGCTGTGAAAATGATCAGCTCACTGATTTAAACAAGCTACATGGGGACTTGGTGACAGATTTCTTTTTAATTTGATTGTTTATATCTTTGTTCCATGGTTTAACTATTGCCCTGAAAGCTGAACAAATAAAATCCTCTCCTTATTTGAAATTGTTACAACCTGTTCTATTCACCCCTCTAGCTGAACATTTTAATTAAAACGCTGTCAGATGTTGATGTCCACCTCTGCAGAAGATTATCCATTTCCCTGCAATGACTGAGAACTGTTGTTGGTCCAAAATATTTAAATGATGCAATATTTCCCTAAAGAATATCATATCTTATCTAAGACCTGGTATGCTTTATGCAAGTTTATTGCTTTTTCTCCACATTTGTATTTTTTTCCCCAGCTGTTACCATTTAAACTATTTTTGTCATTGCCAAAGTTCACCACGTTATGAGTTTTAACAAGTTAATGATTAAAAGCACTGTATCTTTATAAAATGTTACAGGTCTTGCATTGTGCGTTCCAGCAGCATCCACCTCAAACCAGATATGTCAGTAATTTGAGTTTTGATGCAGCAGTTTTAGTGGTAATCTGGCTGCTATGACCTTTGTGTTTTTCTAACAAGTGTAGAAAAGACATTCCTGAAGGCGACATCTTCGGGTTGAGATGAAATGCAAAACCCCATTGCTAATGGGCAGTGATAGGTTATGACAAAAACACGTATAGTTTCTACCCGAAGCACTGGAAGATTGAGTTGTCTTTGAAATTTTGTGCCTAAAACACAGTTCAGGCTTTTGTGTGAAATATAATAATGTAGTATTTTTTCTTTTTAGTGATATTGGATATTGACTTGGGATTCACATTATGGATATCGGCATTAGCATGGCATTTTGTAGCTGTGCAAGTCTTCAGACGGCATTGCAGATTTCAGAAAAAGTGATTTGTGCATTCTGTAGTTGCAGTGCTAAAATGTATCTATTAAAATAGCTATTTGTGACTATCTTTTGAAAAGCAATACAGTGGGGTTGTTATTATCAGTGGAACAGTTCAGTCTTTCTCCTCAGAGTAGATGTCAGAGCTTTGAGGAGCCTGATAGTCTGAGAGAATTAAAACCATTGCAGTCTTCCGTGTGCACTGTGGCAACCGTGGTTTTGTGCTGGTAGAAAGGAAAAGAGTTTGTCCAAGGGTAGGAGGAGTCTTCTGTGATGCTGTGGGATGTTTATGGTAATTGTCTGATATGGGAAGGAATGAAGCTTTAATAACTTTTGATTTGGTGGATGATTTTTCTGATAATTATAACACAGAAATTGTGGTCAATGTTTTAGACTATAAACTAGTTTTGAGAATGTAATTATTTTCTGTTTAGTTCTTTTTTTCTGTGGCCTTTTTCCTTCTCTATGTTTTATACATATTGACATATAATACAATGCATTTTAGTAGATTTTGTATTCAATTTTGTATATTAAGTCCTCAAAAGCATGTGAAGGGGCTTCTCTGGGAAGACCGAAATGTTCTCTGACTGAATCATCATCACTATTTAACTTTTTACTCACTCTGAACAGACGGTTAAAAAAGACAGACAACTTTGACACAGAAAGATTTCATCACTCTGTCTCTATATCTGAGTTTTACAGTATTTAAATAGCTTCAGTTGACACAGGCCAAGCCTGTAGATTTTACTGGTGCAATAAAGCTCTGTCCTAGCAACAATATAGAAACATCATACGTACTCATAACTCTCTGGCTTACTCTCCTTTGCTTTTTTTTTTGCATGCATGTGACTAATTATGCTATCATCACTACAGAAATGAGAGCAATAGAGAGACTATAGAGACAAAGACAGATTTTAATTTGTTCAAGGACACAGAGGATGATTCAATGATGATGCATACAAACTGTATTTGCTGGTATTTGTATGGGGTTCATCTTAGGAAGTTGGTTGGATGATTTGTGGTTTATGTAAACGAATATCGCATTTCACGGACAGACAATTGTTGTAAACCATGGAAAAAGTCAAATGTGACCCTGGACCGCAAAATCAGTCATACGTGTCAATTTTTCGAAATTGAGATTTATACATCATCTGAAAGCTGAATAAATAAGCTTTCCATTGATGCATGGTTTGTTAGGATAGGACAATATTTGGACAAAATACAACTTTTTGAAAATCTGGAATCTGAGGGTGCAACAAAATCAAAATATTGAGAAAATCGCCTTTAAAGTTGTCCATATGAAGTCCTTAGCAATGCATATTACTAATCAAAAATTAAGTTTTGATATATTTACAGTAGGAAATTTACAAAATATCTTCATAGAACATGATCTTTTCTTAATATCCTAATTTTTGGCATAAAAGAAAAATTTATAATTTTGACACATAAAATATATTTTTGGTTATTGCTACTAATATACCCGTGCAACTTAAGACTGGTTTTGTGGTCCAGAGTCACAAATATAAGATATAGCTATAGTGGTTAGGGATTCTGGATGTCAATAATGACTGTTCTTGCAAGTCTACTTTGTTCTTGCAACTGTAAGATACTTTGGATAAAATCAACAACTGAACGATAATGAATAAATATTGAACAATAATTTTGTGAATTTAAGAGCTTGCCATAACTTTAGAGGTATGTCTCTGTGTAGGGAAGTTCTTTAGAGGGACAAACGCTTGCATATTCTTTGGGTAATCGTTTCAGGCAGCTTCAGGCGATCATTCAGCCATAAGACGATGCAGCTGTGGTTGTTGGCACACACAGCAGCTTCTCAGTGTGGCTGCCGCACAAACCAAACAAAGCTTTCTGTACCCACCTACTTACCGTTAAATTGCTTTCAACTATAGTAATATGTGAAGCTCAGTGCATATACTTGACTGTCTGAGATCCATGGAAATGTTACACTTAGAAAAGATTATGGATATTACAGTTGTTAACAATACATCTGTTTCACTGTATAAGACAGGTTTCCCTGAAGTGCTAATGTGTCTCTGAGAGTTCATTTTCCTTAATTTACTTCTTAATTAACTTAATTTCCTTTTAAACTTATAGTGGCTTTTCCTCAACACTTTTCTCTATTTAGTGATGAAGTGTGTGACCCACAGGGTCTAGAGAAGGATGTAAAGTTTTCTTTACAGTCACTCCTTTCACTCCCTTTCTTGTTGCTTTTGGCCTCTTGACATTAATGTAGGATGGGTGGCCGGTAACATTGTGGGAAGTCCAGCATTGTAAGATGCTTGGATCCCATTTTTCAAACTCAACTAATTTTCAGGCGTAAGTGAATCAGTGAGTAAATACACTACTGTTCAAAAGTTTATGGTGGATAAGAATCTTTAGAAAGGTTTTTGAAAGAGATCTTTTATGCTCGCCAAGGCTATACATTTTTGTTTTATTTTTTATCAAAGCAGTAATATTTTAAAATAGTATTACAATTTAAAATAACTTACTTTTCAGTACATTTTAAAAATGTGTTATTGTATTGACAAAGCTGAATTTTTAGCAGTCATTACTCCAATTTTTAGTGTCCTTCAGAAATTCTAATATGCTGATTTGCTGCTCAAGGAATATTTCTCATTGTTATCAATGTTGAAAATATTTGTGTCGCTTAATCTTTTTGCGCAAACTGTGATATTTTTTTCTAGGATTCTATTGATGAGTAGAAAGTTCAAATGACAGCATTTATTTGAAATACAAATCTTTTGAAACGTTAACACACAAATTTCATGCACACTTGCTGAATAAAAGTATTAATTAAAATGTATTATTAAAAATATAATTCATTTATTAAAAATCTTACTGACAGCAAACTAGTGCAAAATCCTGTAAAATGCTGCAAATTAACAATGCAATAAAAAGTTTGCTTGTCTGAGAACTGCAGGGAACTTTTCTCTACTTTTTAACTTCTGCTTTATATCTTCTGAATTACTCAATATATAAAAATAAAATAAAACCAGACTGATCTCAAAATGGCATATGATGCAATTTGAAGCAGCTTCCTAAAATAATAATAACATGATTTTTAAGAAATGTTCATGTGTGACTACATTGATCAATTACATAGACTACAGTTTATATTTAAATGTATATTATTTTTATATTTAGATACTGAAGCTAAAAGAGGAAGGTTTATGGAGAACTTGCAATCATGTCAACCTATCCACCTCTGACTCCCTCAGGGCCGAGGCAGTATTAAGAGCAGGAGGTTGTAAAAATCACACGGTAGTGCTCTACAGACAAAAGAGGATCCACTACTGTGTGCTCAATCGGTGTTCCCACAGTCACCACAGAAGACAATATCATTACAGTCTGTCCCAATTTACCACATCACTCACAATTCACAGGATTGGCCATTTTTTTTACTGTCATTTCCCACCTATTGCTGGGGCTTTACTGCAGACGTCACCCATTGAGTTATTGTCAGGCTCAGACAAGGGTACTGCAGACTGTTAGTCTCTAATGATCTGTGCATCCAAAGTGTTGTAGTTTACACCTCTAAACATGAGGAGATGTGATAGCATTACATGCAGCCATATTTAGGATACATTTTACTGTGTAGGGTAGTTCTTTTATTTTACAAATACCTTGTTGTTAAAGGCATTCTGTCTAAAGTGATGCTATGACATTCTTTACAAATATCAAGGAAATATTTCATCCATATAAAAAACAGCACACTTTTCCCTGTAGTTTTGTAGAGCACAAAAATAGTTTTGGTAGCCACAAATCAATTTGAATGTACAGCATTTAGCTCATTTTCTTTTAAGGGTTATCGTGACACAAGTCAGACAAGTTTAATTTACGCTGAGACACAGATTCAGCAGCCTTTTAACTAGAATTCACCTGTAGCAGGTGGAGGTAAAATAAGCCAACACACCTGGATATTCAGCAGGTGCCTTCATTCACATAACCATGGCTATAATGCTGTTCACCTTCTCAACTGCTTAATTCCTCATTTCTAGTGTGGTAACTGTGGTGTCTGTCCACTTTTGGCTGTGTGTATGGGGTTTTAAGTAGGATATTCTTAAAAGTCATGACTGTGTCATAATTTTATAGACAATGGTTGCTAGAACTCATTAGCTTTACAGTAAATTTAAATACTACCATTTAAAAAGTTTGGATTTGATTTATACATACCAAGGCTGCATTTATTCAGTCAAAGCGACAACAATTTTATGAAATATTATTACAATTTAAAATAACTGTTTT
>NW_015505227.1:2384946-2442579 GCF_001515645.1 Sinocyclocheilus grahami
TAAAAAATATCTTTTTTATATATATATATATATATATATATATATATATATATATATATATATATATATATGATAAGTGCTATTTATTCCTAGGATGGCAAAGACTGGTCATTACTCTAGTCTTCAGTGTCACACAATCCTTCAGAAATCATCCTAATATGCTGATTTGCTGCTCAGGAAACATTTCTTAATATTATAAATGTTGAAAACGTTTTGTGAAAACTGTGATTTTGATGAATAGAATGTTCATAAGAAGAGTATTTATTTGAAATAGAAATCTTTTGTAACATTATAAATGTCTTTACTGCCATTTTGCTCAATTCTGAGCAAAAGGATTTTCTTTCAAACATTTGAACTGTATATTTATGTATTCATACATTCATACATTTTTAAGTGTGGCTTAAGTCTATTTTGCTGCCACTGTCATATTTTCTGCATTAATTCAAGCTTTTCACATGCACACTTGCAGACATTATTTATTAGAGCAAGGTCTGTGAGGCTCTGTAGTCTCAGACGCTCCTCACCTGCTGATGTTTTGTCTGGTTACAGGCTGTTTGATTTTAGATTTTCAAGATCATAATTCAGCAGGTTGCGTCTAGGATTGAGTATAATGACAGGAGCTTTGTGTCTGTAAGTTGATAAGTAGTCTTTAAGATTACAGTGCTGTTTAGTCAACAGGTTGGTGTTAAACAATGACAAAAGTGTTGGTGCGAATTACTAGAGTTGCGTCGGCTGTAAAGGCTTGAGGATGTTAATGAGTAGAGCATTAATTGTTTTCTGTCCTTCTATAACCTTATTACTATTATTATTTATCTGGCAAAGAAAAGGCAGAAATACATGAAGTAAAATGTTTCCATAAATATTTTAATAATCAAATTTGTCATATATATTTTTTGGAAAGCATATATGTACACAAGTTCATCTACCACAGTGTTCAGGTGCAAAAATGCGAATAGTTGAAAAATGTTTATGAACAAACTTCAAAAGATCAAGTAATTTAAGAATGTAAGCAAGACTGTTATCTATATTACAGGACGATATACAACAAAACAGTTCTTCATGTGTGACGATATCAAGATTCTGAATAACTGTACAGATGCATGAATACAACAGCCTTAAAATGTCAAAGTATGGAGAAATTATTTTAATAATCAAATTTGTCATATATATTTTTTGGAAAGCATATATGTACACAAGTTCATCTACCACAGTGTTCAGGTGCAAAAATGCGAATAGTTGAAAAATGTTTATGAACAAACTTCAAAAGATCAAGTAATTTAAGAATGTAAGCAAGACTGTTATCTATATTACACGACGATATACAACAAAACAGTTCTTCATGTGTGACGATATCAAGATACAACAGCCTTAAAATGTCAAAGTATGGAGAAATTTTTTTTTTTGTGTCCCACAGAAGAAAAAAAGGCATACAGGTTTAGAGTGACACGTTGTAAATGAGGGTTTGTAAATGATAAATTAACTTTTTTGGGTAAACTATCATTTTAACATGCCAAAGACACCACTGTTCTTTTATCCTGAAGCACTGCCATAGGTTTTGGGCTGCGTGGCTGTCCTAGCTCCCCCTCTAGGTTTATGCAGATGGTCTGGTCTCCAGTGCAGGCAATGAGGACAGTGGCATCCTGTGGGATGGAGCATTGTCTGGACGGGGGAATAGAGAGCTGGCTGTGGAAGTCCAGTGAGCCAGGGGTAGCTCGAAGGAGGAAAGTGCAAAGTGTCCACTGGCCTTGTGGTGGCACTGTAGGGGGTTGAATAGCCTGAGAGGCCACCCATGCCCAGATGAGAGTATAGCTGAAGGGGCAAGCGGGGTAGCAGTGGGTAGGGGAGTCCAGCAGCCGCCTGACTCACCATGAAGGCACACAGGCTTGGGTCCAGTGGATTAGGCCAGTTCAGACTGTGACGCTGCCTCTTGTCCTTCATCCTCCTGTTCTGGAACCAGACCTATAATGAAACAGAGGGATAAATGGTCTTAGTAAAGGACACAGTAGGATTAGGTAATGGTAGATGTACAATAAAATTTTCAGTTTCAGCAGGGATGGAGATCAGGTGTCTGATCTTATGGGTTCTTGGGTTGGCTGTTACCCAGCCTCACACACAAACAATCCTCTCTTAAATGAACTTAAAATAAAAAAAATATATATTGATGAATAGCAGAAGTTAGTCTCAAATTATTTTTTTTAAATTAGAACTTTTTAATGCACTTTAAATGCTGCCTGTTGGTCCTGAGAAGCTTTTGTTTGGCCAGAGGTTGAGTGTGGCATGAAAAGGTCTACTTCGTGAATTACCTTTATTGTAGTCTCGGGCAAGTTGAGCGCTGCCGCCAGTTCGCAACGTCTGGGTCGAGACACGTAACTTTCTTTGCAGTATTCTTGTTCAAGACGGGTCAGCTGCTCCCTCGTGAAAGCAGTCCGGTGCCGCCGACTCTGGTCTATCCCACTCAGCAGTGAAATACGAGGGCACTCTTCTTCTCCTTGATCACTGTCAGCATGAGCAACAGTAGACACTGGCGACTCCCTGCCCTCTGCTACTGAAAAGTTTACTTCACATTAGGCATTCGTTTACTTTGCGAATATCACATTTACATTCAGAAAGACGGGGGTTTCAATAAACTCCCAATTTCCTAATTGAACTTGCTACACTCATATGTAGATTTTGTACAGTAGGCCTATATTTTTGACTTAAATGTGCCACGATATGAAGAACTTAAGTCCTCCCCAATGCCTGCTGTTAAAATATAAATGTTGTAGGCTACTTACGCATTTTATTGCTGATATCCACGTACGCACTCCAAATATTCCCCGAATGGATTTTCACAAGCTTCTCATAGTCCTCAAAACAGTCCCAGACCAGGCCCTCCCCAAAAAAGGAATTTTTCTCGTCACTGCTTGTCTTCCGAGCCAAGTTCGTTTATGAAGGGAAAGATGAGTTGTTTTTGTAGTCACGCCCCCCCCCCGCTCCCTCACCTCTGCATCTTCCAGGTCGTCCCATCTTGTTACTAATGAGAGACGCGTTCTATCCGCTGCGGCGCCGCCGGGGCGCGCGGACAGAGGGAGGTGTTAAATTGTCTTTGGTCTCCGACTGGCCTTTGTACTTTTTTGTTATGGAGAATTAAGACAGACCTCCCTTTGCATACTGTCACAGTGGCTTCCCCGTCGAGATAGGCCAACCCTGATTGTTCCTTGTCGTTTGATGTTTGTAATTTTGGAAGTCAATCATTAGAATCGTAATGTCCCTAAACTGCAGAGGTCTACAGTTTATAATAGAGATTAAATCGTTTCATACGTAAGATAAAGATTTATTTAAAAAAAAGACAAATAATTGGAAAATTGTCAGAAAATTCGAGCATTAACAAATTGTATGACTAATATTATAAATAAACAACGTTGCCAGACAGAATATGCTGTCATTGGTTAATGTAATAAACGCCGGACAATATTTTATGAAGTAGGCTAGTCATAACGCCATTTTAACGCCTTTCCCCCAGCATGTTACTAAAAGCCCCACCCCACCAATAACATCTGTCATAATTTAGCCTATACTCATCCTCATGTAATTCCATACTAGAATGCATTTCCTTCTTCTGTGGGGAAAAGGTGTATTGTTAAATGTCAGTGGAGTCCAATGTTGTTTTGGACCATATTGGCAATCTTCTGCAGAGGAAAGAAATTCATACAGGTTTTAGAACGACATGAGGATCGATAAATGATGACAGAATTGTCATTTTTGGGTGAACAATCTCTTTAAGTGCATTGTTGTAGGAGCTGCAAATGTGCTGAACTAGATCGAAACTTTCGTCATATCTATCAGTATATACGTTTATCTCAACAACACGAAGTAGTGCAAGTGAACACAAGCCTGCTGAATATTGTCAATATACTTTATTTATATGTTATAATGGCTTTGCTAATAGCCTTTGCTAATCAGAAACGCTAATGATACGTGCATCAGTGGATTGTGATGTGGATTAAGAGCCTCTGTATTTACCACTGTAGTTTGATTGGAGACCAACCTTAAAATAACATTAAATTATGTCACTCCGATCTTGTTTTTTAAACCTTTATTTAATTACTTATTATTAAGGTTTCATATTTCTTGTGAGTTACACATCAAAGTATATTAATAAAGAGGCTACTGTGTTTTGTTATGTGTTTCTGTTCCTCTTTTAGAACAGTAGTTTTGGATTATGAGTAGAATAAGATTTGTGATTAACATTACTCAAGGCTTTATCATTTCTATTTTACATGTATTTAACAACCAAATAGAGTTGTTCTCTCTTTCCCAGTGACGCAGACTGTGGCATATCCCGTTTTCAGTCAGTATCTCAAACATATGCTTCCATCCGTGACGCTTCAGATTAGCCTGATATTAAACTCACTGACAGTGGTATTGTTATGCACCAGTGCTTTGATCACTTTGTCAGTTAAGGGAAAGGCTCCCCTAGGACTGTAGTCTGTATGGAGACTGGCGCAGATATTGCAGAGGTGACAGAAATTGCGCTTCCATAAACAGACAAACCTGAATGTCTGTACCACTTTAAAAATTTTGGAATACTCTGTTTGGCTGACTAAACCTCATACCATCTGTACTGATAATTGTTGAGAAAGAAATCCCTATTACTGATCAGTACACAATGACCAAGAAATGCACTGCTTGTGGGCGTGTCCATTTGGGTCCTTCAAACTGCAGTAATCTACATAATCTTAGCAGACACTGCTTGTTTCAAACTGTTTATTTGTTCCCCTATTTGTACTTTTGTTCATGATACATAAAAAACAGACCTACATTTTTTTGTTTTGTTTTGTGCTTTTGGTATTGTTTTGAAAATATTTTTAGTTTACAAGTAAATTTCGATTGTATAACTGTATTTTAGTGCTCTTTCTACTGACCTTCCTAGTAGAAAATACATGTAGTTATGAAAGTCCATCTAATATTTGGATTTCTGCATTAATAAGTTTATTTTAAACATAATAAATGGACATTACTCGAAATATTGAAATATTCAGCGAATTTCTTGTCTTGATCTACTTGACTGTACAATGAAGTGCAAAAAGTAATTAAATTAATTAATTAAAATGTTTTCTTCTTCTTTTTAAATGCAAAACAAAATCTAAAGATATTTGAATGAGGTTATGTTACATGGGTGCCTTTGCTCTGCAGTCTGGTCCTTTTGTGTTCCCTCCTCTTCGTCCTCATCTTCTTTCTTCAAAGGTTTAAATCTATTCGCTTTGCGCAGCAATGCCAGGCACACTATATTATCCTATATTATCTGTGTTGTACACAGGTGCACCCGAACAAACCGTTGACTGTTAGCGCTGGATACAATATACATTCTTCGTCCAAAATGCATAATTTACTTCGATCGTGCCTGTTCTTGAAAATGGTTTATAGTTCCAAAGTTTAAAGTTTCACATGTGTATGGATGTTTTTTTATACATAGTACAAAGTGACACGTTCATATTTCCTATGTGGGGATTCATATAGCATCACCTGCCTCTTTAACCGCTAAAGTAGAGAGCTATGAACTCTCATTAGGCTGCATGCACAATGCAGGCTTATATGATCCACAATGCTTTGCGTTCACGTGGAATTTTAACGTAGAACCGCAAGAAAATTCAATTCTGGTGATCTGCACATTATAGTTTCCCACTCCAACACACCTGGCGGACTGTTCAAGTAAAGGTCGTGATGCGCTGGTTCAGGTGTGTCTGATTTTAACTGAAATTTAAACTGTACACAAGGAGTAGGATAAAGCACTTTAAGCGCCATAAAGCAATGTCAGAATACTTGTTTAAAAAGAAAATTAGCAAGGACTAAGTGTTGTCTATAATAAATAATAATAATAATAATAATATAATGCACGTTGTTTAAATCATTCCACAATGATCAAAACGGTCTTTTTGAGCTTTATGATAGGCTATTCCATGATTAAGTTTCGTATTTTCAGCTTATGCTTTTAGTATTATAGTTCTCCATATTATGTCTATATTATGTCCCTGTTGTTCCGTTGAACGCTACAGAAATAAGACATTTACTTGGTTATTGGAAATCTTTGTGTTAGTTATGTACAATTTAATATATATAAAAATTTTTTTTGCAAAACAGATTATCCTTTGCCAAACTTATGCACATATACATATCATCCCTAAATATGTCCTGAACTTCAATTAATTATTTGAAATAAAAACATTTGAAGATTAGAAATAGATGGAAAAATCAGATTACATGAATCATCTTACACTCTCAGAAAATACCCTCAAAAGGAAATCTTTGTATTTTTTTAACCCCTAAAAGATTCATAGTAGTAACTTAAACGGATACACAAAAATTATCATTTAATTTCATTAAAGTCATCATTTACCCATCCTCCGTTTGTTTCAAGCCTTTAGGAGTTTTTGGTAACACTTTAGTTTCTCATTATTAATTAGTTGCTTATTAGCATGCATATTACTAGTATATTGGCTGTTTATTAGTACTTATAAAGCACATGTTAATGCCTTATTCTGCATGACCATATTTTAGATCCCTTAATCCAACCCCATACCTAAACGTAACAACTACGTAACAACAACTACTTTACTAACTATTAATAAGTAGCAAATTTGGAGTTTGAGGCAAAGTGTATTGTTAATAGTTAGTTATTAGTGAGATTTGGTCCCCAAATTAAAGTATGACAAAGTTTTTTTGTTCTGTTGAGTACAAAAGAAGATATTTTGAAGAATATTGATAATCAATCAGTTGACGGTAGCCATTGACTTCCATAGTATTTTTTCCCCCATACTATGGAAGTCAGTGGCTACTGTCAACTGTTTGGTAACCAGCGTCAACATTCTTTTTATTTTGTGCTCAACAGAAGAAAGAAACTCATTTTTGGGTGAACTGTCCCTTTAAGTGTACATATTACTGCTCTAAGATACTGCTCTAAATAAGCATCTTTTAAGGGTACTGTCCCAGGACCAACAGTCTGTTTTATCTGTATCCTATAGTATGTTTTTGCACATTATTTGACTGTTAAATTAAAAGTTATTTTTCAACAGCACTTTCACTTTCAACATCTACAATTACTCTGCAATAATTGTAAGCAATTTTTTGTAGCATTTTTAGTAATGATAAATAATGTATTCCCATTTTACATGTATTCATCCTAATGAAGTTACAGTGATGTATCATGTAAATGAGGTATCATGTAAATTTATAATGAACAGAGAGCACTCTTATGCATTGCTTGCATGTGAAGAACATTTTTGGGAAATGTACATAAAGATTGAATGCTCCCACGCTCTCACCAAGAGATTGCCATTAATATCAGTCGTTATCAGAAAGCTGCGAGAGTTGTAATGTCAAGGAAGCTGTTTTTGGATGAATGTGGATTGGATTTTATGACATGTTGTCTAATGTATAGGCTTTTTTGAAGCAAATTAAGGGCAGAAGTCAGATTGATATATTTAATTTTTTTGGGAAACCAAGCATTCTTCACAGGAGTCCAAGGTTTTTGATGCTTTTCAGATGGGCTGCAAGTTCACCTTGCATAATTGCATTTAAGGTTTAAAATTCAGATAATTTGAACCAAAATTGTTAAATATATTCCTATATCATCTCTTTTCCACAGAATCAGTCTTCTTTCTTCCTCGCCACAGTAATTTGAGGCCCGCACCCAACCAATCCTGCAGAAATTGGCTTCCAAATTGAATGCAAATATTTTCTGGTCAGAAGTAACTTCTCTCATCGTTCTGGGAAGAATTCCGAGATTTTCTTTTTTAATCTCTTCCTGTCTGTTATACTGAAACGTATAGATCTCTTCTTATTACAGAGATTGTGTTTCAGTGTGACTTTATAAATTCAGAAAGTCTATCAATATTATATTTGTAAGGGGAATTTTTCACAGTTATCACTGTACTTGGATTAGTGGCATAAGGACATGTTTTACAGGCAGCCTGGTGTTCTGTAATTCACATATCCAGATGTTATTGTCAAAAACTATTCTGATTTAATTAGGATGAAGCATACTTGCATTCATCATACATAAAGCATAATATATCCTCACATCATCACCACTGTTTTTTTTAAATATTTCCTTGCCATTTGTCATGTCTCATAAATAATAATGCTGTAACAAACCTTTTAGTCCATGCATTTAACTTTTAGATTTTTATTATTTTGATTCCATCCCTTCTGGATTCTGAGGTGAATATATTAACTTAAATTCTGACGTACATCACATAAATTGACCTTTAGGATATAGTTACAGTATCTAACCATTTTATAAATGTAAAAGGGATGAATACCTTGACCTTTGTTTTTGTAAGTCAGTGTTTAAAACTCTAATGTGTTTGGGTTTTAAAACGTCGCTATCGACTTTTTCAGATCCTTGCCCATTCTCAGGCAGAAAGACCCAAGTACAAAGGCGCCTCTGACCAGATTGATGCGGCGGTCAGAGCAGGAATGTATGATTTAACTGGATGGAGTTCATGGTGGGAGATCAGTTTTAAAGTGTGGGTGTATAGTACCCCTCAATCGTGTTGATTGGATAAAGAAAAAAAAAAACAGTATTAATAGGTTATATAATTCTTTCTTTTCGACACAATTTACAATGTTGTCGTCAAAACTGTATTTGGTTTATGCGTGGATGCAACATTTGTTATGTACATTCAGCCCTTTTAAGGTAGTGTATTTACTAGGTTATTTCGGAAACTGGGACTAATTGAAACTGTAAACGTAAAGTGATTAAATGAGATGTGAATTATTATTATTATTATTATTATTGTGCAGAACAGTAATGTATTTATGCGCACAAACATCCGCATCCTCACTACAGCGAACTACTCCATGTGATTTGAACCAGATATTTGAGGAAAATGAATGAGTGGGAGTCGTTTATTTAGCATATGTTTACTCACTTTATTTATTCACAATATTGCGGTGTGTATAATATTTTATGAGAAATTAAGTATTAAACATTCAAACTTTAACTGCAATTAGGTGGTACAATTAAGTATATAAGTTATATCCCTTAATGTAAATTCAGGAACGTGACAATATCGCAATTCATTAATTTTGAACTTTATATAAATATATATGCAATATACAGTATGTAATGGTTGAGGTCGAGGGTACTCCATAATTTGCGCGTTGTTTGTACGCTTATAACATGAAAAAGAAAAGGTTGCAAGTTGCGTCCTACTAACGTTTTGATAAAGTGCTTTGGTAAACCAATGTCATTTATGTTAAAAATCATATGAGAGACATTACCTCTTTCAGTTTTTAATATTCAAAATTCTTATTACAATAATGGGTATACAGCTGGTCTAAATGACACTTCATGAAAGACCCTTTCCAGAAATAACAGGGTTTTGCTATTTAATCACCAGAATTCTTTGCCTTGTGTTTCCTGTACTTAAATGTTTTAGACAGTTGAACCAGCGAAGGTTAGTTCACACAAAAATTTAACTTTGTCACTCACCGTCATGTCGTTCCAAACTTGAATGTATTTCTGTCTTCTGTGGATCACACAAGAATATATTTTGAAAAAAAAACGTCTGAGTGTTTTTGTCCATACAGTGTAAGTCAATATAGGGTCCACAATTATCCTTCGGACCCCAGCGTTATTCAAAATATTTTATTTTGTGTTCCACAGAAAGTCACAGTGGTTTGGAAAGACACGAGGGTGAGAAGGCTACATGATGACTAAATTATACATTTTGCGGTGGAATATTCCTTTAAGTTAAAAAAGACATAACAGTGTTCAGAGTAATATATAAGTGACAATAACCATAATGACTACTGTTTTTCTAACATATGTACTTTTACTGTAGCTACGGCCGCCTGACTCACAAAGTAGGCTATACTGCGAACTGCGCAATGCACTCTATAATTTTCATGAAGAGATCACGTTGTAGCCTACAGGCCTATCGTCGCTTTATTAAAACATAATTGCATTAGGTATAAAAAAAAAGTCTATGCAGAAAAACGTTAAAAATATGAATGACTAATGAGCAGTTTTGCAAACGGAATCGTGTCGCTGTATTTTTCAATTACATCGTGAAACGGTTGTTTTGGTCGTTGCAAACATTCCCAGCTCATTAAACGGACGTAAATCAGTATTCATTATATGTCTCGTGCATGTTAATCAAACGTAAACTAAATAATACTAATGTTATTGATTTGAAACCATTCACTGTGTTTATATGTATATGTTATATGTTCATATGTATCCAAAGGGCGATAGAAGAAGGGCAGAAAGCGAAATGAACTTGAACTTTCTTTCATTTGAAAATCTGCACCGAAAGTTCCTAATACTTTGAATTTGTGTAATTTTGCAACATCTTATGCAGTTCTCGTTCTTCTAAGCACGAACCACCTCATTAAGTATGCAGGCGCTGACACAATATAAACAAACTGTTGGGCAAAGAAACGCTGAACACTTCATTTATAGGGTACCTTTTGTTTTACGTTTAAAAGAAGATGTTGCTTTTGATATAAAGAACATCGATTCACAGTAAACTTATAGTCAGTCCCCTAAAAGCTTACAACGCAAAACTTGGCTATTCATTTCAAGTTCGCGTAGCGCCGTCAGTACTTTTCATTGATGTGTTCTTTAGCCATCTTTTGAACTTACATAGCTTACATTACGCGGAAACTTTTCTACATATTGTAATAATTTGCTGATTATCAAGCTTACCTTGTCCATAATGAATACATATGTGTCTGTCTTCTGAAGATGTAGCCTACGTTAATTCATGCTGTATGGACTGCACACACAGTTTCTTGTAAGACCTTGCACGTGGGCAGGGCGTTTTACAATTAAAAATGGGCACAGTAGCTGCCTCGCGCAAGCACAACGTGTTGTGAGGTTGCTCAGCTCTGACTACAAACATAGAATGGCTCGTGTCTTGAACCCAGAGTAACAGCTATGCAGTGGTAATGGGAAAGCATTGATGATTCACAGTGTTTAAACAACATGAAATAGTAGTGAAATATTTTTGTCTTGTTTTAGGACAGATCATCTGAGTATATAAGTTAAATTACATTCTGAGTATGATTGCTTGAGTCATTTCTTTGAAATGTTAGCAATTTTGTTTACCTGCAGGCCTCTTTATTATTCCAGCTCGATTCAGAGAACCTGAACTTGGATAGTTTGCCTAAGGAGGGACGGCGTCTATCATTGCCTCCTAAACAGGCCCTTCAGGGAGGGCTATACTCATCCCTTTAAACTTGGCCTTGACCTTGAGGGCCTTTCCTGACCTCTATGTTAAGACAACAGTCTGGGGAGGTGTGTGTGGGAAGAATGATTAAATTGGAAGGATGTTGTTGTTCCCTGTACACAAGTTGAAATTTTTTCCCCCACATTTCCATACACAATGACTTGTCGTTTACGTTTAAGCCTATGAAGAATTTTTTGTAAATCAGTATATATATATTCAGTTATATTAGTTATATAATTATAGAGAGGTTTGCCTTTTGCTTACAGACCAGAACTCATTCACACACCCATCTCGATTCACAGGAATTATTATTTTTTTTTAATTTGATTCTTTCTTGTTCACCAGATCACAGTTTCCAGAGGTAAAATATTGTTTTGGTCGAAGAGAGAGGGTTCATGGTTTTAGTCATTTGCATTTTTAAAAATATATTTTAAGGGAAAACTTCCAATCACTCATTCAATGTAACACTAAATTAGGCGCACAACTAGTTATTTATTTATTTATTATCATCATCATTGTTGTTATTATTATTATTATAAACCTTCGAGCACCTTGCAAAATCTAATAATAATTTCTATATCTTGTAAAGCTGCAATTCTAAGTCTATATTTTTGTGTTAAAGCTAAGACTGCTAAAATGCACCAGAGTAGCGACAGAGACATTTGAGTAATAACTGAATAGGGAACCATTTTGAAAGTATTTTGCCTCTTTATTTCAGCGGATTATTTCAAGTATGACATTTCATAAAATGGTACGAGGCGTTGTTCGAGCGTATATATGAAGCAAGTTATGATTTTTCATTTTTTATGGTAATGATAAATAATTTTTACATTTGGCATTGCCAATTATGGGCCTTTAAAATGTCTGTAATGATTTAAAGGCATTCCAGCGTGTGCTTGACCAATGTGTAATTACATCCTAAATAAAAAGTATGACCCTTTTAAACATTTCTATTGCTTTTTGCAATGAGATGTTGGAAGAAATCGTTATAGCATTTGATGATCAGCAGGGGAGCTGCCATGAATATATCTATAAATTATATTATTTTCATGTAAGTACGCGTATCTCTTCAGTTCATATGACATATTCAGTGCACAAGATGACACATGAATAAGTATAAGAATTAAAAAACAAAAACCCTTTTAATATGTTATCAACATATATTTTGGACATATTTGTTGAACGAAATAATTACGATTAAATTAACTCTTCTTACCCTTTATTAACATTAAAATAACAAATAGCAGCATATTTTTCACAAAAACAATTGCTCAGTGAATTACAGAAAAAACAAGTGTATTAGGGTGTTAATACAAAGATGCAATGCAACAATAAGGCAGCATTTGAAGACTACTTTTAGACATTTAACCCGAGCTTGTCAAAAAAAAAAAACTTTGACATTCTTCAGTCAAGGTTTATTTTATGCGTCACGTGGCACAACTCTTATCCAATGAAACCACTGCGATGCAGACTGAAGTCCATTGCGTCAATGCAGCTGTACCAATGTAACTGAGTGTCCTGCTTTGGACTTGAGTCTTTGCAACATCATTTTCCGTCCGAATGGTGAGCGTGCTATGACCACCTCCCTGGTCCTGAATCCTCGCTGGGCAGACACGGTTATGTTTGTGTATGAAAATAACTTGGATGAGCTGAAGAACATGGAGGGTCTGGTTGGAAGCGGCAATTTTGCGGCCAACCAGTGCAGGAATCTGATGGCCCACTCGGCTTTGAGTGGCCACCCGTCTAGCCTCGTCCACGGCTCCAGCTATTCCACTGTGGACGTACCGACTTCAAGTTCTACAGAGACGGGCAAGCAGTGCACAACTTGCCCAACGGTTCCTCAGGCTTCGTCCACCGGTCCCATCCCGTACGGCTACTTTGGCAACAGCTATTATCCTTGCAGAATGGGGCGGGGTTCCCTCAAGTCTTGCACGCAGCCGAGTGCACTTAGCTACACTGCAGAGAAATACATGGATACCCCGGTCACATCTGAAGAATATCCTAGCAGGGCTAAAGAGTTCGCATTTTACCACAGCTACCCCAGTCCCTATCAGTCCATGGCCAACTATTTGGACGTGTCAGTGGTACAGACGCTTGGAACCGGAGAGCCGCGACACGATAGTCTCCTGCCTATGGATAGCTACCAACCATGGGCTCTGGCTAACGGATGGGGTAGTCAGATGTATTGCTCCAAAGACCAGAGCCAGGCGGGCCATCTCTGGAAGTCTGCATTAGCAGGTACGTTTTAAACCATTTTACGTCTGGAATATGAATGTTCAAAATACAATTAAGGTATAGCATATGCTCTCATAAATATCCAAAGAAAATGATATTACCCTTCTGGTCAGACAGAAGACAGATTTTATTTTAGATACAGATTTGAAATTTCAGAAACGAGCACCAATGTGGCTTTATTTTCTAGGAAACAAGAGCACAAATGTGCCTTTATTTTCTAGGAAACAAGAGCACCAATGTGCCTTTATTTTCTAAAAAAACAAACAAACAAATACAACACTTTTACATAAAAATAACAATTTAGTAATCTAATCAATGAATTGGTAATTAAATGGATTAAATCCTAAAATCTACGAATGCAAAATTTGTTGAAACGAAGTTTCGTTAGAAAATTAATAAGCCCATTAATATTAAACCTTTTTGCTCTTTTTGTTCCAGATGTTGTGGCCCACCAACATGACGGGGGCGCATTCCGTCGAGGTAGAAAGAAGCGGATACCGTACACTAAAGTACAACTCAAGGAACTGGAGAAAGAATATGCAGCCAACAAATTCATCACAAAGGACAAGAGGAGAAAGATTTCAGCGGTAACCAACTTATCCGAGCGTCAAATCACTATTTGGTTTCAAAACAGGAGGGTTAAGGAAAAGAAATGCATTGCCAAAGTTAAGAACAGCGCGCCATAATCTTTGTTTTTCTCGGTGACTTTAAATTAAGGGAAGCAAAAAGTCGTCGCGAGGACTTTTCTTGGACTGGGGGCTGAATGTTTTCTATTCCTAGCGCATTTACACCAAACAAATAAATGGATGGACTCGAAAATTAATTATCTAAATAAAAAGAAAACAAAAACATGAAAGGACAATATAGCTTGTAAATAACGCACGTGCCTGCCTATGTAACTGTGTTCGTTTGAAGTCTTTTAGTCCTTTTTACCATTTAAATGTTAGGTATGTCAATGTTGTTGTTGTTGTGTTAGTCTTATAGATTATTACGCAATACCTGTCAGTACTTATATACTATGTTTATATCGCTTGTAAAACATCATAACATATATCACAAACCTTAATAAATATGTTAATTCCATTCAGTGTTTTCTAAGATTTCATAGCAAAGTCGGTGTTTTATGTATCATTGAGCGTTGCGTAATGATTCTTTTTAGTCCTCTGTTCCCAAATTACTATCATTGATGACAATGTGAAAGAAATCGATAGTTTCTGACATTATTCTAAAATTGTTTCAAAACAATTCACAGCACTTTGTTAGTGATTCCTAAATAGGCAAATGTTTGTAGGCTTTTATTTCGAAAGCTGCATTCCTTTGAGTCAATGTAAAATCGTATTTATCTCTTGACATTTTACATCAGATTTGGTCGATTCAGCAGAAATATCGCTTCCGTTTCTGAAGTCTTCGGGAAATTATGTTTAGTTGTGTGTTTTTTTTGTTTGTTTTACATTTTAGATGTTTGTTATCTTATTTTTATAACAAATTGTAACAGTTAACAGTAGCTGTACATATCCTAAAAGTTTTCATATACATTCATAAAGGATGCACACTGGTTTTTAAACTTAATAGGGTGTTCCTCCTCACGATTACAGCAAGAACGGGAGTGTTTTGATGTTGGCAGAAAAGGAGGGGGCGCTCGAAAACAGAAGGTGTACTAAATCAGCCCTTAACCTTGACCTTGAAAGTCACATGCTTAAAGATAAGAAATAGTTATTGTCTTTCCCGAAACTATGAATATTCAAAATACCCATTCAAACGGCAACATATTCCCTGCACAGTTTTCTTGGGTGCTCTTCACGTTTGAACGCAGCTGTCTGTCAATTCCCACGCCAAATGAAACGCTGGTGATTTTATACTAAGGCTGCGTGCATTAGTGTACACTGAAAATATACTCTGGATGCCTTCTTATGTTCCGCTATATAATAACTCTTGAGCTCAGAAATGTAAACGTTACCTATTTTCTCACCATTCATAGATTTATGTACGATGATCTCGTTTAAAGTCTCCAGCAGGCCTAATTTACGTTTCTGCCCGAGTCCAAGCAGTTTAATGGTCAGACAGTGAACAGAGCCGCAGCCTATTGCCTTTGCTACCTGCACTTAATGTCAATCTATAGATTAGTAACGACGGAGCTTCTACCCTTACTAATCTATAGATTAGTATGAGTAACGACGGAGCTTCTACCCTTACTAATCTATAGATGAAGTTACTCAGCGGCTTCACGTTGTCACCTTCGGCAAGCTCTAGTCCACTTTCAGGTTGTGCTCTTCCTTCTTTCTTTATTCAGTCTACATCAGCAACTGTGAAGGGTCAGCATAGAAAGGTCTTATATTCTACCTGCGTCGATTTAAGTAAAAACGAATTGATGCTGAAACTGGTTCAATTTTATTTTCTGGAAAGAATGGATCGTAAAGTGCGGTGGCTAGTTTACGTGGTCACGGCGTAAAATTTAAATGCACAGTTTATACTTTCCGTAAACACGAGTAAATGCACAGTAGTCTGCATTTTGCAAATAGCTTTTGAGCATCGCAATATATGCAGAGGAGTATATGCACAGGAGGCCGTAGCTCCTGGTGTTATTTTGTGTCGATCTTTTGTTACATTTGTATTTTTAATCTGAGCATAGCAACAAGCACACAACAAGCACACAAAAGTCTAACAATTTTAGGAGTTCTGAATCAAAACCACTGTCACTTCTGTCAGACGTCAGTAGGCCTTTATTTATTTCACGATCTTTTCAAATTAAGTTTTTGCCAAAGATGGTAAAACATTGTAAGAATTCTAAAATAGTTTTTCACACAAATTTATACATTTAACTCCTACCTTCCTTAGACAGCCCAGGGGGCCATAAAATGTCCAAGTCCTTCCTTCCACTTCTAGTTAACATTGAACTTGACAAAAGCATTCAAACAAACGGTGCGTCTGCTTTTGAGTTTACATTACGATTTAATGGCGACTCTATTTTCTCTTTTGAAAACGCACAAAGCGCAGACCTCACCCAATTTCAGCACTAACAATAAAACTGCCACTTTTGTTGAGAACTAAAATTATTTGTTTGTTGTCGTTGTAAGATAGGAGTTGTTTTCTGTGGGGCTGGCCGATGAAGATCGAGAAACTCAGCAATTTCGGACACATCTAAATTTCGCCTACGATGAAATGTGTTATATCTGAGAAAGCTAATAAAACAGAATATAACTAAATACTATACTAAATATACAACTGAACACACACACACACACACACACACACACACAGATAGATAGATGATAGATAGATAGATAGATAGATAGATAGATAGATAGATAGATAGATAGATAGATAGATAGATAGATAGCTAGATAGATAGATAGATAGATAGATAGGCTATGTGTGTGTGTGTGTGTGTGTTCCTTTCCACTTTTTAAAACTGCAATACAATTGCTATCAATTTGATGTCAAATGTCAAGACTTGATCAATATGTTGTATAACATAATTTTAAAGGCAAGTTTGTACAGCAATTTCTTTCAGTGGCAACTACTCACACTGAAATTGGTTTAATGTATATGCAGGCCAATATGTTTGACATTCAGTTTACATCAAATCAGTGTCATAGTTTAGATGTCAAATGGATGGACATCACATTTGACATCAATGATTTGTGTGTTTGATTGATATCTATTGCATAATATGAATTCTTTATCAGCCTGATTAAGTTTAAGTAGGGTTTTTGCTTAACTGGGGCCTGGAACAGCATCCATTTGCCACATCTCCTTTTGAAACGTGTTACAGTGGGCAAATGATGTTCAAAAGACCTGAATTTGGCAACAAACATTGATGTAAAAACCCCCCAAAAAACAGGTCAAATATCCAAAATTAGACTGACGTGAAAAACCTGACGTCCATTTGACATCCACACAATTTATGTCCATTCGAACTTCGACCATCTTCCCAGTGGGAACTTGATGTTGAGAAGACATCAAGTTGACATCAAACATTGATGTCAAAACACAGGTCAAATATCCAAATCCATTGTCACAAATGTCCATTTCACATCAACACACATGTCCTTTGTAATGCCCAATGACAAAGCTTTCTCTGCTGTTTAACACCACACCCGTAGATGGCACTATGCCAGTAGTGACGGGGGATATAATGCGGAATGACACGGAATTTGGTCAATTTTGAATTAAACAATTAGGATGTAGCGCTGCACAGCTAATCAAATGCAGATGATGTATGCCTTATATTCCATGCGTGCAACATATATGTATATGTTTATGTTTAAATGATTAATAATAATAAAATGTGACAACACAGCGATGGGATTTTGTAGTTGCTGCCAGGCCAGCTATTTGAGTGAGGAATGTCAGACTCATCTCCCTCAAGTTCACGTCCAGATCCCCTCCCCCACGTTGTCTGTTGCCTCTAGCCCTAAAACAACTCTTCCCCCACGTCTGCATTTCGGACAGGCTTTTGTTAAGCGGCGGACTTCACAGTTGAACTTGAGACATCTTGTAAACAATAAGTAGTCTGGAACTTGTCTGGCCAGAGGTTGTCAATAGACCTGTAGAGTAACGCGAGGCCTCCGGAAAAAAAGGAGAGAGGAAACGACTTCACACGAAAGGCCCCCAACGACGGAGAAAATAAATGTTCACGGTCATAGTTGACATTCTGTGCGATGATTGATATATTGTCAGTGTTGTCAGTTGGTCAGCACTTAGCCAAAGCTGACTTGCATGTTTTCATTAAAGGTCAAGTTCAATGCCTCTCTCAATTACTTAATTAATGCAACTTATTGGCTGGTTTTCCTAGCAATCTGGCGTTCAGAGTGGTCGTAAATATTGAAAGGAAACTTCTCTCTCTTTTTTGCTTTGTTTTAGTCTTCCCGTAATTCCTACGAAGCTTCTATGAAATTGACATTTCCACTATAACTGAACATTACAGATTTGAATGGGTTGTTTCAATAATGCCTTTGTAGGAACAGCAGTCCAATCCACAAGTGGTAACCTACCATTTTTACGTTAAAGAGCTATTTCTGCCTGATCTTACCACTAAATTTAGTTTACTGGTGTGACCTAACTTATTTAGTTTGATTCAGTAATGTTATTTTTTTATTTGAATAAAATCAATTATGGATGGCTATGATGATTCTTTGCATGTGGTTTCATTTCAGAGTAGATGATCACTTTTAATCTTCTGTGGTACATGTGGTACAAGACAATTACATAAACACAACCACATTCGTGTTACGAGAGTAGTAGGACTATAAGAAAAGGAATGACAATTTTTATCATGTTTGAAAGCGTATAAAAAATAGACAGAAAATAGTAAAAGAAAGATGGTAAGAATATCAAGCGATTCTTTATCGAATGAAAATTGAACTGAAATAAGAAATCACTGAACGGCGCATTCATTCTATATTCACGCTGAACAAGTCACTCCCGTAACATAATTGACATAGAAAGTATTGCACTGAGGTTCTTTTACATGTGATATTTTGCCAGATGCACTGACGTTGCATTTTCCATATATGACAGGCTACGAGAGGGTAAACTGTGTAAGTTCAAGTAATTGAAGTTAAGGGTAATTAATGCTTGTGTAGTACAAAATCTGCAAGTCTACTAACCTTTTTTTAAATTAACTGTTGATTACATATATTTTTTATGTTTACAGTGTGGTGTAGGCCTACAGCGTACAGTTAGCGATCACAGATGCCTTTCACAAGTAAGCAATGTGTGAGAAGTCTATTTTGCTTATTTTAGTAACATTTTTATTTAAAAAAAAATCCACCTCTTGTTTGTTAATGTAGAATTGATTACTTTATTTGTAATACGGGAGATTATCATGTCGTTATTTGCCTGGGTTGAATGATTCTGCCTCGAACAATTAGGGGTACACCATATTTTCAAATGACTGTAGGGTAAAATCGACGAAACCAGTGTATTTAACAGACGTACTTGGGTAAATGTGGATCAGGTTATGTAACTACTGCCTGAGCAAATTGAAATACTTCACTATCAGCAAACCTTCTTCGTTGTGCCGCGGAAAGCATAGTTAAAATCGCAAAACAAACTCTCAGAATGTTTTAATGAAATGGATTTACAAGATTATGAGGCTGAACTGATCCATCTGGCTAAACCAGTAGAAATCTGTTGCATTTGTTGTCGCTATATTGAGCACTCTTCAGTGTTGCCAACATTTCCATCTAATACGTGACTACATTTTCTCGGTCTTGAAGTGATGTCAACAACAGAGCCATTTACGAGCCTCCTTTTCCATTCATTCATTATCAATGCAGCTGACTTAGGCCAATTAAGGTTAAAGCATTAAAATTCGAGAAATGCTCTCTCCTCTTAAATAAACCCAATACCTGCCATATATATATATATATATATATCAATTTATTTTTTAGTTTTAACTGGAGAGTTCTGAGCTCGCTTCTGCTACCGGGAGAAAAGATGAACATGTGATTTTACACAAGAATGGGATTTTTGCGAGAGAAGAATGATTCAATGCCCTTATGATGTCCTAGGGTCGCAAACATAAATAAATAAATAAATAAATTCATTCATTCAGCTAAAACAAACTATGTAATAATCAACCAATCATTTTATTTTTATTTTCTTCAAGTCTAGTCACAGTCACAAAATTGTGACTTAAATGATTAAGACGTGATTTAAATGAGTGACTATAATCTTACTGAACACAAGAGGAGCTTGGTCATAGGCATAGCTCTTTTCTTGGTGGAGAGAAATGCCAACCCGCCTAAACAGACATTAACATGTATGGCAGTAAAATAACCAAATGTATTGGTATGCAACATGCAGCTCATGTGTGAAATTTTACAGGGCACTACAATTATGCTGACCTTATAAATCGGAGTTTTGGAAGAAACAGAGTTCTCTGATATCTGTGAGCTCTACTTTATTCCATTATTTTCTGTGACACTGAAGTAATTTACACTTTTATGTCGAGCTTTATATCGTAGCGCATAATTGTTTTAGCCAAATGATACACTCAAAATATAAAATCTTAGACGCTTCGGTTCATTTGTGTGTGGTTTAAAACACATTTTCTTGTTCTTTCTGGTTGCATTAAGTGCGAAAGTGATGCGAATTTTGTGATTTTTTGCGAGACTTGCTGACTTGAGGTCCAATAAATTCATCACTTAATTCTACACACATATCTCCATATCTTAGCTCGAAGTTCAGACTTTAGAACATCTGGTTGGTTGTGCGGGGATTTGTAATGGGCAGCTGCATAAGCCCGTTGGCACTACAAGGATGCGATCATCATCCAATTGTGACCATCCGCGCGCTTATAGGCTGTATGACGAAGCCATTTATATTTCAGTGTCGAGGTAAAAAAACCAATGCTTAATCGACTTCTGTCCCATTTTTGTTATGCATTTTAGTACCAGTGTGTTTCAGGATAAACACATGAGCTGTGTGTACTGTGTGTGTCTGTGCTTCAGGATGCAACGAAACCATGCGTTTACATTGAGCTGCTTTCATTCATATAAAAATCAACATCGACGAAGCCATTTATATTTCAGTGTCGAGGTAAAAAAACCAATGCTTAATCGACTTCTGTCCCATTTTTGTTATGTATTTTAGTACCAGTGTGTTTCAGGATAAACACATGAGCTGTGTGTACTGTGTGTGTGTCTGTGCTTCAGGATGCAACGAAACCATGCGTTTACATTGAGCTGCTTTCATTCATATAAAAATCAACATAAATATTTAGGCTATTAAACCATTTCATACCAAACCCGTAATTTTTAAAATTCATAAATATTTAATAACTTTAATCACCTTGACAGGAGGACGTGCAGTTTTTATATATTATAGCATGTTTGCAATATTTTCGTGTTGAGAACTTGTGGCCATATATAGCCATTACAGACATCTTCACACATTTGTTTTAGTTTCATTGTTTCTAATTGATCGGTCATTTGTTGGATTTTTTTTCAGCTTATAAATAAAATCGCAACAAGTGAGAGTAAATATGAAAATTATAAAACTAAATATGTTTTCTATTTTTTATTACATAATGCTACTGCTATAAAATGAATAACAAATGGGGGGTATTTTTTCATGCAAAAACTCTTGTCTGTGTTTGGATTCAGTGAGATCTTATAGTGCTCACATTATAAGCTCTACATGGCAACATAATAGGACTAACAATACAGCAATTGTATTTTATTAATATTGTGTCTGATAAAACTGCTAGTTCAAAATTTGACACAGTAAAACAACAACAACAATTTAATTTTGTTCTTCAATATATGAAGTAATTATTTTTATAACGAAACACTGTTTGCAACGTGTTGTACCTCGGGATATGTGGAAATTTTGGCATAAGTTCAGCTCATTGGACCTGACAGCTCCGAAAACAAACCACTAAAAAAAGGATAGTTTACACCTAAATTAAAATTTAACAATCATTTACTTACCTCCTCGTATGCATTTATTTGTAGCACACACAAAAGATACTTTGAAAAAATGTCTGTTTTTGTCCATACAATGATAGTAACTGGGTTCCAATGCCAATTTTTTTTCAAAATATTGTTCATAGCAGAAAACATGCTGCTTTGATCAGATATGTAGCTTAATGTATTTGAACTTGTAATTGTTTGCAGAACTGGCATGGATCCTTGCACAGTTGTAGGTTTGTCTCACCGCCAAGATATTCGCTACGCATCTTTTGACAACGACTTGCAAAGCATTAATGGTGAGCGTTTTGTGCACAGATGTTAGTGAAATTATGTATTTTGTGATTCACATTAACAGATCCTTCCTCGCATAGCCAATTCCTCTGTGGCGCACATTTTTAAGGCTCCAAAGGTAACCGTTTGTATTGTATTTAAAGCAAGTAAGCCTCACGGAACCAGTTGCCAGGAAGGTTTATTCATTCTTGTAGTAGCAGATGCTTTTATCCAAAGCGACGTGCAAATGATACCAGATCAATTTACATAAGATTTTCTAACTAAATCTAAATTTCGTCAGTTTTATCTGCCAAACCATTAATCTTGCACTAATATGCATCAAGGTACTACTAGGCTATTTATAAAATGACAATAATGTCCTTATCTTTCCAATTCTTGCTACACCTTAAACAATTTGTGTAGACTAGACCAGCCTATGGAAAGAAGCTGTTAATTATTCAACCACAGTCTTGAACTTTAAGAGAGAGAGAGAGAGAGAGAAAAAAACAGAATTAGCTAACTCCCCTCTCCTCTCCACATCAGACACATGCTATTTAGAGACGGCTTGGCAGTAAAAATTTACAGCAAATGGAGTGGCTTGGTTGTCATGGCTACAGTTATACGAGTTTGACCGAAGATCCTCTCACCATTTGGAAGGGGCCAGCGATTCTGTTTGTGATTATAAAACTGGAATGTGTAGAATATAGGAAAATTCGATCAGGGTTCCTTTTCTTTCTGGCTTTTTGTAAGTGAAAAGGAGTCGAGGAAGAAAGGCACACGGTAGCCTATCTGGGATGTTTCTTAAAAAGCAGTTAGGCATGTCAGTCAGAAAATGTTAAATAGTTTTAGTGCAGCATGCCAGACAAAAAGTAAACAATCGCTCGAGACAGGTGATGTCAGCGTCAAATCTTTACTGCAATTCGTGGGATATCTTTGCGCCGAAGCTATTTGGATTATATGAAAACGTATTCAATTTTTCTAGTTTTTATTCCAGTTGTGTAAGAGGGTCGGCTGGAGAACAAAGTAAGTGTATATTAAAATCATACATGCATTGATTTGTAAATTGTTTATTTATCACCATATGGTGTATCCAGGTTATCCAGTGATTAAGATTGTGAGCATAGGCCTACTGTTCTGTGAGTGAAACGTCCAGCTATGTACCTTTTTAACTAAATACATTTGGCAATGAAATATATGACGATATGTCAGTGTTAGACATTTGAGACAAATGTTTATTGTATCATATTCATCGTCGATTTTAAACTAATTTTTTAAAAGATTTGTTATAAACTTTATTTCCTAGCATTATCATTTTTGCACTGGAGCAATTACAAAATAAAGCATTGCTTTCCACTCTCGGGAAATAAGGATAGCAAAATATTGTGGTATGTAAACTAAAAAGACCTAATTTACAATATATTTGCTTTAGAGAATATTAGTCATTAGACATCGAGCGCGCACTGCAGTTATAAGAAAAATGGCTTTCGCCCATCCAGAAACTATAATGAAATGTTTTTTTTTTGTCGTCTAATATCTAGTGGAATATGTCATAAGCAAATTGCTAATTTGGTCACAAAAATCCAATCCTGCAGTTGAGGAAGCAAGTGGTTTGGGCCTGAGGTTCACGCGCTTGTGCTGATAAAAGCTGCTATGAAATGCCCAACGTGAGAAGGCCAGGCCGATAAATTTGCAAAGTTTTTAAAAAATGTAACATTTGTGGATTTGTTGCTTGATGTTAATCGTATTCATGATACGTTAAAATAATTGTTTGTTGTGTATCAACATTTTTACCGTCTACATTAACATACGCGAAGAAAGTCTTTCAATTCCTTGTAATTCACATCTCGTAATATATAAAAAATGATTAATTTAACATCGTTTATCTACAGAATCTAGATAACTGATTGTGAGGACAAACCCATATTTCTTAAACATTTCATTGATCTAGTTTTACACTGTGTTTTTGTATTCTCCTCCTATCTTGTTTTTCTGAAACAAAATAGACACTACATACTAAAACCTTTGGTACCTTTTAAATATTTGACCAAAACTAAATATTACCAACAAAGTTTGCTATTTTACTTAGGCTTAATCTGTTTTGTTCCCCTTATATAAAATAAAGCCTAAACTACTTTGTAAAAATTAAAAATATAATATAACATTGACGATCATAAGCATATTATAGCTGCAGTTATGTAATAAACTAAATTAATTTATTATTTTGACAGTATCTAGTATAATAAAAATAAGAACTATGTTTGTTGTTGTTGTTATTATTATATAAATAGCGGGAGCTAATAAATTAATTAATTTGTATTAGCCTTCTGTGAATATAAACATTGCGTCCATTTAAATATTCGTGTTGCTCATTTTAGACTCTTATCATCAGTTTTATTTGATATCTATCTAGTCTTTTTTTTTTTTTTACTTTTAATGTCAGCAAATACAATTAGCTCTTTTTTTTTTGGTTAAATATTTATTAACAATATCAAATGCATCACGCAAAGCCCAGTGCGCAGTCCAGTATTTTTGTAACATTTATGGTTGACCTAATATGCAAAGTCATTGCTAAATTAGTTTAGTTCACCTTAACTATATATATATATACATAATATTTAAATCTTTTAAATCTTCAAATCTTCAAGATGAATACGATTGTCTTCTTGTATGGGCTTCCAAACATTCCCTATGTAATCGGATAGTTTTGACTTAAAAAAGGTGAAATCACAATGATTTGGGATGGAAGCTTGATGAAGCACTTGAATTAAGCAGTTCTGCAAGGGGAGGAGCTTGCCCGTGAACCCCAGTCTCTATTGAGCTCGCATGCAGCAGAAGGAAACGTACGTGCGCCATACTCGTTGAAAGACCAATAGTAAGGGACACTGTTGCCTTGGCCCAAAATATGCTCCAGCAATGTCATGCTCCGAGAAATTCTCTGCGGTGAAAGTCACACTGTCTAAAGGGGAAATCTTTCGATAGCACAGGTCTAAAGGATCCTTTGCGTGGGGCGTACGGAGGCTCACGTCCTAATCTGGACTGCCAAATCCAAAATAGCGGGACCACCCCAGCGTATTCGATCGCGCTTCAGACAGTAAAACAGGTTCAGACATCCCCGGTTGAGTAAGCCATGGCTCTGCCGAGTCACCAGTTTATCCATGGAGCTGTGAACTGGGATGGAGAGCACTTGAGTCCCGTCCAGGTTTCTCATGTCAGCGCGTGTCCCATCAGCGCTTCAAGTCGAAAAGAGGACCCCTTCTATTTTTCTGTGTCTCCCTTTCTCCTCATTTGTTTTTCCCTTTCCCCCCCTCTCACCGACCAACAGAGACACAGTGCGTAGTCTGTCTGTGCTGACATTATTTCCTGTCATAAAATGTCGGACACTGCAGGTAATGGCCGCGAGAGTCAAGCACAGTGGCTATTTGCGCACTGTGAAGGGCGACTATATAATAGCCTTGTCTCTCTTTCTCTTTTTATCTGAAGACGTGACTTTAGAAAACGCTGCAAATGGCTGGCTGTCGGCGAAAGCAGGGAGGAAGAAGCGATGTCCTTACAGCAAACACCAAATCTTGGAGCTGGAAAAAGAATTCCTATTCAACATGTATCTGACTCGCGAGCGCCGCCTGGAGATTAGCCGGAGCATAAATCTCACCGACCGCCAGGTTAAGATTTGGTTTCAGAATCGCAGGATGAAATTGAAAAAAATGACTCGAGAGCACCAGACAAGGGACCCTGGCACAAATGTCACTGTCTAGTTTATTATGTAAGACGGTTAAAAAGAACTCAAATCACTGCAGTTATCATCCGTTGCAAGTGGATTGATGCAACTGCTGCTTCTGATGGATTAACGGGAGGAAGCGATCAGTACGATCTTACTACGGTGTTTCACAATATGTGTTCTATAAGGCAAATGTAAGGGAGATAAATGTAATACCTCGCATGAAGATGAACAGAAAAGTGTAACGAAATAAGAAGACAAGTCTTTGGCTATTCAATGTAAGCTTGTCATATTCACACAGGCCCATGAACTGTTTATGATGTCGTTTAGGTTCTGGTCAACCTTTCATTATACGAGGATGATTTTTATTTATTTATTTATTTTTTACAGGTTATGAGTGTTACAGCGTTTTATTTTATTTTTTTAGATAGGGCATTTTAAATTTTAGGTAACTAAATATTTGCGGACACTCCCGAGTAAAAAAAAAAAAATCCTAAAAGGAAATCCATTATCAGAGGAGTTACATCAAGCACAGGTACTGTTGTTTTGTTTAAAATGTTGTTTGTTGTCTAGTCGTTATATTGGTTCGAGTGAAAAGGCACAGATTTTCTTCTTATGCTGAAGCATGGTCGAATGTATAACTTAAACTGTGATTCTTAAAACTTAAAATTCTGTTTTGAAAAGCTGTGCATTTTTAAATAAAAGCTACGTGACCATAAAACGTTCAGTTTGTGTATTAAATATGGTGGTCACTTTGAAAATGACCTTATCGGCAGTGTTCTAATTTAGTATTGTGACCATGCATTTTGAAAAATAAGTAGACCTATAAAGGTCATATTTAAAGGTGTAATACAAGCTTTTATACAATTCAAGAATTCAGTTCATGACAATTTATAGCTTGGAGAGACGAAGAACCTGGCATGAAGCTTTCTTTAGTCTTACAATTAAAGGAGAAGCCATTTATCAATTGTATCAATTACAAAACTTTAATTACGAGCTGACCGTGAACTAGTAATTATTTTATTATTAGATATATGAACAGATTTTGGCCACTTGAGTTTGGGTGTAGAATAGATAAGAAAAATACATTTGAGTTTAATTTGAACAAAACCTTTTGAAATTCAAATTGATTGACAGAATATGTGGAGTCGTTGTCTTAACACTAAATCCAAACGAAAAGAAAATATATTATTACTATTTTTTATAAATTTTATTATGGCTATATAATTTTTAACCAGAGATATAAAACATATAATGTAAGGGCATCACAAATGCAAATTATATTATCTCTGGGATCAATTTCTTGTAAATTCAAAATGGAGCTCCTATTTGAATTTTAGAAATTAAGGTGAAGTTATATTTACCCATCTGGATTCATTTTACGTTCTGCTTTCATCTGCAATATCTCAAATATCTCATGGCTGCATTAACAGACCTATATTTGAATGGGCGAAAACTATTGTGAGCGCTTTCTTGAGTATTTTATATGTGCACTAAGAAGTGTTAACCGGAAATAATGGTAAAGTATGTGAACTTTAGGTATGGATGTTTGAAACTTTGGTATGTTCATTTGCACTGTGAAGGATTTTTATTATTAAATTTGTATTGTGTTATGAGATGTGCTATATTTTTTGTAGGTTTCAATTAAGTGAAGATGAAATGTATCAGTTGTTTACTTTTGTTCCATTCTGTCCGAGAGTTTTCGTCGCGTAAGAAATAATTCTGAACATATGCTGATGTTGCTTGACTTGATACAATTCCTCCTCTTTTGTCTAAGCCAGTCTTTGCTTTGGTGAACCGCCATGTTGAGAAGGGACAATCCCCAACGTCATTGGCCAGGCAGGGGCCTCTTTTTTTATAACAGGGGGCAATAGACCCTTTTATTGCCGACAGTCTGGAGAGAACCGGATATGCTTGTGAACTTAAATTACTTTATTTCAAGCAACGTCTTTAAACAGTTCTCGCTATCTCCTTTCCCCGCAGTGGGTCAGAAATGTTCCAGTTGATTTCTTGAGATTTTAGCTCTAGTGCTCTCTAATACGTTTCCTCAGTTAAACGGTGGCTCTGTTAGAGGACATAGCACTGAAATATGAGCGCTCATCTGGTTCAGCACTTTTGGACGCTAGACTGCTGGCAGCCTTTCAGGTCTTGCCTTTGAACACGGAGAATACCAAGCTGGTCTGTGATTTAGGTAGTTTCAAGTTGTTGGGCTGGACGTTTAATTTCACAGGAACCTGAAACTGCCTGAATTGCTCCAGTTAAACACACCATTATCCGTTCAACGTGGACTGAGGATACAGTGTCGCCTTCATTGAAAATACGTACTTAATATTAAGTTGTAAATGAGCGATTCTTACAGATCATGCTCATGTTATTATTGCAGCCATTACATCGCGTTGTTTCTTTCTTTGACATATTACTTCCACACTCAGTATCTGACACACACACACACACACACACACACACATATATATATATATATATATATTTACACACACACAATTTGTTTTTTTTAATGCTGAACACGAGCAGTATAAATCTGTTCACCCACAACACTGCGTTTCTTCGATAATTTCCCCCTCTATTTTCACAATGGCCTGTTTTTATTCCGTGCCGGTGAGATGGAGTCCTACACCATTTTAAAACACATTTTAAGTTTTAAAAATTCCAACACAATGCCTCAATTATATATTAAACCATTATAGAAATATTCAAAATTTTTAGGACACTTAATGTTAATCAATTGTGATCACCTGTAAAGTTTTGCAGTTAGAGTAGAATGAACATATTTTCGTACTATGTAATATAAACATACATATTTCATATTATAATTTTTTTTTACAAACAGCTGATCTCTGAAAAAACGCATATATACATCATATCATATCATATCATATCATATATATATATATATATATATATATATAATATATAGCACTAAAAGCGGTTCTTTGGCTCGTAATCATAGGGGAACCACTTTTAGTGCTATTTAGCACCTATTTTTACAGGTGCTATATAGCACCTTAACCACTCCAAAGAACCGCTGAAGAACCGCTGAAGAACCATACAGGGGCTTAACAGGTTCTTTACACGGTAGTGGTGCTATATAGCACCTTAACCACGCCAAAGAACCGCTGAAGAACCTTTTTTTTAGAGTGTATATTGTACAACGGGGCTAAAGGCCCACCTAAAGAAAAAATGTGCCATTTACTGCGCCTAAAATGTATAATTGCAGAAAAAATATATAAGTTGTATTGAACATTATTGGAGCAACAGTTTAAAAATCTTAGAAATGTATGAGGTGGCAAGAGGGGACTTTTACCCCACACACGGGCAAAAGGCACACGGTATTGATACAAATACTTCAACTAAAATAATGTTTTTTAAAATAATGTCTATGTTAATACTTGTCCAAAACAATCACTTTAGCAAAGTTTGTACTATTTTCTGCTTATTTTGAAAAAGAAAATAATTATATTTCTTTCAATAAATATACTGTCATTAAAATGTTTATATAAAAATATATTTTAAAATACAGAAACAAAATCGTTTTAATAAGTAAAGGTTCTGAAAGTATTGAAGGAGATCCAATAATAATTCAATATATATTTACAGTAGTAACAACAAATGATATTTTATTATATAATATGATTAATATCATGTTTTTAAATATGATGGTTTCATTCTAAACATGGCGATTATCTTTTAAATGGACACCCAACATAATATATGATATTTACCATCTGAATCTAACCATGTCATGTCAACAAATGGAAAAGTCAGCCATCTATTAATTATCATGTTAATTACTGTGTGCCTTTAGCCTCAACAGCAGGGGCGCTTTTTTACCCCAAATACCATACTTTTACATATTCTTTCATTATTTAAAAACTGTTGCTTTAATTATCTTAAACAAAACTGAAAGCATATAATATATATAATATAATATGCATATTTTTAGCCTCGACACTGAAATATAAAAAAATTGGCAATAGGTTTATAGATAAAATTAGATAGGTTTAGAACATATCTCATCAATTCGTTTGTTTCAGATGCAAATTCACACCATCATTTTTGTCATAAACGCTTTATCATATGATAAATTTGATTAACTGTGATATTTTTCTAAGGCAAACTCATTAGAACAGTAGGAAAAACTTATTTTTGATGTATAAAACTTAAAACTGCATTTGTTGATGATTTGAAATACAGTGTGGTAACGTTTGCAGAGTGCCTGTGGTGGCCAATAGCGTGCAACAATATTCTGACAATCAGTCAATATGCTATCATTGCTGAAGTCATTGGTATACCAGCAAAAACTATTGCCAAATTGTAGTTTTAGAAAGTTTTATCCTTAAGAGTAAGCTTATGTATTGCTTGCAACATATAAATGTCCTACACAAATGCTTGCAACATGTAAATTATGATTACAACTAGCTATAACTAGCCCACTCCATACAAGAAACTCTCCATATTGAAGGTGAGAGGTGCAGTTTAACCTTCCAGTTAAGGTCCTACACTGAATAAAACGAGAGTTACAAACAGTTATGAAACTGTGTTTATATTAAGACATGTTAAACTTTGCCTTGAAGAGTTTTGACAGCAGAGCACAGATACATTTATCTTTGTTGCTGATGCTTTTTGAGTAAGCCTATTTGGAATTTCATGACAAAATTTCAAACATAGCCATAGGGTGGACAAGGAAGATTCTGAGACATGCTCAACGGAACCTAACCCTGTAATGATATTCAAAATAGTTCTACAAATTATATGTGCTGAGATGCATTTTTGTGATTAATATTTGTTTGAGTTAAATTTTCTTTGCCCACAAGAGGTTTTGATTCTTTATGAACAGGAATATGTAAAATGAAATGTAAAAAAATTAAAATAATTTATTATTAAATAAATATAAAAAGCTTCTCTAAACAAAGGTTTCACTACTAAAAGAAATGCTTAGCTTAAAGGCTTGTATGCGTGACAGTATGCCTCAATTTTTTCTAAGACTGTCACGTCATACATTTGAACTAGCTTGATAGCATGTGGTAGTATTTGTTCCGGTATGCTCTTATTCGTAGAAGCCCAATATTACATAAGGAAATATGATCCAAATCGATTACAGTGTATGATTAAAGTGTAGCTTTCAATACACATTTTTTTAGATTATCTTTCCTTTTCTCTGTGTAATTCCAACAGAAGGCAGAGGTATTTTAATTCAACGTGAAGTAATGCACCGGCGACAGGTTGATTTTTTACAGGGTGTTGTTAAATGCCTTTTTAAAAGGCTAGGTTGTGATTTAAGTGTGCAGCCTCTTCCTGATGTAATTAACATTTTAGAGGTTTTAGAGATTCTATAGCACAATTTATTGCACAAATGTATCTTATTATGCAACTTGCCCTGTTTACGCGTGGTTACAGGTGTAGTTAATAAAATTAGCACGAAGCTAAGTATGGGCTATCTAAAGTCACAATGAACGAAGATGGTAATAATTGCTTTAATTGTTTTTTTTCAGTTAACTCTACAGTACCTGTAATGTTTTTTTGTAGAAAACTGATTTGCTATCGTTCTTTTGCTGAGGCACAACAGCATCATAGGCTCGATTTATTCTTGTATGTTAAGTGGCAACTATTTATTGGGCATGGCCAACACACAGAGCAAGTGCTGAAATCACAGTTATATTGTATTACATTGATGGTCCAAGACATTCACCACAGACAGTGACATCCTTTCTGAAACATTTGCCTTTTTGCATGCGTAATTCAGAATTTCGGTTGCAAAATGTTGCAGAGAGAGAGAGTAGAATTGACTGTTGTGTATTTGAAAAAAAAAAAAAGAATCTTGTGTATTTGTGTGTGTGAAAAGAGCGACTGGATGGAACACTACAGTGGAGTCGTTCACGGTCCTCGCCACAGGCAGTATATCAGGCCTATAAAAATCAAAGCTGCCTGATGTAGTATTTTATAATAGTATTAAACGACCAAAAAAGTTCAAGTAGTTTCTTCTATAAATGCAAGGGGATTGTCTCACGGTGGTGTTTAATACCCTCGTTAAGAAAAAAATGACTGTTAATTTCCCAATAAAGCTGTTCATTATCTCAACGTAGGCCTACTCCTATTACTACAAGAAGAAAGAGGTTTGCCTCCTCTGAGGTTTAGAGGTTTAAACACGTGGGGGTATAAAATATTTTAGGAAAAAAATCGACTTTATAAGCAAACGTCACTTGGTTTTTGTGATACCTTTCAAAGTCCTGTTAGATATCTCCATAAATTGCCTATATTAAATAGTTATTGTCATACATTTTATCAAGCAAATATGATTAAGCTCCCATTCAGCACTTATGCTGTATAGATCACGATATAATGGCACATCAATTCATAGACAAAAATGTTCTCTCCCTTATTATTGTGGGCCACTGCTCTGCATATGCTTTTTTAAATATGTCATACGTTTCATAATTTAAGTTGACATTTTCCCGACTGCTTGTAGATATCTGGCGATATATGGACACACTCCCATTTTGCATATTGCATAAACAAGACAATTTATTTAGATGGGAAATATAGAGAGCGCAAGAGGAGGAGAGCTCCGCACAGCCTCTTGGCGGATTGATTTACACCCCATTGACGCTTTATCAGGCTCGCGAAAAAAGTCTGACCAATCACTTCGCTCGGAGCGCACACCATAGCAGCCCGGCTCTACTTCGTTGGCGAGCGAGTAGAGAGGAGTACCGTAAAGAGGGGAGTAAAGCACATTTATATTGTACATGTTTTCCCTTTAATGAACAGTACGTTATATAATGTCCGAGAATGTCCATTTCTGGAACTCTAAGCAACTACTATGTCGATTCTATTATAAGTCATGAAGGAGAAGATCCGAACGCGTCCCGCTTCTCCCATGTACAGTACTCCAGCGCTAGACAACCGGGACCCGGCGATCATCCGGAGTTCCCCTCTTGTAGCTTCCAGCCCAAGCCTTCAGTGTTCAGTTCGTCATGGAGTCCATTCAGTTCCCACGCGTCCAATGGCCTACCAGCGGTCTACCATCCGTACATATCGACGCAGCCAGTGCCTTCAACGGATACTCGATACCTCCGCACATGGCTTGAGTGTGCTCCGAGAGCAGAGCCTCTACCCGGGCAAGGACAGGTCAAGATGGAGCCGCTCCTGGGACATCTCGGGGAACCACCGAAACTAGTCGGGCAGCATGAGTATATCTTGGAGTCCTCTACAGCACGGGAGATGAATTCTGGTCACAGCGCTGGGTTTGAAGACAATAAGGACATATGCGAAGGCAGCGAGGACAAAGAGGGACCGGATCAAAGTAAGTTATAAACCTAGGAAGTGAACACTCTGTAAAGCGTTTAATGCTGTCATAAAACTAGAACAAAGCAACGGAGAGCTACAGACACCTCACGCAGCCAAGTATGATCATGTAACATTCTCAAGTCTACGCTTACATGTAGCGGTTTTTAATCAAGTCTGAATTTTTACCCAGATATGTATGATTTAGCCATGCTTTACATATATAGTATCGCTGACGACTGTTTTGCTTTGCCCAGTTAGAGTCGCGTAGAGGACTCACACCTTTATAAAACAAGCTTTCATTTTCCCAAATCATGTTATTTGCGTTTATTTCATTCTTGAGTAACTTTTAGTATATTCTTTCTCTTTCTGTCTCTGTTAGAGACCCTTATTTACGCGTCAATGCACTTTAGTGCACTGTTTTAGGTCGGCTGTAAACAGTTTTTTCGTGCAATGACTCCCCAAATTGTCTCTTAGTTATACTAAATAGTGCAGATGTTGGTCTTATGTTTAGTAGCTCTTGGTTAGCTTCATTCTTGAGTAACTTTTAGTATATTCTTTCTCTTTCTGTCTCTGTTAGAGACCCTTATTTACGCGTCAATGCACTTTAGTGCACTGTTTTAGGTCGGCTGTAAACAGTTTTTTTCGTGCAATGACTCCCCAAATTGTCTCTTAGTTATACTAAATAGTGCAGATGTTGGTTTTATGTTTAGTAGCTCTTGGTTAGCAAAAAATATTATAACGTTTATTCGCTTTTCATCTGAATCTATCTAATTCTATTTATGCGGAAATATTATTGACTATATCACAGAGGTGAAGGTATAGTTTGAATACCACAAAATAAATGTAATACTGAATATGTTTTTAATTGTAAATCTGGCTGCTGGGGGGTTGTGTGTTTTTCCATGATCTTGCCTGTTTTTGAACTCCCTCAAGAGTGGGGTTGAGCCGGTGCAGAGAAAAATCCACAGAATTCCAGCTCATAATCATGTAAGATTGTTTATTGCTAAAGTATTCCAACAAATTCAGAAATGCAGCTAAATTCTTAGGGATTTGTTCAACGATCGTTTTCGATTTTGTTGCAATGAATTTGAAAAGGCCATTGATTTTAATTCGTGAAATAGGCTGCAGCACTGCGAAGTGCGAACTAATGGAATTGTGCGCAACAGAAATCCCCAATGTGCTACCCCGGGCTGCATTCCAGAATAAACTGTAGGCAAAGGCAATGATGTTGGGAGTTACACGTCCCGCTTTTTTAGCTCATGGCTGCCCATGAGAAGGAAAAAGTTATAGGTCTCAAGTCTATTAAGTTATCAGAGGAGCCAAGATCCCCATTAATCGTACGTGAGCTCTTTGGGATATGTTGCGTTAAAAAATTTTCAGAGTAAAATACGATTCAGTCCAATCGTGCGCAAATGCAATAATAAGCGTCCTAAGGTCAGAGGTCCATTGTCTTTGAAAACGTTTTGATCAAATTGACTAGAGGCAATAAATAAATAAATTCTAAACTTTGTGTAATTTGTGGATTTTGATTCATATTTATTAATGGAAACACGCGTCACTTTCCTCATCATATAGCGTGACCCTCTTAGTGTTTCATTGTTAGGGATCATGTCTCGGTCCTGTCTCGTAAGTCGCAAGGTATACAGACGTATCCGCGAGGCCTGTAGTTGACATGACACGCGCATTAATCATTTTAGATGCGTGTATCTCATCCCATCATTATAAAAATACAATTGCGATTTGAGATATCCTAGAAAGCTGATGTACAACTGACGTGTATGTCTTGAGGCAGAAGCGATGGACTTGCACGCATAGGATGGGAAACATCTATAAATACGTGGCTCTTTCTAACCTGCTAGCATACACCTTCAAACTGTCTGAGCCCCTGAAAAGTGAAGTTATGTGCCAAACGTTGAATGTTTTTCATGCAAATAGTATGCATTTTAAGAGAGCATAAAGCAGCACCATGGTAGAAATGTTCCCTTGACGTCATTTAACCCACAGAGGTACAGAAGGCATGCACAGGTGACATCAATTTCGTCATCACAGTGAATCTCCAATCGCTGTAACATTCAGCTTTTCCGTGTGCATGTTAACAAAAGTCAGCACAACGGACATTTTTCAGCCTCCCATCTGCATTCCCGACCAAACCACTGAGGGAGAAGACGCCTCGTTAGAGATGCTCTTCCTCCGTAATTCATCCCACATTTCTCCCTAAAAAGGAGATAATCTCATGTCACATGTGACCACATTTTACAGTGCATTCCAGTATGGTTAAACTCCCTGTAGAGTTCAAAATTAAACCTTTCTTTCCCCTCAGCCATTTTCTTCTTCTTATTTTTTTCTTTAAAGAAAACTTTATATTATTCAGTGCTTTCACATTCTCCTTTGCAGGGAGAGGAGAGGAATGACACGAATTATCACAGGTGAATTTAGGTGGCCTCTTGTGTGTGTGAAAGTTGTTGTTGCTTACTGGGTGTGGTACAGTTTAAGCATAGAATTTTATTACTGCGTCTCAAGTTAATACTTTGATATTGCTTTGCTTTCCTTGTTTTCATAAATCATAGTTTTGGTTTTCATGCATTTGTAAGTGATGGTGCCCTAAAGCACTTTATTTTAATAATATTAATTGTCTTCGTGAAGGCTGTAACTTTTTTTTGAGTGTATTTTGAAATGTGTTTCATGTTGGAATCTGTACTAATATTATGATCTACTCTTCTTGTTTTTGACTGTCATTTGCAGAGGACCCATCTGCCAACTGGTTACACGCTCGATCATCCCGGAAGAAGCGATGTCCATACACGAAATATCAGACCTTGGAGCTAGAGAAGGAATTTCTGTTCAATATGTACCTTACCCGAGACCGGAGACACGAGGTAGCTCGCCAGCTGAACTTGACAGAGCGACAAGTAAAAATATGGTTTCAAAATAGAAGGATGAAGATGAAGAAAATGAATAAGGACCAGCCCAAAGAATAATAACGCAGACTGGTGCCAGGCGTTCAAGCCGTTTACAAAAAGTATTTTAAATCTGGAAGCTGATGCAAGAATATTTTACTGCATCAAAAAGGAAACGCACACGCGCACTCACACACTATTTTCTGTAGGACTGGACAGTGTTAAGCATATACAGTATAAGGAAGAGGTGAGATGATGCAGAGGAGGGGGAACCCGTCTTGCCATCTCTCCCTTCTGTTACTGCATTGTATGACTTGAGTGAAATAAACACTTCACCAGGAAATAAACAGGTGATAAGGAACTGTTTCAACAGGCTAAGGACAGCTGAAATATTGTGCTTTTTTATAAAGTTGCTCTCTATAATTCTGCATTTTTCATCATTCCTTTTGTCATAGACGTGTGCTGATATAAAATGTATGTAACAAAACATAAGACTCATTCAACATACAAGGGAAGTTTTGCTTATCTGTAAAGCATGTTCACGTATTTGCTAAAGACGTGAGCTCTCTTTTACAAAATTATTATTATTATTATTACTATTATTATAGCGGAATAAAACAGCCTTTAGTTCGTAGTGTCTATATCATCTGCGAAGCAGTTATTGAAGAGTGCGCATGCTAACGGTTTTCAAAAACCTTTTGAAGTTTACGATATTATAAATTAGCTCCTTTTGACATTTACTTGTGCGCAGAGATTTGTGGTAGAGGCACACTTATAAATTGTCTTGGTTGATTCGAATGTACTAACAGTAGTAGTAATAATAATAATAATAATAATAATTTCTAAAATTGCTTTCAGATCTTTTCTTTATAGTTTCGTTCAATAGTGTTTATATCATTTGGGGTCAAAATCAAGATTCAAACGGAAGTAATCAGTTTGTAAACACGAATGAAATGAGTTGTTTTACCTACTTTCTTTCTCTTTTTTTGCGTTCAGATATTCCAAAATAATCCTTTTGAAAATTAGAGTGCAGGTTCCGAGTGTATGTATTTGTAGCGTGCCAGTAACCATAGAGTTAATTCGTGCTGAAATGTATAACAACCTTTAATACAGATTCGGTCGCAGTTGTTTACATAAATTTGCGCATGCCTCGTATTGTGTAGTTTTCTTATGTATGTGTTATTGAAAAAGCATTAATTCGAATCTGTTTTATGTGCGGTCTAAGGATTGTTGTTTTAATTTATTGTAAATACGTTAATAGTTTTTTTTCTTTTAAATGGAATGTTTTATATGTTGTAAAAAGAATTACAAAAAATAATTCATACTTGAATGAGCTATTAATTCGAATCTGTTTTATGTGCGGTCTAAGGATTGTTGTTTTAATTTATTGTAAATACGTTAATAGTTTTTTTTTCTTTTAAATGGAATGTTTTATATGTTGTAAAAAGAATTACAAAAAATAATTCATACTTGAATGAGCCGATACACGTAACCTTTTAATTTTCCTATTTTGTTTACACGTTCCATGTAGGCTATATGTCCAGAATTATGTCCGTTGTCCATTGTCAGTGATGTTTTTCTGTATTTGCTCGTTCCTTCATATTGCTTTGTTGGTTTAAAGGTTTGTTTTATGTTTTTGTGATTTGACTTTACGGAAATCGAGCGCGGCAATCTTCAAATGTCCATCAATTCTTAAACTGTCTTAGGCCATTGCAACTTTTTCCCACTTTTTTGACGCACGTCCACTCAGGAACGCGCGCGCACACAAACACACACACACACACACACACACACACACTTTTTGTGCTATTTTCTAACACGCTTGTTTCATGGCTTCTGTACATTTATTAAAAAAAACAAATCATTACAACACCAGACTTTAACTCGCAACGCAAGATCTAAATTGTTTTTGTACACGACTGCTCTGTCTCTTTTTGTGTCATTGTTTTGTTGTGTTGTTAATCTGTGCTATTGCACTGTTGATGCTGGACTCATTAAAGTTTACATATAGACCGCACACATTGTCTCCATTTCTATGGACAGAGCTAATAGACAGGTTGGTGAAAGTTACCCATATACAATATAATTTAAAATGTAATGTTTTTCTCTCTCTCTCTCTCTCTCTCTAAATGAGTGCACAGCCTAATGTATCACTGCAACAAAAAACTCTCTCGAAATCTAAACATTCATCATGTAATTAAAATAAATATACTTGGCTGTGCATGATGTGTGTATCTTTGTGTTATCGAAACTAGCCGGACACATGGACATAGATGCATATTGGTGAAATTGAAGTCTTTGCTGCTTTTTTGTGTGTGTATGTGTGTATGTAAGTAGCCTATGTATTTATTTATTTATTTATTTAGCACGTCAACTCTTTCTCTGATTTGGCACAATAATTGCCCTTTATGTTTTTTGATTGTAAACCAGCCCAAACTTTATCTCGTCCTTTTGTGCTGTAGCGAAGGACATGCTGTAGTACTCTACTTTAATGTTTACTGCATTTTATAATAAGAGTCATATGTTGTAAATATGTTATCGTGCGTACGAGCATTCATCTTGAATCGGATTGAAGAAACGTGCAGCTCATATGTGGAAAGACGAATTACTGAGAATAACCATGACACATCTTTGCTTTGGCTCTCTTCTTAACGTATTATTTGATTCCCTTATGATATTTGTGGCGTTACATTTGGCTATACCGCATCCTCCAGATGCAAGCTATGCATCAAGAGTCAAGAAGAATATTTTGCTTGCAGAGGCGATGCATAATAAATTATGCAAACTAAAAGGGATAAGGTAGGTATAAATGTTTCAGGCTCTGAAGTTCTAGAGTAGACACTCAATAATGTAAGACGCGAGGCCCACTGTTAGCAGAGAAAATGTGCATTTCAAATGCGATGGTAAATATGGCCATATGCAGTTGGATAGCAATAATAAAAATAAATAAATAAAGAATACAATGATTTGACTACAAATTTAGACAGTCAAGGTTCTATCCATTATGCAATCGACTCAATTGCAAATAGAAACAGGAAAGAAGACAGCTTTAAAAAAGTTCTGCATTCAACATATTGCAACAATTAAATATTTTTGAAGACATTGCCAGTAGTCCTTGCTCACAGATGTGTGTACGAATTCAGCCTTCGTCACATATTAATTCAGCATAAGTCTGTCCTGGTGATTCTAGAGCTGAGAAGATATTTTGAGTCCTGCCACACCATTAACGCCCTTTATTTTGGTGTTTTGAAAGGAAACAAACTGCAGAAAGGATGTACGCTCGATGTTCGAAGGAAATGGGAAGTCGACTGTCATAAAAAAGAGAAAGAAATTCAATGTGGTGTGCCGCAATAAAATAATATGACTGTAATAAAACTTTATAGGGTATACATTTCTGAAGGTTAAGAACTAAATGGCTGTAAAGCAAACACTACGCGAGAATAAACGGGAGAAATTGTGAAAAACGTTTCAAGATTCTAATAACTGTAAGGCAAAATAATTTGCGTAAACACTGTGTCTCGGTTGGGGGAGCCTGTTTTTTTCTTCCCCTTTCTCGCTTTTGTCGTTTATTGTGTACAGCGTTTGTTCTTTAGCCGTCCAGATTCCTTACAGAGTAGGGGGTCGGGATGGGTGAGATCTGGACTTCCACATGAGAGCCCTGAGTCCAATTCAATCGACGCTCACCCTTTGTTCCATTTCCGAACGCACCACAGCCCTTATAGCGGGCCATAAACTGCCGCAAAAAGGATTTCTGGCGAGACGTCTGGGATGACCAACGCTAATTTGTTTACAACCTTTGGGACCGGGCTCGACTTTTTTGTAGGTACACATCCGTTTGTGCCTTGGTGATACAAAGGTCGACTGCTAAAGTAAAATATTTAATTCTCTCAAAATCAAAACCACACATTACATTAAATTTCGCATAGATTCCCTAAAATGTTCACTATAGTTTATTATTTACAGTATTTATAACTTTCAGTTTATTGTGTTTAATAGCTGCTTTCATGTAGTCTACATGAATAGCAAAAATCATTTAAGAATTGTGATTATGTCGTGGTGTGTGGTTTGGTGTTGTATAGTGTAATATGACTAGCTACCTATCAATGATGCGAATAATAATGTAATAAAGCTTTCGAATAAATAGAAATCTAAATATTTCTTTAAAAAATACACACACACACACACACACACACACACACACACACACACACACATATATAAAGCCTCACACTTTTAAAGCCTGTCAGTATTGACAACTAACAAAAGGAAAGTCAACATAGTGATGATGATTACTGATAGTATTTTAGTGATGCTGGTGATACAATAGTGCACAAGAACACAGCCCAAATAAAAAGGGGACGTATTTATGCATGGAAATGTTATTTCGTGGCCTGAATACTTTTTTTCTAACGTATGTATGTAATTAAAAATAATACGTGAAAGGCCGCTAGCATCAGCTATTATTATTAGCCTGTTGTTGTTATTATTATTATTAGTAGTAGTAGTAGTAGTAGTAGCAGCAGCAGCAGCAGGTTTGGTAATGGTACTATTTATAGTAATTAATAGTACTATAAATATTGCACATCATGGACGGACGGAATGCTTTTTGAGCCTCATACTAAATGTTAAGCTTAATACAGTTAAAAAATATTAACAAAAAACTAGTAAGACAGAAAAAACTTTCATTTTTTAACGGTTTAACATTAGTGTTAGTGTTCCAACCCTACTTAAATTAATTTTCTCGATATGATGAAAAACACACAAGACTCGATCCTATAAGTGTCGGGTTTTAGATGGATTTCTTGTTATAGAGAATGAAAATAAGTACTTAACATCATTGAATTTGCACTTACTGAGCTGTTAATTCGCTCATTCTGTTTTTATGTCCGTTGTTTATAGAACCATTAGCTTTTGAACTTCCGTTTCATTACAGCTGAATTTGCTCATGGAGTAGGCCTAACACACAATTGCCGCTTGATGGCAATGTTGTTCCATCAAAAAGTGTCTGGCTGGCCACCATCCACCCCCAAACCGGAAACGCTGGGGCCAAAACATTCGCAAACATATGCGGTATTACACTTGACTAAAGTAAGATTCACACAATTTCCCTGTGTTACAGCGGAGCTTGTTTGAAAAAGACGAAGAACATTAACTTCAGAAGATTCTTAATCTATGTGATAAAGATCCTGAAAAACATCTTTGAGTACTAATGAATGTATCTTTAAATGTTAGGATATGCAAATTTAGGATGTAATAATTAATAGTGCATTTTTGTAATTCTGTTTTAACTTTTAATCCTAACAAAACAGATTATTAAACGTTTTCAGTTTGTCTTATTTGAAATTATTAGAGCGATGATACAGTTTTAAAGAGCAGTGATTGTTTTAAATGGCAATATAATGATTATATGATTAAATAAGATATAAAGTCACCACACAAAACTTGGGTTAGCACATGTTTTATTGGCAGCAAAAATAGCAAAAACACACATCACTTGACTACTGCTATTGCCGTGAAACTATAGAAAAAACAAACAAACACACACACACAAACCAACAAACAAACAAACAAAAACATACAATAGTATGACGTTCCCTGACACCATTCATTTTATTATTAGATTCACTAGCTATATACCCACATATTTATGTAATGGAAAGTCAAATTACAGAAAATATTTACAACAGAATGTCTGTCATTCTTAGATGCATTATAGCCTATTTTACTTTTACATCAGAATTTAGCATGCGATATTCTAGATTTTACTAAAGCCGAATCATAAGCTTTACTGGTCAAACGTAAGAAAAAATGTATACACTTGGTGAACTCCTTGTCCTTGTTAAGAGAAGAAACGTTTAGTAAGTGTAGAACAAGATGTGCGTGACTACCGTTTAAGATTAACCCATAATATAGAATATATATATATATTATAATATTGTATATACCCCACGTGTTGAAATGTAAATATCCCCCTCATATAGTCAACATAAAGCCTTAAAAGGATTCGTCGTTTTTTGGGAAAGACATTGTTTCAAATCCCCGGCAGTAATTTATTATAGATGCAAATGAAGTTGTAAAATGACAAGCACCGGCATTAGACCATATGTGTCATATAGATTTAAAAAATATAACTTTTTGTGCGTTAGGTGAGCATTTGTATTCAGTGTATAAGCATACTTTAAAATAACAAATGACAAAATCTTTGATTTTTAGAAAATATGAAAAGTTAAATAATTCTATAATAATTTTATAATTAGAATTCCATATTTTTCTCCCAAATTAAAACGAATCCAGAAACATTTTAAACTGATACAAGCACTTAAAACATATCACTTGTTTGTTCATTAATTTTAATTTATTTATTCACTGATAGTTGCATTTTTACCATTAGAAATTTCCTTTTACGGTACTTTTCCCCCCTCGGATTTTCTAGGTAATGTTAATCAGATTTACTCGTGCTAAACACAATGGCAAACTGTATGGAAAACAAAACGAAAATGGCAATTAAAGGACTTACTATTTCTGCATGGATAAAATCCGAAGTGAAGCATTTACAACACTGGTCGTGGAACCTCATAAAAACCTAACAGCTTTTCATGATGCACTACGTCAACAACAAACAGTAGGGGCGTTTATTGCATTTTATAGTTTGTTAAACCATTTACAACCACATTTGCCATTACACCTGCAGGTCCATTTCACCATCCTCATATCTCTGTAACTATATTTATATAAATACAATTATCAGAATATTAAATATGACCACCTCGCTAATTTTCGATGCGCACGCCTTGGTCGCTGCAGAGGATGATTTTGTAAGTTTAAGCGTGCTCATAAGGTTTATAGGATGTATTTAAACTGATGCCAATTAAATCATGTACCTTTTAAGATTGGCCGTCTCGACCCTGACATTTAATAAAAAAAAAAAGGAGGCTCGACCTCGTAAGAGATTAGGAAATTAACGACTAAATATGCATCACTTTAGGTTGTCTGTGATGAACATGCAAAAAATCAATCTTTCAAAGGGGTTTGGAGTGGAGAAGTTGAGTGGGGGAGGGACAGAGGCTATGCACTTGATCTGATGCAAAGCGGCAGATTTCTCATTAACTTACCCGCTTGAACATATTAATGTGCATATTTTCCCCTCCTCTCTCTTCCTTGGCCCCCCTTCCCTCTCCTGCTCCGTCGCGCTCTCTCCCTCTCAGCTCTCTCTCACTCGCTTTCTCTTTTTCATTCTCTCACTCTCTTCATATCAGAATCGCGCAGAGCGGTGTCCGTGTAGGGATGCGAAAAGCCAATGGAACGAGGATCCGATAGAAGATGCAAATGATCGTGAAAACACACAGCAAAATATGAAACTGCTCATTTGCAGCCGAGTAAATCATAGAAAACTGGTTGGGAACTGGCACCCTTCACCGGAATTGTGATGCTGGAACTCTACAGTGGGAACATGCCTATGGAAGCTTTAGACAAGTTATTTTAACAAAGGTATGCAAACGCAAACCGTTCAGTTATTGGAAATCAAGGCTTGGCTGCTGCATTGTTTGTTACCTCAGTAACTTTGAAACGGACAACTCTCTGAAGCTACTGCGCGTATATAAAGACATTCAAACGCAAACTCTTCAACAAAATCAGCGCCTACAACATCAAAAGATGAGCTCATATTTCGTCAACTCTCTCTTCACTAAATACAAAAGTGGAGACACTCTGCGGCCAAACTATTACGAGTGCGGATTTGCTCAGGACCTAGGGACGAGACCCACCGTCGTGTACGGTCCAGGCACCGGGGCCACTTTCCAGCATGCCCCTCAGATTCAGGAGTTTTATCACCACGGCGCATCCACGCTCTCCGCAGCTCCTTACCAGCAGAGTCCCTGTGCAGTAACTTGTCACGGCGAGCCGGGTAACTTCTACGGTTATGATGCTCTCCAGAGGCAAACGCTTTTCGGTGCTCAAGACGCTGACTTGGTTCAGTATAGCGACTGCAAGCTCACCACGGGGGGCATCGGCGACGAGACGGACAACGCAGAGCAGAGTCCGTCGCCCACACAGCTGTTCCCGTGGATGCGACCTCAAGGTGAGCCTCGGTAGACAGAAAAGCCGGCCAACTCGCGTTGTGTGTGTTGAGTGAGACACGAAAAAATCTCAGTGCAATTTAGGTTTAGAATTGCCTTTCCTGTGTGCACGAGGGGAGGGGGGACAATAGCCGTTTTTATTGTTTTATGGTGTTCAAAACTTGTGAATCACTTTACAGTTTAATGACCCTGCCATAGAAAGACAGGAGAGTGGGAGAGAGGAAGAAGAGGGCGAGAGAAAAAACCCTTCTCTTTTAGCTGTTTCCATGTGCGAGACTTTGCCCCACAGCTGATCCAACGTCTCACCCAGGTCAAAGTTTTACTGCAGCCTTTAACGACTTACAGTGAGCCTTGAGTTTATTTCAGTACACAGTGGTCGTTTTACAATGATTAGCCTATGTCAATTATGGCTGTGCCTAATCCTTTGAAAATGTGAAATAGTATAGCCTGCTTTTTGACGACTCAACTGTGGGGTTAGTGTTGCTCATTATTTTGTATTAGTGTTGTGGTACTTATATTTGCAATGGCGGAGGTTTTACATTAATTACTGTGGCTGTGGGGAGTCTCCATGGTACACTAAAAGTCTACCCATAAACTAATAATGTATCGCGATTATGTACTGTAGATGTTCATTTCGCATGGGAGTTGCCTTTGTGCAATGTTGGTTCACAAAATATATTTGAACTTGATTGTAAAATTACGATTTGGCGCGTATTGTGAGCTCTGTCTGAACATCTGTAAACTTCTTTATTGCCAGTAGCTGCCGGACGGAGGCGAGGCCGCCAGACCTACAGCCGCTATCAGACGCTCGAACTCGAGAAAGAGTTTCTGTTCAATCCCTACCTAACACGCAAGCGGCGGATTGAAGTATCACACGCTTTGGGACTGACAGAACGACAAGTCAAAATCTGGTTTCAAAACCGTCGCATGAAATGGAAAAAGGAAAACAACAAGGACAAGTTTCCAAGCAGCAAATCTGAACAAGAGCAGATCGAAAACGAGAAACGAGAGAAAGAACAGGAATCCGGGACACAGTCAGCCGGCGAAGACTGCGACAAGGCAAAACAAATGTAGAGCGGATGCGAGTGTGTGTGTGTGTGTGTGTGTGAGTGTGTGTGAGAGAGGGTGTGTGTGTGTGTGTGTTTGTGTGTGTACGTGTCAGTCAATCAAAACGGCAAAGAATAAATAGGGAAAATAAAACGGACAATGATGAAGAGAATAACGGTGTTTGCATGGGAGGTTTGTCTCACAGAGACATTTTAATCAAGTCGAGTGGTTTCATCTTTCACTCGAGGAAGGAACATAAAAAATGACTGGGACTAGACGAATGACTATAAACTTAATGTGGTGACCACAGAACTTCAGGAAGACGAAGGACAAGAGGCATTTCTACTTTTTAATTGTTGTTCAGAGAGTATGATAGTGTTAAAGCTAGTCTCCTTTCTTTGTGAAATAATTATCGTGAAACTTAAGTTTCAATTGTTAGGATATTGTCATTAACAATTACCTTGGCAGCTGTATAGTTTTTAAGTTAAATGGTGCACTTTTAACTGTTCTCACTTATATGTTATGATGATGACCTAGAAATTAATGACTTCCAACAACATGAAACTGCCTATTTATGCCGTAGAATCTCTTTTTACACGTCTTTGGTTCTTCTTAAATCGATGGAATTTTTGTTGTCTTTCTTTCATGGGGTAAGCATGCGCACAGTGGATTATAAAAATGAATAAACATAATAAAAAATCATTTTGAAAATTATGTCATGTGACCCATTGTTTACTATGAGTCAAATTGTTGTCGTTCACCTTTACTGAAGTAGTTTATGAGATGACTATATGTTTTGTTGTCATACTTAACTGTATTCTAGTGTCTAAAACTGGAGAAATCCGGCAGATTAAAGTTTACAATAAAGTTTACAAGCGACAATCCCTGGCACCATGCATCTTCTACATCATTTCTCGCTAACGTTCGGTTCCAATGTCCGCTTAAAAAAAAACAAAAACAAAACAAAAACCTTTTTAGGTTACCAAACAAGATATGTTAAAACATAGGCCTTAATTTCAAAGAATCTATATACGCACAAACATGGAATAGAATGGAAGAGAACAAATTTATGGAACAATAAAACATAATGTTTACAAATTTGTAAATCTCATAGAAAAGTCATGTAGTGTGGTATGATTTTTGATTTATGGTTAGATACGTGAACTAAAAGAGAGGCGGCATGTGAAACCACAACTGAAAACCCTCATGACTACTTTGTCAGACCAATATTGTAACACAACACGACATAATACCCACTAAACAGAAACAGACGATGTATTATCGTGAATCTGCATAGAAAATCTCTTAAAACGAAATTTCATCTTGCTGGTCTTTGTTAAATGTGGGTATTTGAGTTATGGGAGCACATCGTGTCAGGTGAATTACTGTCGTAAAAGTATGTGGGCTTCTCAAACATTCAGAGAGTATAAGTTCCACGAAAAGATTCAGAGCTCTCGCGTAAACGTATTTGCTAACTATGTACAGGGAAACTGTTTGGGGTGCACTGAACCATTCCGTCGCCATGGAAATGGCAAGTTAGTGGTGACTGTTCAGGACATAGGGATGCTTTGAAGCAGGCACTGCTCTTGACACGGGCACACTGTACAAACATTGCAGAAATGCAGTGATGAGATTGGGGTATGCGCAGGACCGGTGACAAGAGGAAATAGTGTTGAAAATCAATACAGAAATAAATAGGTTTCTTGTTATTTGTGTGGTTCCTACGTTCCTAAATCAGGACAACCTGAACTTATTTATAAGTTTGTACAGCCCACAATTATTTATTTCTTGGCATGGATTTAGGTGATTACAGAAAACTTCTCAATAGCCTATCGATTTGTGTGTTCTCCATGTGCATTTGTGTTGACGGTACCGTTGGCTGTAAGTGAATAATTTAACAAATTTATGTGGATGGTCAGCTGCAAAGCCCTTCTCCACATTAGATGGGGCTCTGGGAAGACGTACACCCATTGGAGGATATTTCATCACGTGCTGCCCATCACGTGGCCCCAGAGGAAAAAAGGGGTGATTTTTGGTGTAAATCTAGACTGTAATTCTATAATATATCATTGGACCTCGTAAAACCGACACTAAAACTTCTTGGCATATAAATCACTTCTCAAATTATGAGTTCATTGTATTATGCGAACGCGTTGTTTTCCAAATACCAAGTGGCCAGTTCAGCCTTCTCTACAGGCGTGTTTCCCGAGCAAACTTCTTGCGCCTTTTCGTACAGCTCGCAGCGGGCCAGCGGCTACGGCTCGGCTTCTAGCGGTGCACCGGTCTCCTCTACATCTTCTGTCTCCCTGTCGAGCATGTACACTAACGGTGCTAGTCTTTCCAGCCAGACTCAAGGCATGTACCCTACTGCGTATGAACTGGGAGCTGTTTCGTTGAACATGCACAGCTCTCTGTTTGACCATCCGAATCTACCCATGGTGAGCGCTGGCGATCTCTGTAAAGCGCAAAGCAGTGGTAAAGAAGAGCAGAGGGGCTACCATCAAAACAACGAAAACAACCTCCGAATCTATCCGTGGATGAGGAGCACAGGTCTGTGAAAACTGAATGTTTCTTAAGGACCGGGGTGTGCGTCTATGTATGTCCGAGGGGGAGGGAGACAGGTTAAGGGGAGCGACCAAGTCATTTCAAAAAGTGTTCTTTTCCTCAGATCTTTTTAATGACTAATTACTCGCCATAATTCAAGACCCTAGTAGTATTTCGTGTTTTGAGGAAAAGGGAGGGGGCGGTATATGAGAGGCTTGATGAATTATGTTTAGCTTTAACAAATATCCAAGATATTTGTTGTCATGGTTGCATATGTTGCTGCTTGTGTACACATTAATCCATCTATAAGCTAGTATGTTGGCAGTCATGGCTAAGAATCCTCATATTATCGATACAGAGGGCGGGGCTTTGTATTTCTAGGGTCTGTTAGAGCTGAGTGGACCTTTGTTTTAAATTACTGTCAAAAATTTAACAGTGTCTGCGTTGGCCTGTGTGTCTTTTATATGTGCATATGCTGTACGTGTATGTGCCTGCGTGCGTGTACGCGCGCATGTGTTGGAAATTTCACAAAACATACGAATCAATATCTACGGCTAGTTCCGCTACTAATTATTCGCTCAACAGTGGTTTTTAACAAATCGTCAACTCTTCGTAGTAATTGCACTCTTCTCACATAGCCACCCCACATCCAGGCTGACGTATTTGAAAAGGAGGTCGACAAGTTCTCTTTTAATGATTTTCTGCGGCCTTTCAAGACACTCCCGGAGCACCGACGTTCCTATCAGTCAACTGTCAACCTGGGGCGCTTCTTCTCTTGTTAGCTCCCAGTGTAAAAATACAACAACATAAATACTTTTGAAACAGATACCTCATTAGCAAAGTTGCTGACATTTACTGACAGATAGTCCTTGTGCGCCTTTGGTGTACATTTTCGTTCTGTGTCTTAGTTTTGTGTGAAATGCCAATGTCAATTAAAAGTAATGCATGAGTCATAGTTAGCCTGTCTTACTGTCGTTGTGCAGAGAGATACAACATTTTAAATCATTTTAGTTTTAATAATATCCGTAGCCAATCGACCGAATTTCGATTGTAAACATTAAGCCTCTTTCAAATAGGGAAACGGTATTTTAAGCATTTAAATTTTGTATTGTTTTAAAAAATATCATATTAGTCCACTGATGTCCTGTCATGTCTGCTGTAAAGGCCACTTATTTGGTCTTATGATACGCCAAAACTGGTGTAGACAGATGCATAGAAGGAAGTCGGGCCTTACAACAAATATTCACAAGTATATAAACACATATAGGCTAATCACAAGAAGTAGGATAATCCTTTTGCACCTATATTTTTCTTTAACATATCAGACACATAAGCTGGGCCTTGCACCTCCAACCACTAGGTTTTGTGTCTTTGTTACTATAGGGCCAGCTGCCTTTTCAGTTGATTTCGTGCTTTGGTTTGATATTTCACATAGATGGGCTCTGTCCCTCGCTTTATTTCTCTTTCACTATTCACAGACAGACACATTCACACACCAGATGAAAATTCTTTTTCCATGTCTATCATTCGGGAGCCTGTGTAGAGACCCTGCACAGTAACCGAGTACAATGCTCTTCCTTGTTTTAACTCGTATAAAAGCGTTTCGTTCTGCAAGGACATACAATTTATGCACTTATTTTATACATCTTTAAGAACGAAACAGCTTTATCATTTTTATTGATTTCAATACTAAACTTGTATTTCATTCTCTCGATTTCTCTCATTTCTTCTGCTTTTCACTCAAATTCTTTATGCTTTTGGACAGTTTGTGTTAGACTAGTATCAACAAGAAGTGACACGGCGTTACCGACAAGACGGAAGTAAGATACAAACGACTGAAGAGTGCAATAAAAAGTTCAAAAGCACACGAACTCAAAGCAGTCCCCATTTGTCGACAGTCTGCTGGAAACGGAAACGCAGGGACAGCAGAAAGTCACTGACCGTGCATGGACAAGGTTGTGAAAGTCTAGTTAGATTTCTTCGCTTTAAACGTGCAGCTAAAAGATGGATACTTTACATAGATGGCTTCTTTATCTAGATTGATAGACGAACACTTCAGCGCTTATGTGTAAGGGAACTAGATCATGTTGTTGACTTTGGTCCTTTTTAGAAGGAAGTCTGAACGCCAGGGCTCCATTAGAGTCACGGGAGTGTGCAAGCCAGTGAATTTACATTCAGAAGGGGTATTTGTGCACTTTCATTTGACTTTTGAATTACATTCCACTTTTATATTTAAGATATATTTACCTTTCAAAGTTTTGATTAGCTACTGTTGTGTGTCTTTTAACCTTAATATAGAGTTAAAACTTAACGCTTAAATAGTGGTTAAACGCATGGTTAAATAACATATGTGTAGCCTATGTGTGTTTCGTTTTGCTTTATGTTTTCACTACAGTTTGTGACCTACATGTAAGGAATACAATTATTTAAAAACATAATAATACATTTGAAGTCTTTTAAAACGTTTGGATTTGATTGCCGCTTTTTAAAAAAAAAAAAAAAACAGGATTTAATAACTGCTTATTATGTGATGGTTTTTCGCCTAGGCACTCTGCAAAAAGCTAACAAGTCGTATCTAAGTATTTACAGTCACAAATCTCAATATCTGAAAATGTGTTTGTATAATCACTGGCCGCTTTGCTTATGGTGCGATAATAATACACCTACAAGAAGCAGAATGCGTGTTGTTGACTCTTTTTCCTCAGTGTGCGATATTACTGAAAATACTAAAATAAGTCGAATTTCTCGTTTTACACTAACTCATTGAAGTGGCAAGTTTTTTTTTTAGCTTAAATCTGAATTATTTTTCGATCACTATATCATATTTAAATTATTTTAATTGAATTATAAGTCTTTTGTTTTCATTCACACCAATTCAGCCAGGCGGAATACTTTTTTAAAATTGTATTTTAACTACCGAAAAAGATTCGAACACTTCATATTATTCTTTACTAATGTTGTTGGTACACATATATTCGTATTTGTTATGCTTTCTGATCCTTTCCCATTTCCACAGGTGCGGACCGCAAAAGAGGCCGTCAGACATATTCCCGCTATCAAACATTAGAGTTGGAGAAAGAGTTTCACTTCAACCGTTACCTTTCACGACGGCGGCGTATTGAGATTGCACACGCCCTGTGCTTGACCGAACGCCAGATAAAAATCTGGTTTCAAAACAGAAGGATGAAATGGAAGAAAGAGAACAAATCAATGGGCCGCTGCTCTCCTGCTGCTGACCAAATCGGGGGCGACGAGGAAGAGGAAGATGATGAGTAGCCACGCAAGTGGAAGACATAAAAATAGATTATACTATAGACTATACTATCGATTCAACCTGCTTTATTTCAGGATACACTGAGTTGAAAAAAAAGACATGCTACTTACAATACTGTATAAAGTGTCACTGTCGTCTAACTATGTAACTTGTGTTAGAGGTGTTAATGTGTTAGACTATACTATAGTAAATATAGGCCTAGTAATACAAGTAATTTTGAAACGCATTTTAATATAGGATTAATACTCCAATATAAGCAGCCTAAATTATAGGCTATACATATAGGATTAATATAGTGTTAATAATACTGGAATATATAGGCTATTTCATATATGTGTGACTCATATTTGTGACCACGTTCGGACTAGTCACTGTGGGGTCAAACACGGAAGGGAGCAAGCTATTTGTAATGATTTCATATTTTGTTATATCCCTGTTCTGTATCTATGTGTACATTTTTGTCTGCTTAAGCATTTTTTCCCTGTTATATTTTGTGAAAGTGTTAAAATAAACTACAGCTGACTACAAGATGTTTACATTTTTGCCTCTCAGGGATTTTTCTTTTCTGTGTTCTTTGCTTGCTTTTCGTTTCTAATCGAATTAAAATCACAGTAATGTTGAGCCAAAGATCCCTGAATGTGATAATACGACGAGCATGTATTTTTATATTTTTTTTATAAAGGCATGGGCTTTTTAAAATATTGCCCTAAAAGGCCACTCGAAAGTCCGCCTCTGCTTAGTGTTTTATATCATAATAATAATAGAAAAAATAGAAAAGTAATAGAGCAACCTTGCCTGGATGTCTACTTTTACGGTTATTCTTTATTAATTTCTATGCATTTCATTTAATTAATTTAATCAAGTTAATACATCCTCGAAAAAAGTTGTTTTATTTATATTAAAAGTTACATGTGTATATTACTAAAATGTTAGTAATATGCAAAAAAAAGCTAAAAGCTTTTATTAATACTTTTACATTATTTGGGAAAATTATTTTGTTTTTGTTTTGTTGTGGACAAAAGAATACAAATTACAATGATAATAAAAATAATAATAATGATAAAACATTTTAAATATTTGAATTCTTTAAATATCTATAAATTAACAAAAAAAATGAACAGTTATTTAATGTAGTAGATTTAGCAGTGATCAGTGGAATGAAAGTTAATTCACAAAGCACCAAAGCATTATTAGTTTTATTCTATAATATTATAGTGACATTGTCGTTTTTCGTCAACATTAATAGAACAGTTTTCGCTTATTGTGACTTTGTTTTTCCCCCCTTAGGTCAAGCCGAGTGCTTGTAGGGAAGTGACAGATTCTGTATCGTGTGAGACCAAAAGAAGGCGTTTATATTATGGGGTTGTAAACTAATGTGTTTAGTGCATCAATAAAAAAGCCGGAAACGCCATAAAAGGGACAAAAATCTGCAGAATGGGAAAACGGTCAGTCTTTTCTTGTTTCAGATCTTGTAGCAGTTAAGCTTTTGGTGACAATACCTTTTCCTATTTAGACAACACTGTAATATTATAAGTGACCCGTTATTTAATTAATGTGTTTAAAGCAAATCTCCAAAGTCTTCAATGCTGTTCGCTTTATTGTGCTGTTCAATAACGTGCATTTTGTCGCACTGCGAATTTTTCGTGCATCTAGCCTATAGTTTTGTGCAGTGTAGCCTATATCTTGCTTGAACTGTCAGGGTTGAGCATTGCAGTACTGCCATAACGTGACAAATATTTTCGTCCTACATCTTTCGTTCTGAAATGTTTTTGTTTTTTAATTATAACGAAATTTTCACTCATTTGTCTTTCTGTTTGAATCGACTTTTTACAGTATTAATCAATATTACAAATATTAATTTAAATTAATTCTTTTTTTTCATATTAGTGTACAATATTATGGGTCTGATTTTAACGTAGCTAATCCTCAGCTCGAACATTTTAAAAATAAAGAGCAATCATGGTCTCTTGAGGTAGAAATGATCCCCCCCAAAAAGTGACTTAGTCACTAACCTGTTATAGCACCTTAAACCTATAACTACTGTATCCCTGATCTCCCTTGATTCGCCACATTGGCTTCATTTCATATTAAAGCTGATCCGTGCTAAATTGCCTTAAATTATGAAAAAAAAATTAAAGGGCACTGATGTTATTTTGTGGCTTCAAAAACGCAAATATCACGTTTAAGCCTATTATCTTACACGTTTGACTAATACGCTTTTTAGTTAGTGTACCAGTGCATGGAAACAAGCACGAAAATACGAACTTTTCCTTAGGATTGTATAGGGAAAAAGATGGCGACGGCAGAGCTACTGCTGTTAAAACAGCCATGAAGAAATGCAATAAATTCCTTGTTGTTTTATGAAAATTTACAACTTTGTGATAGAACTTTATGAGTGCCTGGGTCCTGGGATTGGCCGAGAATGGTCATGTGGACGAGTAACCGTGAACATGAACTTTTTATGATTTCCCAAGTGGTTATATTGCAGCATTCTTTTGGCCGCAGCCAAAATGTAGCTTCACTGTGCTCCTTAAAGGTTCTTGCTCTATTTTTATAGTATATTTTAACCAACACTGAAAATTCACACAGTCGGAGAGCATTGTTCAGGCTGATGTTCTCAGAATGAACAGGGAGAGAACAGCCTCCTCTCCGCTCTGCTATGCTAATGTGGCCGCCTGTGATTGGGATAACCACTGCGATGGAGTCTTATTGAAATCTGGACACGCAGTAGGGTCTCATCTAATTTTTCATACTGGGGTCTGAGTCCCGTTGACTAAAGCGGGCGTAACGGATGGAAGCTGTGGTACCGCTGTCATTTTCACTGCTTCGCACTAATGGCGGGACCAAGAAGAGCAACAGGACTTACCGAGCGCGAGCTACGGCGGGAGGTTTGCGCCTCTCTGTCCTGGTGCTGGCTGACGAATTATCAACAAAGGTAAGTCTGTCATTGTCTCGCAACCGCATCGTTTCTCTGAGGTAAGAGCTCGACCAAGCCTAATCATGCGCACTGGATGGACGTACTCTACTTCTAAGCTGTACACGCGCGACTTATTAGTAAACACCTTGTCTAAATCCAATTATTCATTTAAATCTTGGGTGGAGCAGACATAAGCGTTTTGGTGCCTTTCATTGTGTTTTCTTCTGGTCAGCTTTGTGGTGTTTAGACCTAATGCATCGTGTGCATTTACAGAGATTCAGATGTGCTGATTTTGGGTTTTCCCACTGCATTACTGTATTTATGATATGAAGCGCAGTCATGGCTGCGGCGAGAGGGCGAGGTTTGAAGAAGCTGCTGTCTAGCCAGTTGGATTTAGCCTTATATCCCTCGGTCATTTATGAAGTGAAATGCTCGAGATATTATTCCGTGCCACATTTAAAGTTACATGCGATAACATGTATTGCATAACGCCCTATATCACAAACTAATAATAATAATAATAATAAAAAAACTAATAATAAATAAACAGAAAATATAATAATACTTGAAGGCCTCACTTCAATGTTAGGATTATGTTCAAAATACGCCAAATACCCAAAGGTCTCCTTGTGTTTTGCATAGGAGGTCTTTCACTTCCAGATCAGATAAACAAATCTTCCAGGTTATTCTACCGGCTGCTGTGCGAAGAAGGTAATGATTCCTTGCGGCTTTGCCTGACATAGGCTATTTTCCCTCTCTGATCCCTTCTAATCTGTTCCATCCTGTCCAGCAAATATGTAACTTCTTGTCTGTCTGTGCATGACTCACATATTTTATTTTATTTTATTTTTTATTTTTTTAGGTAACTTGTATATAATTACTAAAATGCTTGGAATATATCTCACATATTTCAGAACTATCATCAGAATAGAATCTGGATCACAGAATATCCATCCAATAGACTATGAACAAAGAACTATTCAGTATTTTTTTATTTATCAAAAACTTCTGTGTGCATTAACTTGCTCGATATTTTCCTAATTTCATCTTCCTTGGTGCAATAATCTGGTCAGCTTCTTGTTGTTGAGAGCTACCGACACAAATCCCAACACACAAGCCAGCTACCGGCTATCTGGCGCCATCTAGTGTTCATTCTTGCATTTTGCCAACACAGACTACTTAGACTAGAGGGTGTGTTTATTGCACTGGGTACGTGAGCGTGTAAGAAAGAGATAATTTATTACAGTGCGCATTTGTTTGCTGTATTGTGTGTGTGTGTGTGTGTGCGCACGCCAGCGCGTGACGTGACGTTTTATGGCAGTGTGAGGATGTGTTTTAGTGTTCTTCTAAAGCACGTTTTATTGCTTGTGTGAGTGTTTGTGCGACTGTGTACGCGCAGTATCTTTTCTTCCTCTTTTATCAAGTCACACCAGCATTCAACACTCACCAATAGATGTGTGCTTTAGCTTTTAAATATTAATAAAACCTCTTAAATGTTGTATGCAGTAAAGCACACACATTGCAGCCACAGATAACAGGAAAGACGGGGAGGGGTTCTCGGCCCGGTGGCAGTGAAACGTAAAAGAATGTAGGGGCTGTAAATTCTCCTAGCTGTTCTTGCTGTTCTTTGAAGTGTCTGCGTTTGGGGAAGATTTGTGACACACACACACACACACACACACACACACACACACACACACACACACACACCAGACGCCTGAAGGGCTTATATTCCTTATACTCATTTTATTTTATTTTTTATTTTTTTAGGTAACTTGTATATAATTACTAAAATGCTTGGAATATATCTCACATATTTCAGAACTATCATCAGAATAGAATCTGGATCACAGAATATCCATCCAATAGACTATGAACAAAGAACTATTCAGTATTTTTTTATTTATCAAAAACTTCTGTGTGCATTAACTTGCTCGATATTTTCCTAATTTCATCTTCCTTGGTGCAATAATCTGGTCAGCTTCTTGTTGTTGAGAGCTACCGACACAAATCCCAACACACAAGCCAGCTACCGGCTATCTGGCGCCATCTAGTGTTCATTCTTGCATTTTGCCAACACAGACTACTTAGACTAGAGGGTGTGTTTATTGCACTGGGTACGTGAGCGTGTAAGAAAGAGATAATTTATTACAGTGCGCATTTGTTTGCTGTATTGTGTGTGTGTGTGTGTGTGCGCACGCCAGCGCGTGACGTGACGTTTTATGGCAGTGTGAGGATGTGTTTTAGTGTTCTTCTAAAGCACGTTTTATTGCTGTGTGAGTGTTTGTGCGACTGTGTGCGCGCAGTATCTTTTCTTCCTCTTTTATCAAGTCACACCAGCATTCAACACTCACCAATAGATGTGTGCTTTAGCTTTTAAATATTAATAAAACCTCTTAAATGTTGTATGCAGTAAAGCACACACATTGCAGCCACAGATAACAGGAAAGACGGGGAGGGGTTCTCGGCCCGGTGGCAGTGAAACGTAAAAGAATGTAGGGGCTGTAAATTCTCCTAGCTGTTCTTGCTGTTCTTTGAAGTGTCTGCGTTTGGGGAAGATTTGTGACACACACACACACACACACACACACACACACACACACACACACACACACAAACCTGAGGCCTGAAGGGCTTATATTCCTTCTACTCTGCTCTCTTGCTTCTTGTAATACATCCAGAATATCAGGATTGGTCTACTCCTAGGTTATTCCATTGTAAAGGGAATGAAGTGCGCCGAGGCCTGAGTGCGAAATGACCTGTGTGCGCCCTATCCAAAACCTACATCCTTGGCCGGTTTTTAAAGTCATGCTGACCTTTTTATTTCTTTGGCGTTTCTCTTTTAAGGAAGTACATACTCAAAGCAATAAGTGTTTATTTGGACTGGTAGTGGGCATAGTAACCGGAAAGAGAGAGAGAGAGAGGGAAAAGTGAGAGGGAGGAGGGACTACTTGGAGATTGTATGACTCCTGTTTAATGTCGTAAAGAGCGAATGTGTGATATGGTTTGTCTCTTGGTCTTTGTGTATATTTGACGGTTCTGCCGTTTTGCACCTTAAGTACTATCATTTGTAAGCAACTCCAGTCACAAGACACAAGTTTCCATAATGTAAAAAGTACAGACAGTCTGACTCTCTTTTTATTTGCATAGCACCCGCATTTATGACTTCAATTATTTATGCTATTTCAAAATATGGATAATTACAGGGCGGATTTTAAATGATTGTTAACATAAATATAAACGACATGTTTAAAGTAGCTTAAAGTAAAATTAAAAAGTTTTATTCTTTGATCAACCATAACATATATGATAATCATTATTTTTGTTGGAAACAGAGAGCTGTAGGCTTTATAACCATCCACATACGCAGAAATCACTTGTTGTGAGTGGCTGACAAAGCTTCTGAAAATCCGCTAGGTTTATGATGTTAGTGAAATCTGATATGGACATAAAAACTGATTTTTGTAAGGTCAAATATGTTTGATTTACTAATGTATAAAGACACGGGCATCTCCATTTATTTTTATGTTGTCTAATATGCAGTTCTCGGATTTTTTTTCCCCATTTAGAGGTGCTTTTAAGTCTTAAAGTAATGTACGTATTGTACTTTACTTTTACTTTAGCGTGTGGGAGAAAAGCTTTCATAAATTAACAATGGGGTACACTTTAAGACAAGAGTTCGCGGACCCCCCCCCCCCCCCCCCCCCCCCCCCCCCTCCTC
>NW_015505227.1:2443399-2448471 GCF_001515645.1 Sinocyclocheilus grahami
GGGCCCCCCCCCCCCCCCCCCCTCTGACTTTTTGACGGTAAAGTGCTTGCGCATTTGTAAATGAAACTTGATTCATCAGAAATAGTATCCTAAAATACAAACAATGCATAAATAAAATAGATATTACTGTCTGACTTTGTATTTAGGGGAGAAGATAAACAGTGAAACCGTGAGCATAAATATCGTGCTATAAACACAAAGCGCGAAAATAATGTAGCCTACTCAAATGAAATGAAAGCGTGTAAAGGCAGCATATGCGGGTGTAAAAGCGGCAACCACAGTTTTACCATAAATTTAAAGGAAGCCTAAAAGTATCTTCAATTATTTATGCTAAAACACACATTGTTCACGAAGGAGACACGGCATTTAGTGTAAAGCCTGTATGACATTTTAACTGTTCAGTTTCAAGAATTAGTAATTATAACACATTTCTGACATCAGCATTCAAAACAGCAAACTCGTGAGCTCTTGATATATTTTTAATATGAACGTGCGCTCTTTACAGTTTTAAATCCATGTAGCCTATTAATTTAAAAAATAACAATTTCAAATAAAAAAGACCAGTCAATGAAAATAAAAACAATAGATAAATGTTTTTCCACGTATGCATTATATAAACAGACTAGAAAAGTTAGACACGCGTGTATGTTCATTAATACATATGACATACTCACATATGCTCCACACTCGGGGGAATTTACAGAACGTTATAGCATACTTGACAACAAATTCATATCAAAACACGTAACTCCATATCCAAATGGGTGTAAAATTATTTACTTTTACTCCTTATCACTAAATAAGTGACTTCCGCAGATGTTTTCAGAAAAGTTGACTCTATTAGTCCATTGCAATCCCGTTGTCTCGCTGGATTCTGTGGTTCTTCGACGAGGAAGAAAATACCTGTAAAAATAGAAGAAGAAGAATGAAGTTAAGAATGAAGCATGAGCTTTTTGGAGAAAGACGTATCACGCTTGTATTTTGAGTTACGTTTAAATACTGTGATATCACAAACTAAGAAGTCTTGGTTAAGAATTTATAGAACGTGTAATGATAGTTATTGCTCATTAATAATTAACAAACGTTGACCGGGCCCTTCTCCCCCTTGCTCATTTCTACAAGTGGAAACACAATAGATCCTTTCCGTTCGCAGAAAACTATGCAGTGCGAAAGGAAATGCAGCATCCTAGTCAAAGGAAACCGAAATTAAAGTAAAACGCACGCAACCCCCCGTGCGCCACCTTTAAAAATATCCACTTGTTGTGCCGCAAATGGTTTATTGGTCGTATAGCGACAGGATACCCGGCCACCATAACTGTACTTTTGGTTAATGAAAAACACACACGCTCGACCAGTGCAGCGCAACATTGACAAAAAGCTAAAACACTGTTGAATTATTTGCTGGAATTCTCAAACCATTAATTTAAGCAAAGGAGGAAACATCTTGTGCGAAATGCAGTCAAAAAAAGTTCGAATCTGTTTTACAGCCTACTCATAAAAAATAAATTTAGATTTACACGCATAAGATACTAGATACACGCACAAACACAAACACACACACACACACACACACACACACACACATATATATATATATATATAAATGTGTGTACACACACATATCAAAAACTATCATTATGTGTCAAAATTAATATTTAATCATTTTGATTATCACTAAATATTACAAAAATAATAATAAACAGTTTTGTGTATACAACAACATATATGTTACCTATTGGATTTTGTTAAGTAGTTTTGCTCAGGCTCAGTTACTTTGCACTGTTTATATATAGGCTTTGGTTTTCTTTGACACGTCGTTTGCCATTTATAAATCACTATGAAATTACAGTGATGAAAAAAAGCGATGAAGCCGCGATCATCAATATGTCATTTTATCTATTGTGACCTACTTGTGCGATAAGACCTTGTAAATTACCTATCTGAAATATAAATAAGGAAGGATGAAAAATTATCAAATGTTGTACGGAATAATGTGTGTTTGGGGAATCTGCTACTCCAGAGCTTGTATGTTGACACTCTACTCTCCAATGGTTTGATAGGACCAAAGCCGACTGTATGTGGGGGCACAACGTGTCGATGTATTCAATTTAGTGTTTTAAAATTCCTATGTGACTCATATTGTGCAATCTCATTGGAGGGTATACGGAAAGGGTGAAGGGATTAAAAAAAGCTAGCTCTCTGCTCCGGGGTCCCCCGGCGCGTGCAATCACAGCCCCCCTCAAGGGTACTATTCTGCAGGCACGTCCGCTCGCTATTGGTCAGTGGCTGGTCAGATGGTACGGTTTCCCTCTGTCCCGCACTGGCACATAGCCACCCAGAACACCCCCCCACCCCCAACTAAAACCCAATCTCCGATAAACTACTAATAGCTAAACCACTTGGACTATAAAACACAACAAATCATAAACCAAGCAAAAGCGCCGTACCCTCCCAATGAGTTCCTATTTTGTAAACTCAACTTTCCCAGTGACTCTGCCCGGAGGACAGGAGTCGTTCTTGGGACAGATACCGTTATATTCCTCCGGATACACAGACCCTTTACGACACTATACCGGTGCTGCTTATGGAGGTTCCAGTGTTCAAGAGAAGGCGTACCCATCCTCTTTTTACCAGCAAGCGAACGGTGCCTACGGCAGGGCAACCGCCGCCGGTCCCTGCGATTATGCGACAGCAAGCTTCTACAGGGAAAAGGACCCAGCCTGCGCCCTCGCCAGCATAGAGGAACACTCGTTCGTTCTCAGTCAGGATCATCGCAAGCAAGACTGCACGGGGTCGACGGGGAAAAGCATCTACCCTGAGGCCGACGAACAGAAGCCGTCAGCGCCGGTTTATCCTTGGATGCAACGGATGAACTCTTGTAACGGTGAGTTCATGTTGTCTTTTTCACCCTTCATTTTTCTCATCGCTAATAAAGACGGAGCTAGAGCGTGCTATAAGTGACTTACAGCTTCACTGTACAATGCCGGAAGCCCATACAGTGCAAATACGCTCGTCTCCACCATAATGTCATACTGAAAGCAAAGCCACTCCTGTAAAGTTCTGTGAAATCTCTCATATGTACTGTACTTGCTTTTGAGGGAGGACTTTTAGAAATATGTTCGCTGCAAGGCTCATATCATTTTAATCACTGGAGAAGTTTGTCTAATTATAAACAGAGTGTTGCATTACCGTATGTCCTATTACAAAATGACCATTGTTGTTTTGACACATCTGTTGCTGTTTGTGCCTTCTTGTGATACGAACAATGGCGAGTACATGGCAATATAAAACACGTAATATATCCTATGATTAGACTACGCAATAGTTCACGAAACAGAGAAACTCTAAGGGACAATAGAAGCTGAATACTCTGTGCATTTTTTATAACTTGATTTTATTCGCTGCCCTTTACTAACCCTTGTCCGTTAACAGTAGTTTCATATTTGAAAATAAAAAGATCAGCAGTATGGACATCTTTGTACGCATATATGTTTCAGTCATGTTCAAACACAACTTTGACAAGTGCTGAAACTATTACTGGACACATTGCATCTATGTTCAGATATAAAGTTAGATATGAAGCATATAAATAGTTATTTTTATATCTGTAACGAAAATAAGGAGAATAACATTTCCTCTGCATTTTTCCTCTCAATATGCCTGCACATGCGTTTAAATTAGGACCATATAACTGAAAATTGCCATAATAATCATATTTAAATATGGTAAAAATACAAAATAGCAAAAATGTGTGATATTGTGGACTGTATTGTAGGTGCATAAATTTCACACTGTCTTGAGTGTTTCTTGTCATTGTGTCACCTCCGAGTTGTTTTCTCAGGACACATTTATCATTGTAATAATATCACAAATCACGCTTTCGGTGTTAATGGTTGACTTTTTTCTTTTATCTCATGGACAGGGACCTTCGGTAACGCTGGCCGAAGGGGTCGTCAGACGTACACTCGCTACCAGACGTTAGAATTGGAGAAAGAGTTCCACTTTAACAGGTATCTGACCCGAAGACGCCGCATCGAGATTGCGCACGCACTGTGCCTGACAGAACGTCAGATAAAGATTTGGTTCCAAAACCGGCGAATGAAATGGAAAAAAGAGAACAAAGTGATCAACGGTTCACAAACCAGTGGCGAAGAGGAGGAGGAGAAGAGGACAGAATGAAATTTTAAACGATAAAATCCCCCCCAAAAAAGAAAACTATTGCATAGAGGGCACCGGACACCACTCTGTAATAATACAAATGAAGACTTTCCATCATGTTAGAAACTGTAGCATTCCTGTTAACTCATAATTGTAATTTCTTTTGTGATTTCTTTCCTTTTGTACATGACGTTTAAAACATGTGGTTTAGTGCGCTCTTACGCTGACTTTAGATTTGCTCGTATGACTGAAATGCCCATGTTGAACGAAGCTATTTGAAATTTGTGTCATATTCGTGTTTATATTTAAGCTGTGTAAAAATAAAAAAATAAATTCCCATTGTACGGAAAACGTTTTACTATCATGTTTTTGTACATTAAACTTTAGTGAGACTGGGTGAAAAGCAGTTAGACTCTAGAAAAACATTCTAGCTACATAGTAGGAACACAACAGTCTGTATATCTAACTATCTATCTATCTATCTATCTATCTAACTATCTATATAAATGTTATATATATATACATATATATATATATAGAGAGAGAGATAAAACATGTGGTTTAGTGCGCTCTTACTCTGACTTTAGATTTGCTCGTATGACTGAAATGCCCATGTTGAACGAAGCTATTTGAAATTTGTGTCATATTCGTGTTTATATTTAAGCTGTGTAAAAATAAAAAAATAAATTCCCATTGTACGGAAAACGTTTTACTATCATGTTTTTGTACATTAAACTTTAGTGAGACTGGGTGAAAAGCAGTTAGACTCTAGAAAAACATTCTAGCTACATAGTAGGAACACAACAGTCTGTATATCTAACTAACTATCTATCTATCTATCTATCTATCTATCTAACTATCTATATAAATGTTATATATATATATATATATAGAGAGAGAGAGAGAGAGAGAGA
>NW_015505227.1:2449014-2450243 GCF_001515645.1 Sinocyclocheilus grahami
TTCTATATATATGTTATATATATATATATATATATATATATATAGAGAGAGAGAGAGAGAGAGAGAGAGAGAGAGAGAGAGAACGTACATTTGTTTGTTATTCAATAAAACAAACAAATCAATCCGCTTGTCATACTTTACATATGATGACGGCCGATCGTATGAAAAGAAGAATCATTTTGCGGTGAAACACCTGTATGCTATGCTTTCCCTGTATTATTATTATTATAATTATAATTATTTTGTCAAGAAAACTAGTTTAAACATATTCACCGTAGGTGATATAATGAGGATTAAGCCTTTACCGCAACTTTAGTCTGTATGGCATTGCAATACACATGCACCCTTCTGCGTAACTGGATAATATGTACATTTATGAAACATTTATGAATGTGCATATGATATTTTAGTACAAATAATGGTCACACGTTTTCCTGATTTCATTAGACAGGTACAAAGCCCAAAAAAGTTTGAGTTAGGGATTTGGTTTCGCTTTTTGTACTACTAAGAGGCCGAACGTTGCCCACTTGGTTCCAAAATACTTCCTACAAAGTGAGAGGTGAAAAGGTTCAGCAGGTTTTAATAGATAACCAAAAGAGAAAGCTGACCTGTCGGCGCTGGTCACTCACCCTGAGAGACTATACAGCCTGGAGGGCTAAGCGACAATAAACCAAAAATTTCAGGTGGAGGTTCGTAATTGCCTCTTCAAAAAACAACAACAACAACAAACAAACCCAAAATCAGACGCATAATTTAATAGAAAAACAAAAACAATAATGCAGATGTTTTCTACAGACAAGCAACGTCACATTAAATTATATTTATATATGAAAAACACGTATACCTGCATCTGTGCATATGTTCACAGAGGACAATGGATGGACTTCATGCTTCTTCGCAGGCTAGAATAATGTATGTTACTTATTGTTAAATTCTGCACTTTTCTGAGCAACAAAAATGTTGTTAAAATGTCAGTGTAAATGTTGATCTGAGGTATTTCATTGGTCCTTTGCCGGCTTTAACGTAATCAAAAGTGCATGGAAGTTCAGTAAAGATTTACATAATGCACATACATGAAGCAGCAATTGGCGTTTTGTCAACAAACCATATATCATCTTGGAACATAAATCACGATCTCGCATTCCTTATATTCACTACATAGAATTTGCTTTGTGAGGAGCTCATCTTTGGAACACGTCTAGTAAAAGTATATATATATATATATATAT
>NW_015505227.1:2450778-2451030 GCF_001515645.1 Sinocyclocheilus grahami
TATATATATATATATATATATATATATATATATATATATATATATATATATATATATATCTCATGTAGTCAATGTCATCATCAGTGCTACATTTTTTTATCATTATTGTAACTTGACATAAGGTACAATTTTAAATTACTAGAGTAGCAGTAGGGTTTCACACAATTACCACCGTTATAATTTCAAGAACTAAGTCTTAATATATTCTTAACATGTTTAAAATAGAATAGTTTTATTTATTTTTCGTTATAT
>NW_015505227.1:2451714-2459307 GCF_001515645.1 Sinocyclocheilus grahami
CCCAGTAGGTGACGCTGTCCGCTTACATGCAGCAAATCCCCGAAGAGGGAGGAACACGTTGACTCGAGTCTAACGACTCCCCGTCTCGTCATCATTTGTAACCATAGAGCATGAATTACCTCTTGAAGTCATCAGTGAGAATTTACGACTGGTCAACAAAAGCACGTGATTCTCAAACGCACCCCCACCCCCATATTTGGCCGCATACATAGCAAAAACGAAGTACAGTGCATTGCTATAATTCATTAATACATCATAAATCGTGAAGCACAGCGTTATAACGACCAAGATCTACAAATCAAGCCCTCTAAAACAACCTAAATGAGCTCTTACTTTGTAAACTCGTTCTCAGGGCGCTACCCAAATGGCCCTGACTATCAGTTACTAAATTATGGAACTAGCAGCAGCGCTATGAACGCCTCGTACAGGGACTCCGGCACCATGCATTCAGGCTCTTACGGCTACAACTACAATGGAATGGACCTAAGCGTCAATCGTTCAACCAGCACTGGCCACTTTGGGGCGGTTGGGGACAACTCCCGGGTCTTCCAGTCGCAAGCCCCGGAGACGCGATTCCGACAGCAGTCAAGCTGCTCGCTCGCGTCTCCGGAGCCACTGCCTTGTTCCAACAGCGAAAGCCTTGGACCCAAATGCTCTTCGCCCCTTTCCGACCAAAGCACCACCACTGCGGGTAATAATCTAACCAACAACACACATTTCACAGAAATCGACGAGGCCAGCGCTTCTTCTGAGACCGAGGAGGCGTCGCACAGAGCGAACAACTCTGCACCCCGGACACAACAGAAGCAAGAGACCACGGCAACCTCCACTACCTCGGCGACGTCCGATGGCCAAGCTCCCCAAATATTCCCTTGGATGAGGAAACTACATATTAGCCATGGTACACACGTATTATGTTTACGTCTCTTTGTTTGCTAGCGAATGCGTATTGTGTTCAGTTCTGTAACAGCCTTTATTTTAGATTTCTGTGAAAGTGCCATAAATCTATCAAGTGTGGAGCCTCGCAAACTGTAGAAGAGAGAATGGGAGCGGGGTGGAAGAGAGGGCAGGAAGGTTTACAAGTTCTTGTTTCTGTGAAAAGTTCAGCTTTATGGTGTGTGGGAATGTGATTAGTTTAGTGTTGGAGAACCGGTTATAAAACAGAGAGAAAGAACACGGGATAAAAGGCGAGAAAAGTGGGATGGATAGGCTGAACAAGCGGCGGAAAAAATTGAATATGTATAATAATTACGAATGTTTGGTGCTGTATGACATCTATAAAATATTGAGGTTTTAAGGAGTAAAACGAAACAAAAAACAAACGACATGAGCCTAGAGTGAGGCGCTCTGCAGTGTACCATTTGGCGATTTCCCTGTACGCATTCAGTTGTAAATCGCGTCACTCATGTGTATCTATAGCAAAAAAGTTGTTGGAAACTGTTGTTGAAATGGATTTGTTTGTAGTTTAACTTGGAGTAAAAAAATAAAGTTCCTCATATTCAAACCTAATACATTTCTTGACAATTCTTCATTTTACACAGAATCGAGACAACTAATTCTTGTCAATGGTTGACAGTTTTCGATTGCACACTCATAATATTCTCTGAAACTCAAAATGCAGTACGGTCCTTTAAATTACTGAGAAACGTTTTGCTACGCCATGTGCAGATCCTTGTCCTACACTGACAGTTCACACTCAACTTGGACACTAATAGCAAAATGCTAAAATGTCCTTACTATTAAGCGAAAACAGACATTGGGAGAAATATTCACCAAAACCTGGCGTGTATAGAATTTAGACGTTTATAGTCCAGCTAATTCGAAACAACACACATTTTCCAGAATGTTTATATAATTTACAAACGCTCTACTACGTATACCCTTGCATTTCTGCGTCCTAGTAAACAAGCACTGAACCTTTAAACTTACCATGCGTGCCAAACTCTTCTTCAACCTCTAAGTTTTGAGAGCCGAGCAGAAATCCCCGCAGTGTACCAACGACCACTTGCCTTTTGTAATTTTGCTTTTCCCTTTGCCCAAACTATACAAAAAGTAGCTATGACATTTACATGTCAAACGGATGAGCGTTTTATCTTGAAGTTAGGTCGTAAAAATCGCCCAGGCCACAGACAGATACCCCTTACTGGCTCTCAAAAGTCACGTGGGGTCCATAAAGTTAGTTTTATGGTTTTGGGGAGTTGACAATGTACTATATATTTCACATTCTAGAATGCAAGTGACGGTTTAACTGCTTCGAGGGGATTCTAAAGGGTCAGTTGTGAGAGGAAGAGCGTACCAGTAGGCCACTACAGTGCCAGTGTCTAGTCGGTGCAATGTCTCTCCGGTTCTACTCACTTGGAGGCGGAAATATGGATAGTGGACCGTGCAGAGTCAAAGTAAGTTCAATTTAAGGCTGCACTGGCCGGTGATTTGATCTAGGAAGATGTGGGAAGGAAAGGAGGGGTATGTTTCAAGTAGAAGTGTCAATCATTTTGTTTCTCTGAGTGCAAGAATAGGTTGTTATATTAGCTGTGTCATATGCTAACGCGTTATCACAAGGGTTCACCAGTACATTACTAATAGATTTAATAAATTATCTTTGGTCATCTTATTTTTATTTGTTTATTTGTTTATTTATTTAAAAAAGACGTCTTTAAAAAGTTTTTCCCAATGAAACTTGGGTCTAATTAATCGTGTAAATATCTATCTATATCTATAACTATCTATATATCTATATTTATCTATCTATATATGTGTTTGTGCTTAAGTGTGTGTTTGGATTTAAGTTTTATTTATATTAAAAAGCTGTTTGTTTTTTTCTCGAAAAGTCTTGACTTTTTTATTTTTACAATCGTTAATTATATTGCGATTATACATTATTGCGAATAATGTTTGTGAAATATGTGAAAACCATCTCCCTGGATCTCTCTCTTTTTCACACACACATAAATTAGTCATGTGTTCAAACTCTTCTATTATTTTTGAGAGAGAGAGAAAAAAAGGAAATGTGTAAATAGTCTTCATTCTTGTACCCGTTCATACGTGTGTATAGTTGTATTTCAAATATGTAATTGTATATTACTGGATCATGTTTATGTTAAAAAAAGGATGTACATATTGAAAATTTTTATTGTGATCAGTTGGCTATTTGTAGTAGGCAGAATGAACGGCAAACGTGTGGGGGAAAAAAGAAGCAATGTCATGTCGAACTGCCTGTTAGCATTTTGCCAAAAAGCTTTTTGTATTTGTTTGTAGTTTAACTTGGAGTAAAAAAATAAAGTTCCTCATATTCAAACCTAATACATTTCTTGACAATTCTTCATTTTACACAGAATCGAGACAACTAATTCTTGTCAATGGTTGACAGTTTTCGATTGCACACTCATAATATTCTCTGAAACTCAAAATGCAGTACGGTCCTTTAAATTACTGAGAAACGTTTTGCTACGCCATGTGCAGATCCTTGTCCTACACTGACAGTTCACACTCAACTAGGACACTAATAGCAAAATGCTAAAATGTCCTTACTATTAAGCGAAAACAGACATTGGGAGAAATATTCACCAAAACCTGGCGTGTATAGAATTTAGACGTTTATAGTCCAGCTAATTCTAAACAACACACATTTTCCAGAATGTTTATATAATTTACAAACGCTCTACTACGTATACCCTTGCATTTCTGCGTCCTAGTAAACAAGCACTGAACCTTTAAACTTACCATGCGTGCCAAACTCTTCTTCTACCACTAAGTTTTGAGAGCCGAGCAGAAATCCCCGCAGTGTACCAACGACCACTTGCCTTTTGTAATTTTGCTTTTCCCTTTGCCCAAACTATACAAAACTAGCTATGACATTTACATGTCAAACGGATGAGCGTTTTATCTTGAAGTTAGATCGTAAAAATCGCCCAGGCCACAGACAGATACCCCTTACTGGCTCTCAAAAGTCACGTGGGGTCCATAAAGTTAGTTTTATGGTTTTGGGGAGTTGACAATGTACTATATATTTCACATTCTAGAATGCAAGTGACGGTTTAACTGCTTCGAGGGGATTCTAAAGGGTCAGTTGTGAGAGGAAGAGCGTACCAGTAGGCCACTACAGTGCCAGTGTCTAGTTGGTGCAATGTCTCTCCGGTTCTACTCACTTGGAGGCGGAAATATGGATAGTGGACCGTGCAGAGTCAAAGTAAGTTCAATTTAAGGCTGCACTGGCCGGTGATTTGATCTAGGAAGATGTGGGAAGGAAAGGAGGGGTATGTTTCAAGTAGAAGTGTCAATCATTTTGTTTCTCTGAGTGCAAGAATAGGTTGTTATATTAGCTGTGTCATATGCTAACGCGTTATCACAAGGGTTCACCAGTACATTACTAATAGAATTAATAAATTATCTTTGGTCATCTTATTTTTATTTGTTTATTTGTTTATTTATTTAAAAAAGACGTCTTTAAAAAGTTTTTCCCAATGAAACTTGGGTCTAATTAATCGTGTAAATATCTATCTATATCTATAACTATCTATATATCTATATTTATCTATCTATATATGTGTTTGTGCTTAAGTGTGTGTTTGGATTTAAGTTTTATTTATATTAAAAAGCTGTTTGTTTTTTTCTCGAAAAGTCTTGACTTTTTTATTTTTACAATCGTTAATTATATTGCGATTATACATTATTGCGAATAATGTTTGTGAAATATGTGAAAACCATCTCCCTGGATCTCTCTCTTTTTCACACACACACACACACACACACACACACACACACACACGCAGACAACAATATGACAACATGCCTCCCTAAGGTTCTACAAGCAAAGCTTTGTTCCTTCCCCGCCCCTGTATTTTTCAGGGAGGAAGCGCGTAATGAACACAAAGTTGTTGTACTTTCTTAAATGGGCAACTGGAGCAAAGTATTTGATTAGACTATGATCTAACTATGTGTTTATCACAGACAAATAGCTATGATAATATAGAAAATCCTACAGTAAAATTATACTTTCTGAATAAATATGTTTAATTGTTCTGTCAGAGCACTTTTGTCGCCTCAGGTCAGTTCGAGTTCAACCCAATACAGTTTGAATCTGTATATCATTATATTTCACTCAATGCAGCGGGAATGACCGCTCGCTATTTTTTTTTAAATCTGTACCAACAGAGAAACTAAGACTTGACTGCTGCTATTTATTGAATGTACTGTAAATCCCACCAAACTTTACCGTGACTACAGTTAGTGCGTGTAACTTTACTAGGCTCGAATAACGCAAAACGCTGTAGTTAACACTATGATTTTAAAACTCAAAACCGTCACCTAATATTATTTCATAATCTTTAATCATTTAATTATTCAATGGATATTAATACGAGTAATATTTAGCTATTTGAACTATCCTCTAAATTGCATATTATTTCATTACAGACAGTACTAAAATAAGAAATAAATAAAAGGATGTCTGTATTTGTAATACAATATGTTGGACATTGATTTTCGGGACCGGCTTTTGGTTATTTGCCAGACCTTAACCTTTATTAGAAAACACGTTGTAAATTAATCGAAAATCAAATACGTATGCTTATTTTTTCTTATCAAATACTTATTTGGTTCTTTCCTGCTCATCTGCATTTAACATCAACATTACCTCCAAAATAATAAATGTTAAGCTTTCAGGGTGTTTTACAGCCTACTTTCAATGAGTGTTACAGATTTTATAGCCCTCCATTTGGCATTTCTGTATGTGAGAAGGAGGGAGAAGGAGGGAGAGAGAGAGCGCACAAGAGAGAGTAAAGGAGAGTTTGTGTGTGTATGCGTGTGTGGGTATGACCGAGCAACAGAGTTAGGAAGTTTCAGGCCGTAAACAGGAAGGCGAAATTGTGGTCGCGAGCATGAGTCGAGGGCTACCGTTTCATTTTTCATCAGCTTCCTTTTTAATGATATGAGTGGGGAGGGCTCTGGCCTCCATGAAAAACAAATGCGAGCATTCCTTTAGAAAGTCCCTTAAAAAGACAAGCTTCCACACAACCACAATCGAGGTCAACCACTATCATAAAGTCCATACTTATAGCATACAATGCAAATACAAAACAATGCAAAATGAGGAATAGCAAATTCCCTTGAGTTTGTGCTGTGCTGTGAGTCACTGAGGCGACAGGGCGTTAATTCTAGGTGTGTTTGCGCGTCAGAGCAATATTTTCAGGGTGTGTGTTACGTTTTGACACAAACTCAGGGGATCAAAGACTACAGTCTATGAATGAAGTTTAGCCCAAAGACATATACGACTATTTGGTATTACTGTACATTTTATTGATGTAACGAGGTTCAGAGAAATGATTTAACAGGACATTTCAATATAAAGTTTCCAGCATTCTCTGTCCATTGAGCATCTGGTACTAAAAATCAATTTCTATGATTTCCATGAAGCCTCTACCATGTAGACGCAGCAATTTCGGACGTTTAAATAGCAATTTTAAGACTAATGCGTTTTGCATATTGATAGGGGCAATCTCCGAGCATATCTCATCCATAATGCATAGGGACGGGATCATCCAGGGGTCAGCAGACGGGCGCTGCTGCGAAGGCGCAAGCGCGAAACAATACGAGTCCATAAAGCAAAATTATGCGATGTTTGTCCTAAAAATTTAGTATTTTGATTAAGGATGTTTTATTTCATTGTTTTATTTTTTAACATTTGTATTGATCCTTCAATTCAATTTGAAGCCAACACAAAAAAACAAGAAATCCCACATTTATGTTTTCTGCATGTTTTGTTGGCCTTCTTGCCACTTTCTACACATAGGAAATGTATAGAACAGGAAGAATAAGGGTGAACAGGACTGGCAGATGATACAAGCAGAATTTGAACTGCGTCGCCCGCTCGCCATATCTGCGTTAACCACAAAGCCACAGATTGATTATATCGGATTATTCCGTTTAAGACGTATAGCCTTTTAAAAATGATCCGAATTCGATAAAAACAAAACTCCTGATTAGATACTACAAATTCTGCAAATATTCAGGCTGTTCAAGTGTGGAGAATATATAAAGTATAATAAAAAGTACTTATTTACGTGAACAATTCTAAAAGCGATACATAAGACTAAAAATGACACTGTTTATGTTGTTCAAATATTTTGCATATACATAAATCATAATTAGGCTATAATAATTTAGCAAACATTAAATTACATAACGAACAACACATTTATAAATATTGATATTTGTAATAGCTAATAATCTAAACATTTAATTGGGAAAATAATTCGAATTAAACTTTAAATCATTACTAAAATTTATGATGATACATTTCTGAAATTTAAATGTAAAGCAATATTTATGGCAAATAAGTCAAAATATACATTATATATATATCAATTTAATTGATTAGATCGAATAGGCCTATATATTTATTCACATTTCTTATTTGCAAGTTATTCTATGAACCGTTTTTTTTAATAAATAAAATGACATATTTTCTGCTCCTGAAGTTATGCTCGAGTTTGATTTTTCTCAGATGTAACTCTCCTCCGTCACCAGCAGAGCCCGCTTTAGACCAAGATCATGATGTCTGAGGCTGCCGGTTTCTGTTTGTCGCCCTGTTCTAAG
>NW_015505227.1:2459390-2459922 GCF_001515645.1 Sinocyclocheilus grahami
GCTACTATTCACAAGGCGAAAAGATTGAAACATTGGGATTACATCTTTGGCTTTCATTTTTATTTTATAAATTAAATATTGATTTTAAAGGCATGTTTGGAATATGTTAGCGTTGAAAAAGCGCAGAAACTGGGCAATTGATAATTTGGTCATGAATAATAATTTATTGGCCCGAACATTTGGACTAATGGTGGAGAGCCAGGATGATGTGATGCTGAACGACTTGGTATTCTCAGAAACAACGTACGTAAGTGGTGAATAATTATATTAGAAAACTCGTCCCATTTGGAGTTCAGCTAGAGTTCACTGAATTAATTTCCATTCCATCCTAGCATGTGCCGTTGCTGGGCAGTATTGTACCCTCATTTTATATATATATGCTATTATATATACATGATATTTTTAGAAGAAAATTTCAGACGGCACTTATGCATTTGCATCTGAAATCTTCATATATATATATATATATATATATATATATATATATATACACACACATACATATGTAAGGAATAATTGACACCGGGCCGTT
>NW_015505227.1:2460583-2526753 GCF_001515645.1 Sinocyclocheilus grahami
TATATATACACACACACACGTTTTTTTAATATTCCCATTTAATAACTGTTATCGCCCCTAACATTTTCGCATGGCAACAACTAACGCTTTAAATATATATTTAAACATAGCCTACGTATAAACAAATATATAAATTTGTTCACACACAAAAAATTATTTTATATAAGTGGCTTTTTAGTTAACGAATTAACGAACCTTTTGTTTTGTAAATTGCATAGTTCTCTCTTCTAAATGCACATTTAGAAGTGTGTGTTAAACGCAGTCGTTTTTATAATCTGGACTTTTAGATACACGCTGAATATCTCCTTTAGTGTTCTGAATACAAATAGGGAAATAAAGAATTGCTCTATGGTTGAACTGATTTGTGGGTTATAAAGCTTTTTTGAATGACCCCCTTTCTCGAGCCATTTTTCTTCAAAGTAATGACCTGGGCACAATTCAATATGAGCGAGCAAACTATGCATGCATTACTATAGAACTTTAGAGTGGGAGAGACCCAGAGAAGGGGTGAACCGGAGGTCAGCGCGTCTAACAAATATTAAAATGTACTGGGACTCGTGACACGCCTCGCTGTTTAACAAAGACTGCCAAAGTGCGAGATTAATATGAAAACTTGAGAGTCCACAACAAAATGCCTTATATCGCCCAATGGTATTGTAGAGCTCACAGCGGCTCGAGGCTAACGTGCATTATATTTTTAGTTGTTTTAGGACAGAGAAGGCTGCGTTGTGTGGGGAAAGCCCCTTGTTGTTGCCAGCAAGATAAATCCTCAAAACGGAAAATACGGCGCGATGACTCCTGCTGTCGAAGTTGGTGGCTCGGTGCTTTTTCCTTATTATTGCTTTTTCTGAGCTCTTAAATCGGTTGAAGATTTTCTTGGATGTTTTAATGTCCGCCTGTCTGTTATCGTCGCGGGATGTTAAAGAGGAACTCGAGGGGACCCACGGAAATGAGAGGGAGCTGAGCACACAAAGGTATCTGAGAATATTTCGATACTATTCGATATTATTTTGATACATTTAATAATACAGCTTTTTCGTGTATACTTTGGAGTCAATTTATAATCTTTAGTAAATGTTCTGCCTTTGCCGCAGCAGAACAAAGACTGTCCAGAAACCCTCCAGATTTAGATTTGCAAACAATAATAAGGAATGAATGAATGAATGAACAATATCATACCAATATTGTGACATTTACTAAATCGTTATTTTATATGTACATATTTAGAAAAACTAACATATTTATTTAAAATTTCAGCTGTTTGGCATTGTTTTAGTGCTTGAAGGACAATATATAATATTAAAATGATAATATTACGATACATTGTGTTATGGTGCTTGTTTGAAATATTTTGGTATGACGCACAACGACAATTTCGTTGGATACAATATTAATTTTACGATGTTTGTACTATAGTAACTTTTTTCTGGTAGAGTTTTCTTTTCGTTAAGGTACGAAATGTAGCAAACGGAGCGTTATGTAGTTACAAACAATTTTATGTTTATCCCTCATTTTTGTGTAGATTTACTAACGTAACATAGCCTACTGCTTGCTGCTGTAATAAATTGGATACGGTCGATGATTTTAAATAGCAAGTAAACTCCAAAAAATTAATGCGTTTTCGTTTTTTTTCCCACTTAGCCTACTCCATTATTCTTCCTTCTACTGTAGAATTAAAGGAAATCTTACCTTTTCTGTACATCTAAAAACCAGCCTTGAAATATCGGTGCATCCTCAAAACAAAGAGAATCTCCTTAGAATTAATTATTTCTTTATTTCAGAGCGTTCTCCATGAAATGATTGACCGATTGTTTGGTGAGAGAAACGCTTGTTTAAAGAGTCATAAAATGTTTGCTCGGTGTCAAGGGGTTAAAGAACTAGTGGTATTGTCCTATGTGCATATTTTATTGTTTTATACCTCTCACCTCATTATTTATTCGCCGTTTGACTGGTGTTTGCCGGCAACAAACAGAGCTGACCTGCCATAAAACACACGTCTTATTCCAGTGGCTGTTTCAGCTTTCTTTGACCTTTGTTGAGATCTGTCCCGGTCGCATTTACTTGCTGGCCTGTACGCGTTTTCTGTGCTAGATTCTAAGGAACTATTTTAAAATTCATGTCTGTCGTGAATAGATGTTATTGTGTAAGTCTTAGCTTGTAATTGTGTGTTTTATTAATTTCCAACATCAGTCTATGTTTTTTTTACATGAAATAGCACACCAGACGACAAAGGTGTGTTCTTCGACCGTCCAGTATATATATTGAAGAGACAAAGATATTGATCTTCGAAGGCATGAAAATGTTGTTTCTGGGCCATATAGTGGAAAAAATGTCCATTTCCTCTCTTATGTTATGCGTTTAGTTTCTATGTCGGGGAGAAATGTACAAGAAAAAATCCAGTGTTTACCACAAACCATTAGAAAAGTTTATAAAGGAAGCATCGATCCGTTAAGTGGCGAGACAGATTGCTGATATCCTTGGAGGCAGACTGTTCCAGGTGCAACACTTGACACTGGGAAGGTACTGTCAAGGTGAGCAGGCTTTCTCAATACCTGTCAAGAAGATACCTGTCATCTATATATACCCTGTAGATCCGGATTTGTGTATACAGACGCACAGTCACAAATTCGTGTCTAAGGGAGTATGTAGTTGATGTATAGGCTACATTTCAACTTCAACGGGCAAAGAAGATGACATCATAACTTTCGGTTTGTTTATTAATGACTGTTTGTTAATGGAATATTGTTGCAGTAACGAAAGTTATTTTTTCCCCTAACTACTACATTTTTTTCTGTAAATTGTGGTGGAAAATTGAAGGGCGTTCATGATGTCACACATATTTTATGAGACTTTTAAAGAATTAGAAATTAGAAAAAAAGGAAAGAATTCGAAATGAGCAATAATAATAATAATAATAATAATAATTTGTATAGTTTTGCACTGATTCAGTTCATTTAAAACATTACTATTAGTAAACAGCGAGAAATATTTGCTGCTGGTGTTAATAGTGAATTAAGCACATATATTACTATTCAGTGTGTGTAGATTTGGCATACAGGATAAACGCGCTGTTTGGAGTGGAATGACTGCAGACTCCGTTTAAATGCAGGTCTCCTTTGTGATTTAGGAGGCTTTGTAACCTGAATTAGTTGATGAATTTTCTATCGATCTTAAACAAGCCCAGGGGCCATATAGTGGAAAAAATGTCCATTTTCCTCTCTTATGTTATGCGTTTAGTTTCTATGTCGGGGAGAAATGTACAAGAAAAAATCCAGTGTTTACCACAAACCATTAGAAAAGTTTATAAAGGAAGCATCGATCCGTTAAGTGGCGAGACAGATTGCTGATATCCTTGGAGGCAGACTGTTCCAGGTGCAACACTTGACACTGGGAAGGTACTGTCAAGGTGAGCAGGCTTTCTCAATACCTGTCAAGAAGATACCTGTCATCTATATATACCCTGTAGATCCGGATTTGTGTATACAGACGCACAGTCACAAATTCGTGTCTAAGGGAGTATGTAGTTGATGTATAGGCTACATTTCAACTTCAACGGGCAAAGAAGATGACATCATAACTTTCGGTTTGTTTATTAATGACTGTTTGTTAATGGAATATTGTTGCAGTAACGAAAGTTATTTTTTCCCCTAACTACTACATTTTTTTCTGTAAATTGTGGTGGAGAATTGAAGGGCGTTCATGATGTCACACATATTTTATGAGACTTTTAAAGAATTAGAAATTAGAAAAAAAGGAAAGAATTCGAAATGAGCAATAATAATAATAATAATAATTTGTATAGTTTTGCACTGATTCAGTTCATTTAAAACATTACTATTAGTAAACAGCGAGAAATATTTGCTGCTGGTGTTAATAGTGAATTAAGCACATATATTACTATTCAGTGTGTGTAGATTTGGCATACAGGATAAACGCGCTGTTTGGAGTGGAATGACTGCAGACTCCGTTTAAATGCAGGTCTCCTTTGTGATTTAGGAGGCTTTGTAACCTGAATTAGTTGATGAATTTTCTATCGATCTTAAACAAGCCCAGATTCATCTCTGACACGCTGCTCACGCCACGACCATTCTCTCACCGTTATTAGCGAGTGCATTTAAGAACTTGGCCAAGGCGAGCTTCTTGCATCACTTTCCCCTGGTACCGCTTTTCATGAACACTGGCCAAAATTAAGCAGTGTTTCTATTCGCCAAATCTGAACAGTTCTTTATAGAGGTGTAGTCATGTTCTCAACGTGCAGATGAACTGAGAGGGACTGGGGGCGTGACTTTCTGTGGGGCTGGTAGAATCCAGCATGCCTTTTCGCCGTGTCTGCATTGGCTTGTTATTGTTTTGATTTACTCACTATCTCATCAAGTGCATAGCAACGTTTGAGAAAGAATGGAATTTTAGACTATTCCGAAATGTGAGTTGATGAGCGCGGTCTAAACTGACTAATCCCATTTCCTTATCCGGGAATCGCGAAGATCCACGCCATTGGCTGACGATGTCACATGGACCCTTAACTTTGTTCACTTGACAGAAAGTAGGAGGGTTCTACCAAACAGGAAAACGAGTAAAGGGATACATATAAATTTTAGTATATTTTGTGTGCAATTCAAAGAAATTAATGGCCATGAGTTCCTATTTGATCAATTCCAACTATGTGGACCCCAAGTTTCCACCATGCGAGGAATATTCCCAGAGCGACTACCTACCCAGTCACTCTCCGGACTACTACAGCGCCCAGAGGCAAGACCCCTCGTTCCAGCATGAGTCGATCTACCACCAGCGGTCGGGCTGCGCCGACCCACCCTACTCATCGTGCCATGGTTCGGGGCAGCCTGCCGCGGTCATCTCTCCGCGAGGTCACATTCTACCCACAACCGCACTCTCGACCCCTCTCCCTGAACCAAGCCATCACTGCGACTCGGTAACTCCGAGCCCTCCGCCTGCCTGCGGTCAGACTCCCACTAGCCAAAACACTTCACCGGTCACTTCAAGAAAGGATCCCGTGGTATACCCCTGGATGAAAAAAGTCCACGTAAACATCGGTAAGTGCAGCTAAACTTCTCTTACTAGTGTTTCCGTGCGCAGACAGCTCAGACACTTTAGAAAGCATAACGTCCGGCGTTAAATCTATTGCTCCCCTTATGAAGTTGCCCTTGGTCGAGATTTACGATCGTCTGTTTGCAGGGCAATATAATTACACCCTCCATAAATTTTCATTGCACTCCTTCTTTAAGCTCTTTCGGGGTCTATGCAACTTTCTCGTTCTAATTTCTTCCCGAGAAGAGGTTTATGAGATCTCATGTAATCCATAAATTAAGTTTTATGTTTTAGTAATTTGATTTTAAATGACTGGACGGATTGAGGTGTACTTTAAATTGTCACTTAAGTATTGTTAATTAAAAAAAAAGTTTTATGGGAGCTAAAATATTAATAGTTATGAGGACGATAATAAAACATTAATAGTAATACAAACAGTCGGTCTCTTTTACAAACTATTATTCCGCGATAATTAGCGCTTGTATTCATACAACTGTCTTGGGGTGCGCTCAAAAGGGGGCGAACTCCGTGTTTGCAAAATCACGGCTTAACATTAGTCGCCCATAGCCAACTATAGATTATGCTGTTCCCTCGTAGTGAATTGCTGAATATGTGTTTTTTTATGAATTCTTACGCAAAAATGTAATAGTCCTATTGTTTTATCTTGTGCTGCTATTCCTGACTTATTTTGAGCAATAAAATCTTGAAATTAGTGTCACTGTCCCGACACTATGCAAATTGCTTATCTTAAATAGACAAAGGCCACTTTTTTTGTTTTGTTTACCATTTTTGCATAACCGAAGCTTTAAACAGTCACATTGTATACTTGCAAATACGAGATTTTTTTCACGTTTAAATAAATAAAGTACCTACATTATATTAGTATAGTGTTTGTGCATCTGACTGTTGATGAACTGGAGTGTACATATCATATGTATGTGTGAGTGTGTGTTTGGGGGCTGTGTGTGTGCGTGTGTTATACTTTTTTGTAACGTGTCGCTCTCTGTATCCCAACAGTGAACCCGAACTATTCAGGGGGTGAACCCAAGCGCTCACGCACAGCCTACACGAGACAGCAAGTCCTGGAATTGGAGAAAGAGTTCCATTACAACCGCTATCTGACTCGCAGACGAAGGGTGGAGATTGCCCATACACTATGCCTATCCGAACGACAGATTAAGATTTGGTTTCAGAACCGGCGCATGAAGTGGAAGAAGGACCATAAACTTCCCAACACCAAAATACGCAGCAGCTCTGCCAACACTAATCCAAGCAGCGGCCCGACACTGGGCAGCAATCAGAACCGAGCAAGCGGACCTCTGCCAAGTCTATAGCACTCCACTGTTGCCCAAAACATGTACAATTATAAAATCTAATTTTCTGGAGTGTAGAACGTGGATTTTACCTGCGTTGTGTCTCCCTACTCTCCCCTGCACTCTAATTACAGGGATAAAATACGAGGAAGATGTGGGGGAAAGGAGCAAAGGAAATGTTCATCTTTTTAACACTAAAAATGGGTGAAGACTCGAACTCAAATGCTAGATGGGTTGCTTTCCCAGTCTGGTTCCCATTTTATCCCTCACGCCTCTCCTGCTCACTCGCCCCTTTCATAAGCACAGAAGGCGGCAGATAGTTTTCAGATTTGGTGAAGATGGATCCGTGTTTCATCTTTAATCACGCCAAACTCGGCCTCATTTGTCATGTTTACTCTGTGGTACAAAGGATGAACCGTAGGCCTGCCCATTACCTCGACGTCTAGCGTTGTGCTTAATAAATGAGTCGCTCTGTTTTGTCAAGAAGCCTTTTCTGACTCCCTTTATTCCCCTGGTTTAAAATAACTAGCCGAGTGTTTTTCAACTGATATGAAGTTTTGTATTTTGTAGCAATTAGGTTATTTTGCATTTGCTATTTGCATTTCGAATGCAATGCCAATGGGACTGAGGGTTTATTGTGCGTGTGGTCCATTTGTCGCTCATTAAAAATACAGGTACTTGTTTCACTCGCCTGTTTAGCGCATTTCAGTTTAAGAACAGCAAATTACTAATTAGGCGTTCATATTAAATATAATATAAAAGTTCAATGAAGCTGGACGGCTAGATATGCATAACCAAAACCGGTACAACGCAAAGCATTTTAAAGAGAGCACTGCTAAGTACTATTTGAATTACCTCAATTGTTTTTTGTTTGTTTTTTGACAGTGAAGTGATAAGTTTAAGTTCTTTGGACTTAATGGAAAATATCTGCAATAGCTAATCTCAGCATTTGTAAGTTGAAATGAAATTTAAGTTAAGTGTGGCCAGGGTTGTATAGAGAAAGGTGCGTATATTGCATGAGTAAATACACTTTATTTTCGTTTATTCTACTTCCACCCTCGTTTTGTTTTATGGTACATAGACATGTGCACATACATTTCGCTTTCTTTCTTTCTTTCTTTCTTTCTTTCTTTCTTTCTTCTCTCAATTGTATTCATTTTATTATTATTATTATTATTATTATTATTACATTCCAAAGATCAGTTGTCTCGCTGATGAATTGTACATTTCTCCTCTTACATGTTTGCATTTTGTCTTCTTTCTGCTTGTACCTTTCATTGTTTACATTTGTTACTGTAAATAGCTCTAGAAATTTAATAAATGGCGGAAAAGTATAATCTTTCTTCATGTGTCATGTCTTATTTTAAATACATATTTCTTGTATAGGTGGATACCATCGTCCTCTGTTTAACTAAAAACACAATTTAATTGAATATGGCTTGCCACTGCGCATTTTCGTTAGCCTTGTAGCACTCGCCTGTCTTGAAGATCACTGCCTATCTCTCTAGTGATTTATATCGCTGCATTGCGAGTAATCCTGGTACATTACGCTTTGTAATCTTATTCTAAATCACAAAACCCTTCCTTTCTGTCTCGTCTCTCCTTAATTTAACGGTGCACAAACCCTCTGCTCAACGATGCCGTGAATGCGCCTAAAAATATGGATCCATGTTAGAAAAAAGCAGAAGTTAAATAGTTTCTCGGCTCGTGGGCTTTTAATGCTTTAATGAGTGTAATTCTTGCACAACAGTTTCGCGACTCTTTGCCAGCGCAAGCTGTGTGTTTTTTTATATTACAAAGGAGCGGGTCGGTGCCATAGCTCAAACCCTGACAACCAAATAGATAATCAAGAAGACAAATGGCTTCTTTTGGAAGGCGCAGCCCTTGTATTAATTTTCATTTTCTTTTCTCAGAGCAGGTATTGAAAATATAGAGCCGGAGAAAATAACATTCCGTTTGCTGGCGTTGAACTTTACACAAAAGTATGGCCTTAAATTGGTCTTCTAGCATTCCGTGGCACCGAGAAGATTTTCTATTACTTGCATGTTGATATCAGAGGCCTTTTCGCCACACAGCCCGCTAAAGCCATTTGTCTGTTTTCTCCCTTTTATTTATGAAATGCTGTCTGGACATAACGTCAAACACTTCAAAAAGCAAAAAAATGTGAGGCAGTAAAATCATTTGAGGACCATTCTCTAGTTGAAATTGTTAAATATACACAATTGTTAGCTAATACTGTTTGTAGTAGCATACATATGTAAGATTTTTTAACAGATTAATATAGATAGATAGATAGATAGATAGATAGATAGATAGATAGATAGATATTCATCTACATAAACCCATTTTGTGGTTTAGACCCAAATCTTGCATCCAAATTAAATGTAATTTTAACATGTCTGTCAAAAGTTACCCGAGAACTTAAATGGATGCATTTGCGTGTGGTATCTGAATAGACCTTGGAATCCTATTGTTTTCACACATATTTTATTTTCTTAAAAAAAAGCCACACTGGTTTGAATAGAAGTGAACAGATTTCTTTTGAGGGCCTCAAAAGTTCACCACCATTATTTGCAGACAGAAGCCTAAAGAAAAATGTGAGAATTATACAGAAAAATCATTAATCACCGCTTCTCTTTAAACAAGTCTTCTCTCCTATTGTCATTCGGCAGCACAACTGCTCGGACCGTCTGCTAGGAGGGGAGTGAAATCTTGAAGGGCACTTGAAGACATCCCCCCTCCCTCCTCTACCATCTTCTATTCACTAAGTCATGCCGCAAGAAAACTTTTTTGGCGAGGGATGTCCCATGAAGAATCTCTTGAAAATGTTAGCGCGAGTGAGAATCTTCGCAGGACAAGAGATGGCAGCGTTTAAGGTACAGTACTTTTGTTTTAATTCCCGCACTTTTAGTGTTTTGAGTTTTATTGCTTTATGGCCTTCTCGCAGTAGGGTAGCAGAGGCACATTTGTCGTGTTGTGCCACGGATGGGTTTTATGGTTGCTTTGACAGAAAGGGTAGCTTTTGGGAACCGGTTGTCGTGTGTTTAAGATAACTTCTAGGTGTGTGCCATCACAACTAAAGTGGTAGCATGTTTTCCTTTTCGTCTTGGAGTAACACATCTGTAGCATTGTTAGATGGTGTATTTGTGGGTGTTGATGCTGAAGTAGTATGGAGGGCCAAAAAAAAAAAAGTGTGCACGCGAGCGTCTTTTTGTCTCTTCATGTGCGTGTGAACGCGCATGTGTATCTTCTATCAACACTGAATATGCATGAGTTGCAATGTGCCACATACACATCTGAGCAATATCTAGATATGCCATATGTAAGTCTCCTAGCTGCCAATTTGACATGCTGCCCTAATGACTGTTGTTAATGGCACTTTATTTATTTTACATATAATATTGTTTGTGTGCGCGTGTGTATGTGTTTCTCCACCCTAAAAGGCCTTTTTATTCCATCAGAGAGCTTGGGTGGCACACAGGTGCAAAGCGGCCGGTTTCGAGAATAAATTATTCGATGCTCTGTTGGTCAGACAGGAATGAACAGCACCGAAGAGAATGTCTCGAGAGCAACTATTTGCCTAAAACAAACGACTTGTAGCAAATTGCTTCAATTGCATGTTGTGTGCTTAGATGAGCACCAATGCACTGATACGGGCTCACCGCCATTTAACCCCTGCAAATCAATCTTTTGTGCGTACTGGAGAAAAGGCCAGTGGTTCTGGTTTACGGCTTTCGCCTCCCTCTGCGGACCTGTGTAGCATGAAGCGTGGCAAAAAAGACAAAAATATAGAAACTGATATTGAGGGAAGTTGAAGGATGACAGAAAAAAATCGATTCTTGCAGCAGGCAGGCAGAATGGCAGCAATGGGTTCAACTAGAGGACACGTTTTTCTGACCGATTAGGTCTGTTGCGAAGGCTCAGACTGACCCCTCTGAAACCCTTGACCCGGCGCGGACAGGACAGCGCTACGTTTTACATGGTCAACAAAGCCCTAGGGCGAGTTTGTCATAACAGCGCGGCCGGGGCACTGTAACCGGAGGGCACCGTGCTATCTCTTCCCACACACAGTCTAGTAAACTATCGGGGTCCTTAAAACAACAGCAGCCGTGGCCTTGCAAAGACCCATCCTTAAACATCTCTCCCGTCTTTTGGTTTGAGCAGCTTGTGAAAGGCCCGAATAGTCACCATGCGTGTCAAGACCTGCAGAATACACACCGCGAGATTACTTTACGATTTCCTTTATATGTATTTCAGTAGCTGTAACACTGTGAGGGAGGCCAAGAGGGCCTTCCGCTCCAGAAATATGACGGCAATTTTGTGTGACAACGTCTCGTATTGTATCATGTAAGCCCCCTCCTTTTTGCTTTCCTTGTTCTGGTCTCCACTCCCTCCTTGAAGGTTTGTTGGAAAGCTCGCCGCTTGGCCTTGTAACGCTGATGTGATGGTGTGGTGCCTGTTTTAGCTCACGCCGCTAATTGCGAAACAAATAGCCCTCGCGCATTGCTGAATTATTATTGTGAAAAGCCACGGAGCGGAGGTCAGCACCGCATAGTCACAGAGATATATGGCCCGCGCGCGCCAGCTTTGTGGGCCTGGGCTGAGAGCCTGTGTGTGTGTGTGTGTGTGTGTGTGCGTGCGCATCTGCGTGTTTTAAAGAGACACATATTAAGTAAGGCAAATCACCATTGTTAACATTGCCAGCAAAACGCAACCCCTCCCCTTTCTGCTGCATTACTAATCTACTATTTCATCAATATTACTGTACTATTACCGATATCTACACATGGTCTACTACAACTATTTAGTAAATATGTTTAATCTCTTGTTTTGAAAAATGCAGATTAGGCGTGCATTTATTTCTTTAACTCTCCGTATCTCTCCAACCGGGCTCCAATTCATTCGATATTAATATTTAACTAACTGAATGGCTGCTGCGATACAGATTCCATTATTTTCTGGGATAGCGAAGAGTAATGAGTGAGATCACTAAAGAGGAATTTTCAGGTGCTTTATTTGTTACTCTTGACTTGACTCTTGAAAACCTGACTTCTAATTTAATTTGCAACTAATAGCTCGCGTATGCTGCAGCTATACCGCATATTGTAGTCATGATGATTAGATTCGCTGATAACACGTGAAAATATAAATCATTATTTTGAATTAAAATTATTATTGAAAATAATAATAATAATAATAATAATAATAATAATTTAAGACTCTACATTTCATACACTAGTTGGGTTAATCTAAATCCTTTCCCTGATTGCAGTTTTATAACAAACGAACCTGACACATGGAAAATGCACGTTTACTTCAAGCAGCTGCCCGGCGAGTCTGCCTATCAAAGAATATATATATATATGAACATATATATATATATATATATATATATATAAGGCACTACGCGTTCATGCAGCTTTTGACAGATTTACAGTCCCCAATAAAAGAGGGTATTCTCAGTGCCGTAAATCAATCTCCGCCTCTCTGTATAAACCTAGCCTTTAGCCAAACGTTCTGTTTACTTAAGCGCTTGTAAAATCTGGGATATTCATTGACTATTTTTCTTTATGATCTGAGCTCTCTCTTTTATTATAATAATAACAACAACAACAATAAGAAGAAGAAGAAGAAGAAGAAGAAGATGATAAGCATACTGGTTGTTGTTGTCGTTTTATTATCATTACCATAAATAGAACATTAAGGACAATATTTTGACTTTAAAATGATCGCAAAGTAAAAAAAAAAAAAAATATATATATATATATAAAATGCTGATTACAAATGTAGGAACAACTGAATACGGAAATAATATGAAAAAAAAAATAAAGAAAAAAATGTCTGTAATAAAAATACATAGGCGTTATAAAAGACAGAAAACTTGTACCACTTGCATACAAAACAACCCTTTGTAATTAGCCTGTTTACCATATAGGTTACCATTTACCACATATAGCCCACATTCGTGCCGTAACAAACTTTTTTCTTTACCTTTGTCCTGAACAGTATGAAGAATTTCATTTTAAGAATAAAAAGGACAGAACAGAATGTAGTGTAGCTGTGGAAACGCGTGGTTGTAGTGTTAAATAAGCTGGCAAAGAATCAGTGATGAAAATTGGGTATGTGATATCAGTTGTAATGCCAACAGTCATTCATCAGAGTGCTTGTTATCGTAAGAATTTCTTCACACAGAGAGAGTTTCTTTTTTATTTATCATTATTTAATGTATATTCAAAGTAGTGTTACAGAGAAATCAAACAAGACATCAATAGAACATTAAGGACAATATTTTGACTTTAAAATGATCGCAAAGTAAAAAAAAAAAAATATATATATATATAAAATGCTGATTACAAATGTAGAAACAACTGAATACGGAAATAATATGAAAAAAAAAATAAAGAAAAAAATGTCTGTAATAAAAATACATAGGCGTTATAAAAGACAGAAAACTTGTACCACTTGCATACAAAACAACCCTTTGTAATTAGCCTGTTTACCATATAGGTTACCATTTACCACATATAGCCCACATTCGTGCCGTAACAAACTTTTTTCTTTACCTTTGTCCTGAACAGTATGAAGAATTTCATTTTAAGAATAAAAAGGACAGAACAGAATGTAGTGTAGCTGTGGAGTGTTGGGTCATAGTAATCCCGCGAGCGTGCAAGCCGTGGTGCCCCCATCCCCCTCCTGGTCACGTGATTCATTAAATAATTAATGCAGTGGTTGCAGAATAGATATGTATTCGTCAGGAATATCGCAGACATGGTCTCCTAGTGTCTGACGTGAAATTCAACTGTCCTTTTAAAAACAAGCCCTATAGCGGAGCGAAAAAAAGCACAGGCAGAGACCCTCACACAGAGGCTGCAATAAAACAAATTTGGACGGGGGAGCGTCTCACCGTGTGAAGCTTGTGAGTATACGAGGGAACGGGGAACGCCACTTCAACCGCCGCGACCGTTCCAGGCTTACTCGACTCCTTGCATTTATTTGCTGTTTTGTGGTGTTTCAGTAAATATCGTCCAGAAATACTCATCCACGCCATCCCTTGTCATCATGCATGCATGTCTCACAAACCCATTCCATCGTTTGAATTCAGCTGCCAACAGGAGTGATGCGACATGTCATAGCATTACACCGTGCTCCATTCATATCACTGCATATATATTTTGTAAAGCAACGTGTTACTCTTCTTTTCTTCACCGTCCCACATAAACCATCTTTCTCCCTTCCTTTGCATGTCCCTCTCTCTCTCTCTCTCTCTCTCACTCTCTGTACCGTCTTTTCAGCCAGCTACTTCGCTTGATTTATAGTGATATGTGTGTCAGCAGCAGCGGGGCTGCCATTGTGTATTTGTGAGGGAGTTGTGTTGTTTATGGCCGTCTGCGCGATAAATCATTTCTCTTTGAAAATGATGGGCGAGCGACGATATGCGGGAACGAGGAAGAGATTCCCCGGATTACCGTTTAGGCTCGCCGACTTTCTGATTTGAAAACGGCCCGCGAACACTTCGCTTTCGCCCTCTCCCTTCATCTTTAAGCCCCCAAGTTGATTATCGCGAACGATTTACGACAATGGATCAGCGACTAATATGAAGGCTAAGTAGCTGCAGGTCTTGAGTTACTGAATATGCAATTACCAATTAAGGGAAGATTTGTTTAAATTTGGCAAAACGGGAACGCCTCGTCGCCTTGTAAATCTCATAAAAGTGTCCGCGCCCGCCAGGAAACTTAGCCAGGGGTCTCATACCTGGACTGCAGCTGTTTTTCTTCATGGTGTAAAAACCTAATTGGAGTACTTACTGAGCAAAAAGGGTTAGCTACTGCTTTAGTTTATTCTTAACTAGAACACTGTCAGAGCTTGAATTGCCTTTAAGCTAAAAGAGGGTCACGGACTACCCTCTCAGACACAAAGATAGTCTTTTTTTTCTTTCTGAAATTCCTTTTTTTTTTTTTTTTTACAAACTTAAAAGTAGGCTTTTCTGGTTTGCTTGAGTACAGAATACTTTGATAGCTTTTTCATGGTTACAAACCTTTTTTTCCCTACAAATGATTTCAGTACTGTGAAAACTGAAAGAATAGCACAGAAATATGCCTCATTGGCTGGCACGCTATTTGAACTGTATTCCCCCCCTTATCTGCTCACGAGGAGGAGGCTTGTCAAGTGAACAACTTTACCTGTAGTAAATCTTGTTTATGACGTGTTAATGTTATTTCGTAGAGATGGCAATAATTGTGCAATGCACATGCGCCGCTGAAGAAGACGACCACAAACAAAGAGGTTAATCGATCTTTATTGTTTTATTCACACAGACATAAAAACATACGTTTATTGTAATCCATGGGCTTGAGGTAAAAATAAAAATATAATAGTTATTGTTACTGTTAACAACAATAAATGAGCAGCAGGAATAATAATAATAATAATAATAATGAGTCCGGGGACCCTTTGTTTTATAGCATTGCCATTGTTTTATTCACCTCCTCCCCACCTGGGTAATACAAACCTTTGTGTAGCAAAATTAGAATAACTCCTTGGCTCCTATCAAATATTAATGGGCATACCGGCATGGCGAACACGTTCAAAATGTATAATTCCAGCAGCGCTCCTTGTTGCCGGGCGCTGTGTCAAAAACAATATTCGAGCTCATTTTGGAGGATGCGCAGGGGGCGAAAAGATGGGACATTTTTTCGTGCAGGGACTCGCCAGGCGGATCTCATATCTGATTTCACGAGTTTAGTGACAGCCGAGGTTGAATAAATGATTCAAAATGCCAGTCAGTTTAGATAGACTTTAAGAGTCCCTATATCTATGCAGAAAAAATAGTTGTGTTCATGTGTAGTCTTATAGTTAGGTTAATCACAAAAGTCAGTGATATAGATTAAATAACATTTATGCATCCTTTATATTTAATTAATAATCATTAACGACCACATTAATAATTGTTACGTTTTAAATCTTAGTATGACAGCCGTACAAATTACGAGCAATGTAAGTATCAACATTAAAATCCTGGAGTAAAACCATTTAAATGTCCATAAAGTAAATTCAAATAAATGTATATCAATTTATTTTGCGTTTTGATAATTATATGTAATGAATAGGCCTGTGTATATGACGGGAGATGTTAATGCTTGTTGGCCTTTTTTCTTGTTTAGCAAACAGTATTCCGATAGTTCATCACTAGCAAGTTTCCTTAGTATTTGGATTGGATGTTGGCCATATTGTCCTCTTATTGCATCCAAATGTACACTAACAAGATAGAGCAATATATAAACTAAGCTGCTGTTTAGCAATTTAATTTCCAAACCTTCTAACATTTCGACTAATTTAAAGCAAACTTTACCACACTTGATAGAGCAAGACATAAGCGTAAGACAATCCAATTTTAAAATATATTTACTAATAATAATATAATAATAACAACAACAACAATAATAATAAAGATATTTCGGCATGGCTAACTTAGCTGATGCACACCATTTTCTGTGGAATGTTAAGTATAAGTCGTAAATAAAAATACATAAAATAAATGTCGTATGTTTGTACCACTAAACGATCATAGTTGGATGTTCAACGATGATAGTTGTGTTTTCGCAATCACTAAACGATCACAGTGACTATCAAAACTATCACTAAGCATGGTCGCTAAATGCAATCATGTTTTTGGTCCCATACGGAATCTTTAAGCCCTTTTGTCTCTCATTGAATTCGTCATTTTATTAGGCCAGCAGTAGCAGTTGTATGTAGCTACGATTTATTTTATGTTAGCTTAGGTGAGTTTTCCAGGTGTTTCCCCTGTTTCCTAATGCACGAATAATTACCCATTTGGAAATAAATCAATATCAAACCTCTCTCTAATTCATAACGGTCTACACAGAGCAGCGATTGAAAGCACATGAAAAATGAGCAGAGAAACGCTATCCAGAGGCTACATGCTGGATTTTCATCCATTTGAGGAGCATGGGGGAGCGCGATAAGAGAATTCAGCCGGAAATGTTCGAGCCAGCGTCTGCCTTTTTATGCAGTGGCTAAGAATAGCATGGATACTATCATCACACTTTTAAATAGTTATAATTGAACTTCCGTCTCTGTCTGCTCGGTGTGTGTGAGCGCACGCGCCTGTTGTTTTCTGCTATCTCTGCGTGGGTAGAGTACAACCTAGCACACAAAAGCCTCGAAGAACGAAAGCCAAGTGCAGTGACTTGAAGGTTTGCAGTGTGTGCAGGCAATAGGTATTAGGGCAAAGCTAGCAAAACAAAACCGTCTGAAGCTACCACATGAAAGATTGCGCTAGCTTATTTTTGTAAACTCAAGAGAAAAAGTATCACGCTGTTCCTATTTACTGGAATTTGGCATCATTCCCTTAAAATGAAAAAAGGAGACAAGAAACGTGTTGGATGTCGACAGGGAAGGGAACAATTATCGGAATGAGGTTGACCGTGTTCGCCCTTGCCGAAGCCTGCAGGTTGCAATAACCATATGGCCCATGTGTTGGCCCCGTAGCCGTGCAGTCCCCTATTGGACAAACGAACCCCGTTGGCTTCTCCACCCTGTGTGTCCTGTCAGTCCACTGGTTCACTAGTTCACCGTGTCAATCCACCCTGTTCCGCGCAAGCAGCGAGAGGCGAACAGACAGCTTGAGGATAGAGGTGGAATCTTTCGCCTGCTGGTGAGTGGTGCTCCAGAGCAGTCACACGCCAAGACTCAGAGCCTGGGGTTCGGCTGTAGGAAAAACGAGCTACCGGAGTATTGGGGTTGTGGACGCCTAAGTGGAGTGCGCGCGGCAAACGTTTAAATCGATAAGGAAGCTATAAAACTTTACCTTCTCGCATCGAGCAACCATTTATATACACCTATAAAAAAATCCTTGCAGGGCAGTCAATCGGTTCCGTCGTTTTGCGTAAATATTCCAAAAACAAAGACCCATCTTCAGCCGAGAGATCGGGAGGAATGCTGGATGTCAGGTAAGATTTGCAAGCTTCGAATGATGCCGCATGCCTGGACTCTTCCTTGTGTCCCGAGCTCTTCTGCCGACAAGTCATTAATTATCCGTTGTGTGACCTAGAGTCATCCCTGGGTGTGCCCGACTTCGAAAACTTTTTTCTTTGTTTTCTAACAACCGAAGACACTTGCTTTCAAATTGGTAACCGATGAGGGCTAAAAGTTGTCTCATTCCTCACATACCTCACTGCTTTTCTTTTATTAGCCTATTTTATTTTATTCTGTATATTTTTTTAAACTTTTTTTTTTAAATATATATAAATATATATATATCAGCGTTGACCCATATATATATATATATATAATGTGATTATAATTAATTACAAAAATTAATCATTTAAAAAATCTCTCGCGTAAAATGTAGCACTTTAGTCTATTATATAGTTTGTCCTTTTCAATTAATTAAGACGAGAGAAATTTGGTTTTGCATATTACCTAGAACGAAGACATAATATAATTAAATGTCAACAAACTTGGACTATAAATCACTTACCGGTTCTGACACAAATGTTTGACATCAAACAAGTCAAAACTACATTGTCACTTGCTGACATATGCACCAAAAGGTACTAAAAGCTCAGAAAACAGTCATCTGAGTCAATCTGCGCGCTTTGACACATTTTGAAAAATCTCTTCTCTAAGTAGTACTTTTGGTTTTGTTGTCTTGATGGTCGCTAGTCCAAAAGAAAAATTGTGACCAACGGTTTCCGTGAACTAGCGTACAGGTCTGAATAAAACCACAAAAGTCTAAGTGGATATAATTTGATTGATTTTATCATAAATCACTGACAGTACAGAGAGAGGACCAGTTAGAGAGAGCCATTTAAAGAACAGTGCGATTGTCAACTAGGTCATAAAGCTTTTTTTATGTATATATTTTCCAGTCTAAGAATGGTTTATTGCTGTCATAATTATCACAGTCTGTAATTTTCATGGGCACCAGTGCTGCAATGGTGTGTGGAGTTATGTAGCTTTGCTAAAGCGCGTATTTACATGGCGACCACAAAATAAATCATTCAATGACTGATTTAACTTATCTTTTACTCTTAAAGTTAATCCAACTGCAACTGTTTCATTTCTAACAGGGTGCAATTTAATTTTCTCTGCTCATTTGTCAGATTTGTAAAGTTGGCAGTTTTGGGGACCCTGGGGGCATGGGCCTGGGTTGACCCAAAGACCCTGTCTCTTCCTCAGTCAGTGTCTTCATTCAAAAAAAAAGTTAAACATTATCCACCCTATGCACAGATGGTCCTTAAAAATTAACTTTGTGGTCGAAAACCTTTTGGATGAATATCACTTTTGATATAGGACCATCTGAATGAGTTCTATTAGAGCAAGGAGGGTTACAGGGCGTTGCGCACTAATGCATAATCTTCGGGATTTTAGTTTCGTTTAGTTAGCCTTACCATTAAATCCACTTGGACGATATTTTAATCACGGTTAAGCTTTAGAGCGGGTCAATTAAACAATATATCACTAAGTAATACAAACACAACATTTACACAAAGAAAACCACCTGACCCCACTCTTAAACAATAAAGAAAGATTAATTCGCATATGAGAAAAAGTTATTCTTGGTGCGCGTCTTTGTTGTGACCATTGCGCACAGGTCAGTAAGACGAACCAGAAATCTTTAGTTGATGCTATATGCGTGGGTGTCAGAAACCAAACCCCCTGCCCATTCACACAGCAAGAGAGGGAAAGGACTCCTTTAATCGTTCAAAGATTGGCCACAGAAGGCCTAACTTATCCAGCGGCCTCACACTGAAGTTTGTGGTGTTGAAAGTTGGATGTCATCCGCCAGAATGCAAGAGAAAAGAAGACATAGCTAGCCGCTCCCAGCTTAAAACAGCCTCCTCTCTCGGCATTCGGGTATGCTAAGCGTTCGAGCTCATTACTTTTCAAAGCACTGGAATCCAACGAACGGACTTGATGAAAGCTCACCATTTCTGTGATGGGCAGGCGATTTCAGTGTTTTTGCTGGGTGTCACTGAGGCAGAAGTCATTAATTGCGGATTCCAAATGAAAATGCATGTTTCCTATTTCTGGATTTATTAGACTAGAGACTTTAAAAAGGATAAAAAGGATTCAGGGCATTATTTTGGATTTGGAAAGAGGGCCAAGTCACTACTAAGTCGCCAGTTCACAACCGCCTGGTAAATTACACAACAAATGGAATGAGGTCGGATTTGCGCTGACTTCCAGAAGGTGCCATACGTGCTTTTTAAGAGCCTGTGGACGTACAGAACGGGAAATTAATGCATAAATATAAGACATTACAAGGGGATTCCAAAGTACCTCTGATTGATCATTAATCTGGTGAGTTATCGCACCTCCGCAGAAAGGTCAAGCTGCAAACCCAGTGCCAATCTGTCAAAGCCAAGCCGCGCGCCTCTTTTAGTTTCGCGTGTTTTCTCTCTCTTCCGTGTTCTTACTTACGTGTTGCATGAATATTTTTGAAACAAAGACATATATTACACATGGCTATGACCATACAGTGGGTGATGCAATATCAGAGGGTGAAGGATAATAGAGGTGAAAATGTAACTGGTTTATAAGTGAGTAGACATGAGTGCAAATAAGTTCACAGTGTTGTATGCAGCTATGCAGTATAAGACTAGCTTTACTGTATTTAAACGGTCATACAAACCCAACACAATCTCCCATTGCCCTGCATCCACTTAATATGCATTTATATAAATGATGCAGGAGCCCTTTGTTGCAAAGCCTGCAGTAATGAGCGCACGTGAATCCGGTTGTTGTTTCCTTCCGACCCTTCTATAGCCTGAACAATAAATATACACTACTGGAACGCTTTCCGTGTAATAGAGGAGAAGCTGGTTCTGGTTCTGCTAAGCCGTTGCTCTGTGGTTGCTTTCTCTTCCATTTTCCTCACTAAAAATTGGCTCATCAGCTCTTCTGGCTGGGAGCTGCCTCCTCCCTTTGTTCGGAGAGCAGCAGCGTTCCTGCTTGCTGGGGCACGAGCACCCTTCACTTATAGGTAACTTTAGGTTAGTCCAGCAAGGCTGCGGGTCGCTGGCGTGTTACCGGGGAGGAATCGACCAAAAATACCCGGAAAGCGGTAGAAACGGGCCCGGGTGCTGGGAATGGAATCGAGCCAACGGCGTGCGTAAGTGCGGGGATGCAATAAATAACTTTATAGCGCTGTAGGCCGCAGAGTCGGGGAGGTCGGGGGAATCCTCGTTTTGATTTATGTGTTTGGGGTAGCTGTCACGAGCCGGCGAACGAAACCATCCAACGTTTTTATTCCACTTTTAATAAGCGCTGCTATGCAGACCAGCAAGGCCATTTCATTCAATTTCTGTTCAGGCCATCGCCTACTGTATATATCCATTTTCGGTCCTCCAGGGCACCCGTTTGGATTAAGGATTGTGTTTATCAAGTTTATGGCCGGATTTTATACCAGAATGGTGGGGCTCGCGCTTCATGATTTTCTCAGTGGTCGCCGAACGTTGTTGCATGCTATATTTAATAATTTTCAATCTGTTTCGTAATTTGTCTGATTTATATGATGATTATATTTAAACGTTTAATGTTGCTGTTGTTGTTATTATTATTATTATTATTGTTATTATATGTTTATCTGTTTTTAACTGTTATCTATTTTTGGGATGTTATTTAACTATAAATAACTAAATATTGCTTAACATAAAAGTAGGCCATTTTTTTCACAAGGCCAAGAGAGTTTGTTATGTTATTAAACTCTGAGGAAAAATGCGATTTAACTACAGATTTTCAGTATCACGTTTTTATTCCTTTATTAATCTATATTTTCAGTGTTTGAGCGCATGTATGGTTTAGGTTTTCAAATTACCCTTCTGTCAGTAAATCCGTTAGCAAGGCCAAAGGTTGTTTTAAATGATTAGAAATATCATACTTAATTCAATACATGTTGAAAATCAATAGAAGTAAGGGACTTTGGGATACAGCGTAAACATTTTCGTTGGCCTGGAATTTCTCTCTGTATTCCCGAACATAATTTAAGGTTAACATGTCGGTCAACAGTGGCCAACCATCAAATTGTCTTCGAGGTCAATTTCTCTACATGAGGTCTGGTGTTCTCGATTGGATTTTTGGCGACCCCGTTTTGATAGCATCTCTCCTTTTTTCTGTTCCTCTATTTACAGTTCCTTCTCGTTATCAAGAAGTTGTATCCTTGCATAAAATCTAGAAGTGATAAAGGACAATATCTCGGTAAGTGATTCAATCTTTTTGCGTTTGACAGTGATTTATACCCTTTGGTTGTGTTTGAGGAAGAGTTTTTTTTTTCTTAAACATTGGTATTATTATGAAATCTGAATTTAGATTTTTACTGATTTAAATAATAAAACAAATGTTTTATTAAAATGTTTTAATTTCAAAGACATTTTCATACAATGCAAGATCAGAATTTTAGCTGCAATAGCATGTAATGCAGTACCATACAAATGCATGTTTGATTGCATATATTGATCCCAATTTGATGTCTATTATACCATTCCATACTGGATGAACAAATTTCATAAAAAAATAAAATAAAATTCAGGCCCCTATGTTATATGCTATATTTATAGATGCGTATCTCGTGTGTGCTGCATCCACGTTGTCTTTGAAATGTATACAAAGAATGTTGCCATTAGGAAAAAAACGGTTCATTGGATTTTTGGCGACCCCGTTTTGATAGCATCTCTCCTTTTTTCTGTTCCTCTATTTACAGTTCCTTCTCGTTATCAAGAAGTTGTATCCTTGCATAAAATCTAGAAGTGATAAAGGACAATATCTCGGTAAGTGATTCAATCTTTTTGCGTTTGACAGTGATTTATACCCTTTAGTTGTGTTTGAGGAAGAGTTTTTTTTTTCTTAAACATTGGTATTATTATGAAATCTGAATTTAGATTTTTACTGATTTAAATAATAAAACAAATGTTTTATTAAAATGTTTTAATTTCAAATACATTTTCATACAATGCAAGATCAGAATTTTAGCTGCAATAGCATGTAATGCAGTACCATACAAATGCATGTTTGATTGCATATATTGATCCCAATTTGATGTCTATTATACCATTCCATACTGGATGAACAAATTTCATAAAAAAATAAAATAAAATTCAGGCCCCTATGTTATATGCTATATTTATAGATGCGTATCTCGTGTGTGCTGCATCCACGTTGTCTTTGAAATGTATACAAAGAATGTTGCCATTAGGAAAAAAACGGTTCATGTTTGTTTGAGACAGCCTGTGAAATCTGCATTGCAGTGATATAGACTTATAGAGACGTGGATGGTGATTGCATGCTTTTTCATTTTTGGGGCTGCTCATGCATGACATTTATTTGCAGAGTCTTTGAAAAAATCGTTTGACACCTTAAATAATTGCTTAGCAAACGGTGACTCGCAACTCACAGTCCCACGCTAGAATAACATTCACAACATGATTTTACCATGTAAATAAACATCCAAACAACAACATTAACAGCTGCTCATGAATTGTTTTGCCAAAAGGCTACTGGAGATATTTGCTGTCTTGTTGTATGCCATATATTAATTTCAGGGGCACAGCAATCTGAATATATATATTTTTCATTAATGCCATTATATTTTAAGACCAATGTCCTATTGACGTAACACAATTTCCTCTTTAAATTGTTCCTACAGTACTAATTGTAACTCACTTAAGGCAATGGTTTGCAAAAACTTATTTTCCCCTTTTTATCACTGTTCTTAAAAATTGAATTTTGTAGAAATTACGTATCACAAACTAAAATACTCCATACAGCTGCATAATCTATAAAATTTTAATACTTCTTCAATGTCCTTTTTCAACACAGACATACATTAGACTTAAAACGAACTCAATTTTAATTTAAAAAAGGAGTATCCAGGGATTGGCGTGAGGTGGATAGAATGTCCGAAAGTGTAGTTTTGTTTCTGATTCCTCGAGATGTACGTCCATGGAAATAAAGCACCGAGGCTGTGGTTGTCTTTTTTGTATTCCAATGAAAAATAACGATAAATGTAACATCCATCACCGCGCAGCTCAATATGCTGTCCTTTTTGAAAATGAACAATATGATTCGCAGTCCATGAAAACCAGCATGACATAATCCGAACTGTAAAATTCGACAAACTCTCTGAACAATAACAGTTTGTTAATGTTTATATCACAGCTGAAAGATGGCAAAATGGAAGAGTAGAATTTGTGTTTTCTGCATTTCGTTGCCTCAGCCCACGTGTTAGTTAATTAGTGCCCTTTTAAGTGGCTCCCCATTGGATCCTTTTAGCAAAGGTTGCAAAATAAGGAACAATACCGTTTAGTAAAAAGTTGCAGACACCTACATTTTTGCCTTGTGCCTTCCTCCCACACCGTTGGTGATGCTCCCTATTCAAGCACCTAGCAGAAATGCATCTTTTTAAAGTTGCCTGTTTACAGCTGCCCGTGTATGGTGGAAGTCATAAATCTTACGTAGCCATAAACGACGGGGGTAGTGTCCTGAATAATAAAAATAGAGAGAGAGAGAGAGGGAGACGTGGTGTTTGGCTTAAGGAGAGAGAAGTAGCAATATCTTCTGAACACCTTGGTGCTTCCCCCCCTTTTTTCCATTTTGCTCTCGCGCTGGCTTTCTTCCTCGTTTCCTTTTCGCGTTTTTCCATTCTGTCCTCCATCCTTAAATGATATGATGATAATGTTGTCCTTTTTGTAGCCTACAGTAAAAACAGAAGGAACTGTCTCGTCTATTTTTAACGTGCACGCGCCATCTATGATACTCGCAGGACTTGTGTGACCAGGACTCGACAGAGCTTCTTAATATTAAAAAAAAAAAAAAAACTTTATTTTTTCTTTTTGGTAATTTGTTTTCCCGCCCCTCCCTCAGGTCTCAAGTCCGCCTGTTGTCTGTTCTCTTGTTCTTAGACCCCCACCTCATTGGCTTTTATGTTTTGCGCCTAACTTATTATACTAGTTGGGTGTGTTGGCAGGGATGTGATGAAATATTAACAATACAGATAGAATGTTGTTTCTGCCTCAAGCTAGAAGCAAGCCGGCGCTGAGAACGTACTTCCTGGTAATTTAATATACACTGGTAGAGTAAGAGAGGGAGAGAGAAATGGGTCCTCTCCGCTATAGTTGCCTATTAAACAATGTTACTAGAGCATAATAGTTAAACCACACAAGTGAAAGAGACTCGGGGAAAAAACTCTTCAGCTTCCGTTATAGACCTTTATCTTGTCCCGAGCGCCTGCAATTAGCATAAGTTTTCACTGGTGACGCTGTTTGATGGGGATTAACGCTTGCGCCTCTCACATCCAGCCTGCTCCGTTATTTACAATAGCTGGAAAGGCCTGGTGTTGACTACATACAATAACCTAGCAAAGACGAGCAAATAATACCAGCAGACCCCGGGCCCCGACATGAGACAGGGAGATGTTACGGCGAATCGGGAGCCCACCTCGGATTATGATGTTCAATTTTGCGCCGTGAGGAAAAGGCAAGGGGAGATTGAAGGGGAAATCTGAGGCCATTGTTATCTGCGAGCAGGGCGTACCAGTCGACAGGGCGGCCAGGAGAAGTGCTGCCTGTCCATTTGCAGCCCCCCTCGCATACCTCAGATCTTTCATGCTAGACCGTCTCCCCCTTTCGCGAGCCGAGGGGAATCGTTCAGCAGCGCCCGCACTCTGGCGCGGGGCAGCCGTGCTCGAGATACCCGGCGTTTGACGCGCGCTGTTTGGCTGGAATATCGAAACTGGTATGAGCTTTGGGCTTTTTTATTGATTGCAGCGTGGCCGAATGTGGAAAATATGATGCCTGCCCCCGCGTCTCTCGTCAGAGGCTAAGGTAAGCTGGTCTGAAATAGGCTATCAGTTTGTGAATGGCGGTATGTGTGTCCTAGTGATTTATGACCATATGACTCCAAACGCGGTTCAAGAAGAGTTCACAATGCTTTAAGCTTCCATTGAAGCTGGAGCTTTCTTTCCGCTACCTCTGAATAAATGCACCCCAGATTGTATTATCTACTCTAATTTTGGCTTTGTTACATAAAGGAAATAATTTCTGTGGAATGTTTCTTTTCATAGTTGGCTTTGGTAGAAAAGCGTGCGAATCATTTTTCAAGACTGAGTTGGTGTTTTAAAGCGGGCAAATAAAATGCGGTGGTTAAACGTCAGTATGAAATATTCAAATGATTTAACGATTTCAGCCAATGGTTCGATTGGCACCAAGGTGTGTTTTCATTTGATATTGAATTTGCACGTTCAAGGCCTATTCTTTCCGAATGCAAAGACTGTGGGTGTCTCTAATCGAAATATTTACCTACTATATTTTTGGGGTTATATGTAAGCTATTCTTCAGAAATTTACATATATATCAGGTAACTTATTTTCGAATAGCAAATAGGCGCCCAAGCAATGCTATGTTGTTTTTGTTGACGTTTGGGTTGGTCCTGCTCCTACTACGTCCGCTCTCGACTCCGTAATTGTGTTAGGGTTGGATCTACAGAAAAGTTGGTTATTGTGTTACCGTAACAAGAGGGCCAAGACATTACGTGTTCCATTTAATGGAACTGCGATATGATTTCATATCTATTATGCCTGTTTTTATATCCCCCTCTTCCTCTCCCCTTCCTCTCCCCTGAACAATTCCTTAGAGTAAATGATTAGGATTCCGGCCGTCCTCTTCGAAGATAAATGACCGACATTTGTGACGTGTTGAGACTGAGTCGATGTCCAAAAGCTGTAGCTCACATTTAAGCTTTATACAACAGAAACACAAACCTCTCCTAAATAATAGAATATTAATAGTAGGATTAGAAATATATAATGCAGTGAAGTACATTTTATAATCAGAAAGAATTATATCTTCGAAAAAGAAATTCACCGATTATTCCAGTTCATTTTAACAAAGGATTTTTTTCTTTATGAGTTAAGCTTCTACAATAATGTATTTATGATCCCTGAAGCTTAATGTTGGTTCAAAATGTTATGTCAGCTTTCAATCGCTTTTCCTTTTGTTTTTAAACAAACAAAAGAAAAAAAAATACATATAGGCTACTGTTTTAGAACAATATAATATCAGGATGATTAATTCAGATAGTATTTCAAAACCACATATGCTATCTGTGGAACACTTTATTGTTATTATTATTATTATTATTGGATAGATAGATAGATAGATACAATTATATAAACCAGTATTATTCATTACTTGATCAAATGAATCATTTTTCTTTCGTTTTCTCTCTATCTTTATTGTATTTGTATTTGATTTTCGCAACGAAAGCAAATAATTAAATTAATAAACAATCACAAGACGCTAAACAGGGTTAATGTAAAACAGGCCTTCGTTAAATTTTTTTTTCATGTATGTGTACGTATCCAACGAAATATAAGACAGCATTAAAATACTAATTTAGTCTTCCAGTCATTTTAGTACATTTATGTACCATTTATGGTTACATACATATAATTAATTTTAAATTTCCAGCTCAGGTATATCATTTGTAGCTATGGAGGAAGGACACGAAATAATTACAATAATTGTATTGCCCACTGTGAAGTGAACTTGCAAGTATATGATAAAACAAAAGCCACAGTGGTCCTCCTAAAACATCTTACGCAATATCTTGGCTTCCCCTTAGTATGTTTAATAACATTTACTACCCAGGCGAGTGAGTGAGAATAAATGCTAGGTGCCTGTAAGTGTTTGAGTGATCGTTTTCGCCCGGTCCTCTCAGCAACACCAGAGCCAAGCTGCGACGTCTTGAGCTTTTTAAAGGGCTGGATTTGTCTATTTCTGTCCAGCGATCATTATGAATAACACCGTCCGAAGCTTCCGGTGAAGCTTTGCCTATGCGTTCATAAAGGCCAGCAGCAAAGTTTAAGAAACACAATGCCGGTTTGTCAGGTTTAAATGTTGCCCAAATACGTTTGTTTGTAACTGGAGAAAGCCCTCCAAAGATGGCCTTTGTGTCGGAGGCAGGAGCTCTCATATGTCCGCAGAGCTCGCCTGTATTGTCCATATTTATTTTTCTCTTTTAATACCGCTTTGTTGTCTTTTATTGTATTTCTTCAGTCCTGTTTTAATTGCAAAAATAAAATATATATGAAATGTTTTTAAACAATATCAGAAGCTCAGAATGGAGCCCTAGTTTCAGCCTAAAACACACCTTGGCCAGTGATTTCTAACATCTTAATTTTTATAATAGAAGAGTATTTTATTTTATTTTATAAATTTTTTCCTATACACTTGCATATCAGTAAGAACAATGACCACAACACAAAACATTTATTTAAGGGACAGAAGCAAGATAAATCTGCAATAATAAGTACAATTTAAATAACATGCAATAGAAACAAAAATTTGATTAAACAATTCAGATGAAATGTAGTCCTCCAGTTCTAACCCTTATGTGTGGCTTGTTATGCTGTGCAAAAGAGAGAAAGTGAGGGGGGGTGGTAAAAAAAGAGAGAGAGAGAGCATCTGCAGGCTGCGTTGTGGGAACATGCTATTCATGTCATGGCGTCTTTCAGTGCAGTAAGATGGATTTACCTCGCGCCTCTCTTATTATGTGCCTCTTATAACCTTTCAGGTCAGCTTCCAAGAGGCCATTGGAAAGAGACCGTCACGTGACATCTAGTGCCAATGTTCTTCCAGAAGGTCGTCAGGACCCTGGTAGCCGGTAACTCGATTTTTGGAAATGCAGAAAACGACTTACTACGACAACTCAACACTTTTCGGAGGATACTCGTACCAGGGGGCAAACGGTTTTGGCTATGATGCCCCAGCACCAGCCTTCCAGAACTCGGCACATCTTGAGGGTGACTACCAAAGGTCTGCATGCTCCCTACAGTCGCTTGGCACCAGCGCACCCCCACAGCCTCAGCATGCCAAGACGAAAGAGCTTAATGGCAGCTGCATGCGGCCCAGTCTGCCTCCTGAACACCACCCACCCCCCCAGGTTTCCCCTCCTCAGAACGCTGTAAACATTGCTGCCTCAAATGCCACCCAGCAGCCAGGTGGTAGCGGTGGTGGTGGGGCTGGCAGCGGGGGCACGGCCAAATCGTCATCCAAGTCATCCTCTCTGGCCCCAAACCCAGCTCTCACGAAGCAAATCTTTCCGTGGATGAAGGAGTCACGTCAGAACACCAAGCAAAAAAACACCTCCCCTAGTGCAAGCTCAGCTAACGGTGTGTTTGCCAAACCCCCTATTCTCTTCTGTTCTATTCTCTCCTCTTCTCACCCTTCTTGACCGAGACAGATGTTGGCCAACATTGTTAGCTTGAAATGGGATACAATGGGGGTGGGACTAAATCAGACCATGCCCATTTAAAATGTTTTCGATATTTTTTAGTGGCTGGATGTTTAACGAGGGGACAGGTCGGTCTATTTCAATTTATTGTACAACTAAAATGAGTCTCAGAATTGTGATGATTTTATGATTATACACTCTGACTATAAAACCATCAGACAAAAAAAAATCAGTACACAAAGATTATTGTTCAGATTTTAGATAGCAGCAATGCCACATCACTTGTCATACATAATTATTGTGTCCAGATAACAGAAGATTTATCCCACAAGCCTCTGAATCTGCATGTAGAGGTTTCTATCGTCTTAATCCTCCCTGTAAACCATTCAAAAGACAAACCATGTAGCAAACACACCGTTGCCTAGTACACAGTATGAATCTGGCCCTGGGCTTTAGTTGTAATGTGATTTACATACACAAGGTCAATGTTAGGGCATGCGTCTCTTAATAAATGCCAAAGTTATGAAGTGTTGACAACCAATATCAGGGGGATAAGTTTTTCATGGCCGGCTTTATTAGTGGGAACGATGCATTCAATTTCCGTGTGGAGTAATTATGTTTTATTTCATTCTCACCCCAGCGGAGAGCAGCGGTGGTGAGAAAAGCCCTCCGGGTTCTGCAGCTTCCAAGAGAGCACGCACCGCTTACACCAGCGCTCAGCTGGTGGAGCTCGAGAAGGAGTTTCACTTCAACCGATACCTGTGCCGGCCGAGGCGCGTGGAGATGGCCAATCTGCTCAATCTTAGCGAGCGGCAGATCAAGATTTGGTTCCAGAACAGGAGGATGAAGTACAAGAAGGATCAAAAGTTGAAAGGCATCGGCTCGTCCTCAGGAGGGCCCTCCCCCACAGGAAGCCCACCTCTCCCAATGCAGTCCTCAGCTGGTTTTATGAACTCTATGCACTCAATGGGCAGTTATGATGCTCCCTCCCCACCATCTTTTAACAAGCCCCATCAAAATGCATACGCCATGTCAACAGCCTATCAGAACCCAATGAAAGGTTGCCCACCCCAACAGAAGTATGGAAACACTGCACCGGATTATGACCCACACGGGCTACAGGGTAACAGTGGCACCTATGGGACACCAAACATGCAGGGTAGCCCCGTATATGTGGGAGGTAGCTATGTTGATGCCATGCCTGCCACTGGGCCTTCTATGTATGGCCTCAATCACCTACCACACCACCAGTCAGCAAGCATGGACTACAACGGTGCCACACAGATGTCGGCGAGCCAGCACCATGGACCGTGTGACCCACATCCGTCATATACGGATCTGTCTGCACACCATCCTTCTCAGGGTAGAATCCAAGAAGCACCCAAGTTGACTCATCTGTAGCAGGTTTGGACAAAAAATAAAAATAAAAAAAACAGAAAAAATGAAAGGAAGACAAAAGGAAACAGACTAACCCATGGGGCGATGCAATGGGGTTGAAAAAGATGATCCAGTGGTTTCTTGCCATGACTAGAACAGCGGTTTGTGTCAATGTTGTTCTTCCATTAATACGTAAACACACCTGAACTTAGTATCCATAGGTCTGAATACCCCTTTAAATGATACACTTCATGAAAAGTGGCTAGTTTATGCCAAGGAATAGACTGTCTAGCTGTACGACCTCATTATATCATCCTAAATATTTGTGTATTTCTTCAGCATTATTGCTGCATTCCTCACACTTTGGAGGGCGGTACGGTATAGCTTACATTTAAATTACTGGTGCAAGAAAACCACTGGATTGTTTTCGTCCACCACCCTTATTTCACATACCTCCTTTTTTAAACGTCTCAAAAAAACAGTCGATTTTTTTATTAAATTGTTCCCAAAACAGCAGTAGACTGGCACCTTGTCTTTAACAAGACACCGTGATCAAGATATTCATCTCTTTTAAGTCCGTTTTACACTATGCTACCTATCACTATTAATGATAAGTAAATAACATTTTATGGCTTTGACACAGGGTAAAAAAGAAGAGTTGAGAATACTAGTAAATTAAAGTTCATTCCCTCGTTCTCAACTCGCTGCCCCCTCCCTTTCCCTCATACTCCTTCCCTAGTTCTTTATCTTTCTCAATCTTTGGGTTCGCCTACATTAGTCCAAACTAATATGAAAGGCCCACATTTTCTCATATCTTGACTTAACGTGGAAACAGGGTATATTTGAACAAAAATGCATGTCCGGGAAACCAAGCCAGGGCGCAGACGTCTTTGTTTACGCCTAATGCGCTCTCCTCTGGGCATCATTGTTGCACTTAGAGTTTACATTTAATGGGTGAGGAAGAAAAGTAAATCTTATTTTGAATCGGAAGACCTTCAATCAGCGTCTTTCGCTAAGTGTGTTCAAGTGAACATTCATAAATATATATTTATTTGTTATAGCCAGTTTAAATACTTTCTTTTTTTGTATTATTTATCCCCATGTATTTATATCGATAAAAATGTACTTTTTTAGTATCTACCTGTTATAAAAAAGACGCTGTGTTCTTGTCATTGTAACAAATTAATTTTTAGTTCTTGTATTTTAGAGATATGTAGGTTCATGTTACCCTTGTATAAATAATGTCTTGACTTGTACAGGGGGCGCAAGAACGGAATCAAACCGTTCCCGCATAGTCGAGATTTAGACGAAATATAGCGAAACATTTTGAGAACTTCATTTGTCCTTTGTAACTACTTTTATTTCCTTGTTAAGAGTTGGTTGTTGAACAATTCTTTAATAAAATGTTATGTTATTCATTTCCACTCTAGAAGTTCATGAGTTTACCAAACAGACTCACACGAATTTACAGGCAAAGGCTGAAAGGGGTGGGGGTGGGGGATCTTCGAGGCCTGTGAAAGAGCCCTGGAGGCCGCGCCTGCAATGGTCACGTGAAGGGAGTCCAATAAAATCGTCGAACACTCATAACTGGTTATGGAATTAAAACAAATGATTACAAATAATCCCAAGTTTAAAGAAGAAAAGTACAGATAATAGATGACTAAACATATTTTTGCTTGTTGGATCTCGATCGATTATTGTAGCAAAAAAAAAAACAAACAAAAAAAACCTTGCTGTCTGTGCTCATTTATTTAGCGACAGATTTGATTTTAGCATGCCCAGGCTTTAGACAAATGTAGACAATGAAATTTGGAACCTCGTGAATACAAAATAAAGAAATTAAATAGGCCTATTACAACAGTGATAATTTCCATGGCATGCACAAAAAACCAACGCGGCGCTTAGCGGTTTGCAATTACCTGATTTCATGTGATTGATTAAACGTTTTATACTATTACAGACATTTATACTACCTTAATATGTCTAAATATCTCATAAAAACACATCAAAGCTGTTATCAGAATAAAAAAAATGGCATAAGAAGCAAGTTCTTGCATTTTATATAAATACAGAAAATACAGTCACATTTGTACGGACGAATCAAACAGTCAAATATTCTAACTTTTTCATGCATTTTAGATACAAAAAACCAACGCGGCGCTTAGCGGTTTGCAATTACCTGATTTCTCAACATGTGATTGATTAAACGTTTTATACTATTACAGACATTTATACTACCTTAATGTGTCTAAATATCTCATAAAAACACATCAAAGCTGTTATCAGAATAAAAAAATGGCATAAGAAGCAAGTTCTTGCATTTTATATAAATACAGAAAATACAGTCACATTTGTACGGACGAATCAAACAGTCAAATATTCTAACTTTTTCATGCATTTTAGATGATAGATAGATAGATAGATACATAGACAGATAGATAGATAGTCACAGCATAAGACAAATCGTACACTCTAAAAAATGCTGGGTTGTTTTAACCCAATGTTGGGTCAAATATGGACTAACCCAACTGTTGGGTTAAAAAGCTAATTTAAAAAATTTAACCAAAATTTAACCCAACAGTTGGGTTAGTCCATATTTGACCCAACATTGGGTTAAAACAACCCAGCATTTTTTAGAATTTTCTATTTTTTTAATTAATTTTAGATAATAGAAAGATAGATAGATAGATAGATAGATAGATAGATAGATAGATACATAGACAGATAGATAGATAGTCACAGCATAAGACAAATCGTACACTCTAAAAAATGCTGGGTTGTTTTAACCCAATGTTGGGTCAAATATGGACTAACCCAACTGTTGGGTTAAAAAGCTAATTTAAAAAATTTAACCAAAATTTAACCCAACAGTTGGGTTAGTCCATATTTGACCCAACATTGGGTTAAAACAACCCAGCATTTTTTAGAGTGTAAGAAATCCCTTTAAGCATTTAAAATGGTTGTTCAATTCGTCCCAGAATGTAATCATTATTTTCCAGCGGGAAAAAAAAAAACAGTTGAAAAAAAGGATCACTTGACAATTGATTATGCTAGTACTGTCCGAAATAGAAACATAAAACACACAAACAATAAATAAAAAGAGAGATTATCAGTGCGTCCCAGTCCCTCGCAGTAAACTCCGTTCTGTAGTGAAGGAAGGCCTTTTAGATTGACCCCTTTCCGAAGTGCCCACGGCCTACAGCTTGCTTTGCATTTCCTTTAAAATTCCCAAACACCCACACAGGGTTATAGCTTATCTGTTTCCACTGTTCTTTTAGAGGAGAAAAACGACGAAACGAAGCTATCCGAATTATTGTGAAGTCAGTTTCAGATTACAGCTGGCTGCAACACAATTTAGTTTTAATCTCTACTCCTATCGATGCGACTGGCCAATAGAATTTAATCCAATGCAGAAAAAATAATACATGGTTGTTCAATTCGTCCCAGAATGTAATCATTATTTTCCAGCGGGGGAAAAAAAACAGTTGAAAAAAAGGATCACTTGACAATTGATTATGCTAGTACTGTCCGAAATAGAAACATAAAACACACAAACAATAAATAAAAAGAGAGATTATCAGTGCGTCCCAGTCCCTCGCAGTAAACTCCGTTCTGTAGTGAAGGAAGGCCTTTTAGATTGACCCCTTTCCGAAGTGGCCACGGCCTACAGCTTGCTTTGCATTTCCTTTAAAATTCCCAAACACCCACACAGGGTTATAGCTTATCTGTTTCCACTGTTCTTTTAGAGGAAAAAAACGACGAAACGAAGCTATCCGAATTATTGTGAAGTCAGTTTCAGATTACAGCTGGCTGCAACACAATTTAGTTTTAATCTCTACTCCTATCGATGCGACTGGCCAATAGAATTTAATCCAATGCAGAAAAAATAATACTGGAAAAAAATCCACAAATCTACGAGGGAATAATGGGGGTTTTCTTTGTTGTGATCTTCGAGAAAAAGGCGAATTCTTGAGGGTAGCTGCTGTCAAGCGCTTTGCCGGCGAAAAGATTGATCACCCTTGCTGCCTCTCTACTCTTGCTCTAAAAATATCCACCCCCTTTTCCCATTCGTTTTAAACTTTGACGCAACCAATACTGCTTAGTTTTTCATCAACTAACATTATATTGTTGCTTTCTTCGTCCAAGGTGCAATAGAAATTCAAGTCAACACATAAGCAATTTCCATTCTGAACGCGACCTCACGATGAACTTTTGGTTGTTGTCACAGTCAACAAATGTTTCACACACACCGCTAACAACTATTTTTCGTGCGGTATTATACGTGTCATTTTAATAAATAAGCAAAATATTTACTGAAATATTATATAACAATTCTCTGACCTGGATTTAGTGCAAACTTACGCGCTTTAAGGTCCCAGTTTTCAGCAATTCGTCAGAGGCGGAGTTTAAAAAAAAATCTAATTAAAGGTAAACCCCAAAATAATTTATTTGTATCGTAATGGTTGGGAATCTTCTATCGGCAAATGTGGCGGACACTCTCATCATCACTCTTGTACATCCTTATTTATGTGCTTGATAAAAGAAATATTTCTACACCTATACATCTCTTGTCTGTTACTCTTGTCAAAAGTTTTAAGATTAATGACCCTTGACTGTAAAATGCAAGAAGCCATATTGTGGATGTACTTATCAGGCAAGGCCTGTCCACGGCCTACAGCTTGCTTTGCATTTCCTTTAAAATTCCCAAACACCCACACAGGGTTATAGCTTATCTGTTTCCACTGTTCTTTTAGAGGAGAAAAACGACGAAACGAAGCTATCCGAATTATTGTGAAGTCAGTTTCAGATTACAGCTGGCTGCAACACAATTTAGTTTTAATCTCTACTCCTATCGATGCGACTGGCCAATAGAATTTAATCCAATGCAGAAAAAATAATACAGGAAAAAAATCCACAAATCTACGAGGGAATAATGGGGGTTTTCTTTGTTGTGATCTTCGAGAAAAAGGCGAATTCTTGAGGGTAGCTGCTGTCAAGCGCTTTGCCGGCGAAAAGATTGATCACCCTTGCTGCCTCTCTACTCTTGCTCTAAAAATATCCACCCCCTTTTCCCATTCGTTTTAAACTTTGACGCAACCAATATTGCTTAGTTTTTCATCAACTAAGATTATATTGCTGCTTTCTTCGTCCAATGTGCAATAGAATTTCAAGTAAACATACGCAATTTCCATTCGTAAAGCGCGACCTCACGATGAACTTTTGGTTGTCACAGTCAGCAAATGTTTCACACACGCACACCGCTAACAACTATTTTTCTTGCGGTATTATACGTCCCATCTACACCTTCATTTTAAGAAATAAGCAAAATATTTATAAAAACATTTGACAATTATCTAACTTGCAAACTTACGCTCTTTAATGTCCCAGTTTTCAGCAATTCTTCAGAGGCTGTGTTTATAACAAAAAAAAAATCTAATTAAAGGTAAACCTCAAAATAATTTATTTTTATTGTAATGGCTGGGAATGTCCTATTCGGTAAATGTGGCAGACAATCTCACCATCACACTTGTACATCCTTATTTATGTGCTTGATAAATGAAATATTTCTAGACCTACATCTCTTGTCTGTTAGTCTTGTCAAAAGTTTTAAGATTAATGACCCTTGATTGTAAATACGCAAGAAGCCATATTGTGGATGTCCTTATCAGGCAAGGCCTGTGAATTACATCACCGGTAGTTCTGCATTTGGATTGTTATTGTCTAACATAAGAGGCCTGCACTTCATCCCTCATGACAAAACAGGAATGTCCGAACACATGGCAGGCGAGAGCCTTTTTTATTATTATTTCGTCCATATTACAATAAGAACTGGATTATAATATCCTGTTGTATTTTTTGTTTTTTTTAGCAATTCAGACGAATATTGCTTTCTTTTGCCACCAGGCCCCGAATTTCGATTGGCTGAGATGAGTCATGTGACCAGGAATTGGCTGCAATTTCGCCCATAGTCTTCAGTTTAGTAGACCCAGGTCCCCATACGCTAGTAATATCACCAATATACACAATTATTAAAGCCCGCAAATGCCGTCATAGCAGGAACGCAAAATAAATCCTAGCTTTTTGGATGTTATTTTTTGCGTATGTTGGTGTCGCTGGACGCCCTTTTTGCCTAGGCGAAGCGATGAATTTTGAATTTGAGAGGGAGATTGGGTTCATCAACAGCCAGCCTTCCCTTGCAGAGTGCCTGACGTCTTTCCCCGCTGTCCTGGAGTCATTTCAAACTTCATCAATCAAGGACTCGACAGCAATTCCACCTCCTTTCGAGCACACCATCCCTAGTCTGAGTCCCTGCACAGGCAACCAGGCGCGACCGAGGAGCCAAAAGCGAACTGCCTCCAATGGCCTCCAGCTCCGGACACAAACAGCACCGCCGACGCAGCACCAGCAAGGCCCGGTCCCGCTGTCGGGTGGCGCGCCCCTGGCCCACGAGTTCCCATGGATGAAAGAGAAAAAATCTTCCAAGAAGTGCCCCAAGCTCGGAGCCACTGCTGCTGCTGCTGCTGCTGTAGCAGCCTCCCCATCTCAGGCATCCTCCGGATACACAACCGCGGGACTGGAGTCCCCGACAGGTACGTTTATCAAAGCAGTGAACGCATTTGTTGTGTATTTTGGACATTTCCCCTGAATGATTCGTGACTCGAATAGAAGTCAAACTAGCTAAATCTCTAAAGAATTTAATTGTCTGTTATTATCACCTAATTATTACAGTGTGATGTCACATGCTTCGAATTTTTACGCAATTAAAAAAAAGCCCTTTCGAAATTGTTCTTTTTCCTATTTGTATGTGATGGACGGCATAACCTGCTTTGGATAGGCTTGTATTCGAGCTCTCTGTATTTAGGGATAATATTTAGGAATAATTGTGTAATTTCATCAGATGTCTACATTTCAAGCACCATTAAGCATGCATAAGTGTTGTGCAATCATATATAGGCTATATATATATTTAAAATCCCGTTCCAGTAATGTCTTTAAAAAAATTAAAAGGCACCCCTCCCCCATTTCTTATCACATATACAAAACTATGCACATTCTGAAAGATTACGTTGCCATCCTGCAGATAGTAGATCTTGATCTATAATAACGATTTCATCGCAATTGATGTCAGCTGAGACTCGATATTTATTCATAACCTTGTTTCATGGCTTGGGGAGCCATTTTGGATATGAGTATATATTGTGAAAGCTGTGGAACGCTACAAAATATGGGGTTTGCTGAAATAACGCTTGTACACCACAAGACATGCCTGACCATTGCAGTCACTGCTACATGACAAGCCCAAACCACAGGGCTGTTCGACACTGGGATTTTATTGTCATCTGGACAATTTCTCATATGAAGTTCGATGACTTCGCCTTTTGTACTTATTTCTGTTTTGATTCTTGCAGAGGCTCAAGGTGGACTGGATAATGGCAGCGGTTCACGGAGGCTGAGGACCGCATACACCAACACGCAGCTACTTGAATTGGAGAAGGAGTTTCACTTTAACAAATACCTCTGTCGGCCCCGGCGCGTTGAAATAGCAGCACTTTTGGATCTAACCGAGCGCCAAGTCAAAGTGTGGTTTCAAAATCGACGCATGAAGCACAAAAGACAAACTACGCACCACCGGGACGGGCAAGAAGGCGAGCCCAGCGGTTTCGAGCACCTGGAGGGAACCGACGCTGCTTCGCCGTATTCGAGCCAATCACTGGAAGTATCTGGTTCTGGCTCTGGTTCGGCAGCAACCTCCGAGAGTGAGACGTGCCCGACAACTGCCTCCTACACGAACAGTGCGGACAAAAGCCAGCCCACGCCTGAAGAGGGCCAGGCGAACCAGCCGGAGCCTGCATCTGTTCCTGACACAGCGGTTCACTCCCCCCCGTATCCAACGCCTACAGCAGATAACCCCACCACAATGGCTGAGGGCCGAGCAGTTGGGCCGGAGCATTCGTACACAGAGCCGCAGGATACCACCTCTCTACCCGATTTGAATTTCTTTTCGACGGACTCCTGCCTGCATATTTCGGACGCTTTATCGCCGAGTTTGCAGAGCTCACTGGACAGTCCAGTTGACTTCTCTGAGGAAGATTTTGACTTGTTTACGAGCACCCTTTGTACTATAGATTTGCAGCATTTACAGTTCTGAACAATTATGACATAAAAATGCATACAAGAGCAATCGAACTCCATCTTATTGCAATGTCATGAATGCTTCTCGACCGCAACATTCCTATAATGAGACATTAAAAAAAGTGAAAAGAGATCTACCTAAACAGTTTTTTTTAACAAAAGCAAAAAGGCGTGAAACAATGCCTAAAAGGAAATAAATTGTTCATTATTTTGAAAATACGATGATGTAATCTTTTTGAATACACATCGGGATGGCCCCTGTCGAGGTTTCAGGTATTTTATTGCCTTTTTGATTCTCGGATTTTAGTTTGTGTCAACAGATGAATGGTTGCGGACTTTTTCAGTGAAACTCAATCACTGGAATCTCAGGAATTGTGCCAGACACAAGGGTAGTTGAACTGCTTTTAGCAGATCTCCCAAGGCGGGCGTTGTCCCTATTGAATGATTTTAGAACTAGTTTATTTATTGAGATTCTTTAATAGTAAATTTCAAATTTATTTATTGTACGTTATTTTCATAGTTGAAATAAAAAATAAACCAACAACATGGTGGAGCGAGTGTGATTTGATTCTGTAAGCTTTATTGTAATATTTCATAAGGAATGTTTAATATTTTAATATAGGCTAAATCAAGACATTCATTTTAAGAATTTGTTCTTTCTCCTTGGTATTGATGTATTGTGAAGAAACTAGCTTACACAATTGAGTCCGCAGGTTGAGTTAATGTTTGAGGAACGTTATTAAGAGTATACGCAAAGATTATGTTTATAATAGCTACTAATTATTATTATTATTATTATTGTTACTATTATTATTGTTGTTATCATTATATTGTGATGAATGATATTCTGAGTTATTAATACTGGTACGAGAAAGAGGTGAGAGCTGCATAAGCTCAGGGGGAAAAAAGAATAAGCCAGTAAACTTAGTAAAACTCTAAATATATTTTTAAAACACAAGCAACAAATCCGACGAACCTTTCTAAACAATGCAGCACGAACAGTGATTATCATAAATTTTTGTAATGAAAATTGAAAACAATATATTCTTAACAAAATCGGCTGTGTTTGATAACATTAGACGTAAAAGGCAGCAGCACGGATATTATTAATTTTAGATTGACGTTTAAACGAGCAAAAAATAAAAATAAAAAATAAATTCACGGGATAATGACTGGGCTGTTGGCTCCCATGGCGGCACTCGCCCTGATGCAAAATGGCGCTCAATGAAGAAACACAATGAAGGATATGAACAATAAAGCGGCAGCCATTATGGATAGTTTAGGCTGCAGCTGCTAGCGGGATGCTCCGAGCTGGCTCGTTGTCAGTTGAAAACGTCAATTTAGACAAACACAGGCCAGATTTGTATCAGTTAAAACAACGATTCTTTAATTATTATTTTTTAATATCTTGTAATAGCCTAAATATTGGACACCTTATGTAACAACTGGATCTTAGCCCTTATGGAGGAGAATCATCTTATAATAACACAGTGGTTAATACTACTACTACTACTAGGCCTACAACTAATAATAATAATAATAATTATTATTATTATTCACATCCCTACTTTAAATTAATATCAGACTGTGAGAGTAATACCATAAAACACAGCATATTGTACAAAAAGGCCTTGATAAACCTTACTGCCTATTTTATTATTCATATTTGTCCTAGAATGTACATAATGTTTCCATCACCCAGGTCAGACTTCTGTTATCTCTCTGTTATGATTTTGAAGCAGCAAGTAAAACAACATTTAAATGCAATTTAAATATTTGAATAGGTCTTTTTTGCTTGGTTTACATGAGCAGTACCAGTAAATGACCCCTGTGTGCGTTGAACAGGTGCTCTGCTCATATTACTGGAAAGGTGGATCTGGTCACAGCACTATGGCAACTAGGAGTTTAATGCTATATGTGTACAATAGCCACACACTGAATTAATACACTCACCTGCATTCATCAGAATTAAGGACAATTGATAATATAGGTTAGAGTTCGTTTTCGAATTCAAACGACAACACAGTAGAGTAGAAGTGCGACATACAGCTGGATAAATAAAACGACAGATGTCTCTTGTGCAGATGAGTAAAAAAGGAGTGTGATTTTGGATGGCTGGCTGGCATCTATCCCTAAATTCCAGTGTCCATTTCAAGTCATCAAGTTTGATTTCCAGTATTTAGATTTCCTTGTTTATGTCCTGGTTTGGGATTTCTTAATTTCCTGATGCAAGCACTCTCTCATTTCAGACATCTGCCCTACTTATGTTTAATTCACCTGAGACAGGTGAGAGAGATTTACATATAAACATATTTCCAGACAAGATAAACAACTTCTTCCCTGCCCCGAGGCCACACAAGTTTGGTAAATATTAAAACTCTAGTGGTGATTTTTCCCCCTCCATTAGCCTGATAATTTGAGGTGTGGCTGGGTCAAATTTTATCTCAGTCCTTATGCTTTGCTTGGTGGCCTGCCAGCTCATATTTATCGGTACAGCTCTTTCTGTTTATATATTTTGCAGAGCACAGTACTTTGGGATAGCAAAATCTAAAATAAGGAGAGGTGTGGTGGCATAGGGATTTTCTCACATGAGAAAATGGGCCAATGTTTACAATCGTGCATCCTGGGTAATGCTATGCCTGAAGCAGTGGTGGGACTAGCCAAGATTAAAGTGGAAATGTCTCCTGCCCTAATTCAGTCAAACCACCATGAAGGCTCAGTTTAATCACTGAAGTGGCTAGGAAACCAAAGTACTTTGTCATTGAACAACAACAATAACAATGGTAACAGCAAAACATTATCTTTGCTTTTAGAATGGCCTTATAAGACTTTACAGTTAGCAATGTAAACACATCGTATTGGATTATGAGCTCTGTAAACAGCTCCCTTTGTAATAACTCTTGTATTCATTTGTTTAGCAAAGACTCTTTGTTCATAAAAGCCTGTGACTACACAGCTACTGGTCATATGCTTATCAAATGAAGCAGTATAGCATATGTGGATCAAAACGGTAACTGCCAATTTAAAAAGAACCCCAAAGATGTTAATGCAACAATACCACTAAGATGCACCACTTTGTGCTCTGAAAACAGAGTGATTGCAATGCCAACTGAAACCTCTCCTGTGACATTTCATAACGTGAAACATTTCATAGCTTGTGCAGTTCAATTTGCAGAACTTGTTCGGCATGCAGCCTTAGCACATTTTACTGAAAAACAAGACACATCAGTTTCATATAAAGTCTCTATTTTTCAAACATTAAGTCATGTATTGCGTAATAGATCGGTTTATTTACACTGAAATAGATAACAAAAAAATAAGATATTTTCACATATATGGACATTTCAAATGCATATAGATCTGATAATCATTATATAACGTTTGATAATGACATCATAAAGAGGTATTATAAAGTTTTGGTCTCTCTATGAAATCTTTTCTATGTAAAGAATGCTGACAAATAGTAAAAGGAAACTGCATGTACAAACTAGAAATCCTGAAAACAAAGCCTTTGTGGCAAGTTTGTGAATGTACACACAAACCTAATTATAGCATAAGCCATTTAGCTATCTGCTAATTACTGCAACTCTCTAAAGGAAACAAAATAGGTGGGAAGCTGACAATGACAGGTATATAAAGTGATGGCTAAAGAGCAAGTCAGCAATACAATAATATCAATTTTAATCCAAAAGCTCAATGGTTTACATGATCATCATATGATCACATCATCGCTCACTATATTCACAGAAATAAAAAACACACTGTTTTGACAGCGCTGAACCTTGAAGGGATAGTTCACTCATAAATGAAAATTGTTATAATTTACTCACACTCAAGTTGTTCCAAACCTGTATGAATTTATTTCTTCTGATGAACACAAAAGATGATATTTTGATGAAAGCGTGTAATCAAAAAGGTGATGGTTCCCATTGACTTACATAGTATTTTTTTCCCCATACTATTGAAGTCATTGGGGACCAACAACTGTTTGGTTACCCACATTCTTTAAAATATCTTCTTTTGTGCTCAGCAGGAAAGAAACTAATACAGGTTTGGAACAATTTTAGCAATGATCACAGAACATTCATTGTTTGGTGAACCATCCCTTTAAGTGAAACTGGTGATTAAACCAATAGACTTTCATGGCAATTTGTCACCATTTTATAATTGGGTAAATTAGTGGCTAACTCATATGAATTTGTATTTCATTCACATATTTTTGTACGATCTGCTTACCCTCTGCCACTGACACTTAGGTTTAAGGGTGGGATTAGAGGTGGATCTTCATGCTTACTCTCTCTAAAAATCTTATGTTTTCATATGAATCCAATTTTAAGAATTCATACAAAATCACTACCTAGTAAATAGTTTTCTCACGAGATCGGAAGCAAAAAAATTATAACTTCAGGCCGAGCTAGAATAGCCTGTGATAGACATCACTTGCAGCATTCATTCTTTTCACCGTTTAAACAATGAAAATAAAGTAATCCTTCAGTATGTTAACTTTAGCAGTATGCCAAGAAAGCTCACTGAAAGCATGGTAAACGTTTCAAAATGTTTTCTAAAGACAGCGACAGCTGGTGATGCACAAAGAATGGGACAGCCTGTATATTGGCTCAAGACCTTGCATGCACCAACTTAAAAAAAAAACCCTGTTAAATATAAAACTGCTTTTGACTCTGATATGCTTGCAAGGTTTTAATCTGGGAGAACTTTGTTAGTTTGTGTTGATTCAAGTCATTGATGTTAGTTCACCTGAATTGTCAATGACCAGAACTCTTAATTTGATTAAAAAGACTAAAATGATAAGTTACCTTGGAACCTAAAAGTAAAAAAACCCTAAAAACTGGAGAAGGAATAAAGTCCTTGTGTGTAAAAATGACAAAAGAATTTGGAGAGCAGCATGACATGACTCTGCTGGAGTTTATGACATGCTGATTCCCTCCTTCAACAGCAGAATCAGAAACAGGTGAAAGTATATGAGCTTTTGTATGCTTGAAGCAGACCCTTCACAGCTGTCCATATCTTCTCAGAGGGTGAGGGGGCATTCACTAACACTTGTACAGTATCTAACAGCAACACATTTTACCCTTAACCCTGACAACAAGAGAATGTGCTGACAATACCTTGGAGCAATCATGCTCTGTTCTGCTGCTATAGCAGACAAGATGACAACTTTAAGTCACCCAAAAACGTAATGTATCCAGTGACATTCAATTGCAGGCTCGCAGGCCAAAGCAGGTGTCTTTGCACTGATTTACAGTAATAGCTACTTTTGTCCATTGATTTTTTTTACATTGTAATTAGGATTTTAGGTTTAACTGTATATGAATGTATTAATTAAAGGGTAAATCTTTGGTTCTGTAGCTGGTCACCGTTGTTAATGGCCCTGCAGTATGACAAATGATTATGAAAATATAAATAATATCCATGTAAAAATCCATGTGGTCTGTCTATTAATATAGCTCACAAAATCTGCATTTTATTTGTATACATAAGGGGAAATATGATTTTATTTTCCAGGAACAGCATTTTTTTAAACAGAAATATTTTGCATCACTATAAATGTCTTTACTGTCACTTTTGATCAACTGAATGCATCCTTGCTAAATTAAAGTATTAATTTATTTTAAATAGTAGTGTATCATTGTTTCCACAAAAATATTAAGCAGCTTAACTGTTTTCAACATTGATAATGATAAGAAATGCTTCTTAAGCATCAAATCATCATATTATAATGATTTCTGAAGGATCATGTGACACTGAAGACTGGAGTATTGATGCTTAAAATTTAGCATTGCCATCACAGGAATAAATATATTCTTAAAATATATTCAAATACAAAAGAATCATTTTAAATGATAATAATACTTCATAATATTACCGTTTTACAATATTTTTGGTCAAATAAATGTAGACCTGGTAAGCTAGATCCCCTGCGAAGACCTCATCAACTAGACGGCCTTCGGGACAAGACCACAGGAACCAGACAAGTCCTCTGCACAATCTGACCTGTGTTGCAGCCTGGAATTAAACCATGCTAGTTGCCAGAGGATAACTGGCCCTCTGACTGAGCCTGGTGTCTCCCAAGGTAGTTTTTCTCCATTTCTGTCACCGATTGAGATTTGGTTCTTTGTCACTGTTGCCTTTGGCTTGCTTAGTTGCGGACGCTTAATTTCTGGCAATATTGTCGGCTTGACTGAACAGAATCTATTGGAAGAGAGCTGAACTGGATGATGACATCACTAAATCATAATTGAACTGACTTTAACTGAAAAATTGACTTTGTTATTGTCCTCTTGCATTATTGACAAACTATTTTCCAGTTTGTAAAGCTGCTTTGAAACAATCTGTATTGTATAAAGTGCTATATAAATAAAGGTGACTTGACTACATATATAGTAAATCTCTGCAAATACTTTTTTTTTTTTAAATTGAGCTTCGGCTTTCTTCGGTTTTTCTATGGGATCGAAAAGTGCACCGCATTAATGCAATTTTCAGTCTCTTCTAAAAAGTAGAAGATGGAATATCCACTCAGAGAGCACCTATCATATTTCATGGCTTTCTGTGCAGACAGCCAACCAATACAGTAAAGAGGTAATGAACAACATATAGAATGTCATGTGACCTCCTGAAAGCTTGGAATAGAAGCAGAGTGCTTACTAGCCCACAGAGTATACAGTATACTCACTTTTCATATTTAGCTGCCTACAACATGTAAAATTCATAATTTGTTTCGCCTCGAGCCACTGCAAATGTCCCAATCACACAAAGTAAATAGTAGACTTGAAGGCATTTTATTGACATTATACAAATACGGTGGTTTATAATCTGTAGTGATGCAATGATAAGCCTATATCAATCATGCAGAAAGAGAGATAAGGGCTCTGGAAATTTTTTTTTTTTAATAAAATTAAATTAATCAGGGCAACAGCTGCTGAGTAAGCAGCATTACCCTCAGGCCACTCCATGAAGTCGTACATTGTGCGTATTTACAATCTCGCAGTAGTGGTGGTAAGTTGTCTAATTTTCTGTAATAATCATGTAAGTTGTTACGTAGTGGTTGGACACCAAATAGACCAATTCATCTTATAACAGCATCAGTGGTGACTATGTGTGATGAAGAGGCATACATTTACCTAATGTGTGACTTATCAATAGCTTAAACCAGGGGTCAGCAACCTTTTCTGCATGACGTGCCATTTTTTAATTTTCTGGTTAACCCCTGTGCCAATACAACCCCCCCCCCCCACCACCACCTTTTTAATGCATTCTGTATTTATACAGTACATAAACATTTTTAAAAGATACGATAAAAAACAACAGGCCTTTTTGATTTTCATGCAAATAGTTTCTGAAGATTTTTTCATAAATTGTTTTTTAAACTTTTCAAGATTTCTTGAATAACAGATATACAGTGTGACCGTACAGAACATCATTGTATGTGTGTGTGTGTGTGACAAGGCCAATGCATTAAAACCGTTCAGTTTAAAGGGTAGCATTTGTGATCACTCCAATTCTAACAGCAAGAGTCTAACAACATGCATTATGCAAATTCAAAGCACAAAGAGTGCTTCATTTCCAGACTGTCAATAAACCATCCTCCAGTGCAGCCAGTTCTACTAACTCTCATAATAAATGTGGATTAGGACTCAATAACAAAATAAAACTTTTTTAAAGGGGTCATATGATGCGATTACAATTTTTGTAGTGTTACAAGCTCTTTGTGCATAAAGAAGATCTGTAAAGTTGCAAAGACTAAAGTCTCAAATCCAAACAGATATTCTTTATAAAAGTTAAGAGTCAACCACGCCTACCTAAAACGGCTCGTACTAACACGCCCCCACATGTCTACGTCACAATGTGGAAAGATTTGCATAACTCCGCCCAAATGTTCACGAAAAGAAAGAAGATGTAACTTTTATTCTTACTGTTGCCGCTGCGGCCATGTTGTGGAGACGCTGTGTGTTTCGTTGTGAAAGCGAAACTACTTTGTTTGGCCTTCCAAAAGAGTATGATATCCGCTTCGTCATGCCTAGAGCTGATCCGTGCTGGTCGCTGAGGAAATACATCAACTTCGTGCTGTGGATCGCCGGATCGGCTTTCACCGTGGATGAAGCGGAGTCCAGCCCGGGGTCGTCACATGTGGTTGCCGCAAGCCCGCTGGCCGTTCCTTCGTCGAATCCGCCGGCTGTTCCTCACTCTAGCCCGCCAGTCTCCACTCACTCTAGCCCGCCGTGTGTGACGCTGTGTGTTTCGTTGTGAAAGCGAAAATACTTTATTTGGCCTTCCAAAAGAGGACACGATTAGAAATCAGTGGTTAAGTTGTATTTACAACACTGTTCCAGAACAGTTCAACCCAAATATTCAGATGTGTGCAGCACATTTTATGGAGGACTGTTTCCTGATCCTGGGAGAGTAGACTACAATGCCGGCTGTTCTGACTGACAGACTGTAAGTAAGTTTTTTTATATTTAAAGAATCTGCCACTGACAATTCAAAGCGAGTTTTGGGCAGTGTAGAGTAGGGCTTGTTGTTTGTCATTTCTCCGATCACAAATGCAGACATGGTTTTAAGTTTACGCGGCGCGATGCAACGCAACGTGTAAAAAGACAGTATAAGTCATTATAATCCGTAATTATGTCCCCACTGGATGCAACGAATGCCTCGTTTATAATGGGTTTTACTGTTTTTGTCTCGTCGCTCAGACAATTTACACATCTCTCTCTCTCTCTCTCTCAAAATGGCCATATTTGGAAAAAAGTTTGCATAACTGAATATAGCTGTCAATCATTTAACATTTCTATCGTAAAACGTATTGTTTGTTAAAAGTTGACTGATATTAAATGCATATTTGCAGCCTCATCTTACTTCGCTCTCTTTAACGTTAAACTGACGATTCGCGCTCTGCTTCTGTGAACAGTAAACCCCGCCTACTTTGATTTGATTGGCCATCTGAAGCGCCGAGTATGTGCAGCGGTCGCGCGCGCATCCGTAGACTAGCGCAAGTTATTTCTCACACTTTAATAGTATTTATATCTCCTAACAGGCTGTGTGACTATGAGAAGTTATTACCTCAAAATGTACGTCAGTATGCAGTTTCCCCTATGTGCCAGCGATTATCCCTCTGCGTGCCACTGTTGGCACGCGTGCTGTAGGTTGCCGACCCCTGGCGTAAACAGTCAAACTCAAGATTTAGGTTCTGTGAACTACAAAATAAGTTGACCCAGTATGGTCCATCTACATACATACTTGGCCCTTATTTCTCAGCTGTCAAGAAACCATGCCTGTGATGCAAAATTTTAAGCAAAACTTGCAATGCATGTAAAACAAAATATCAAATACAGATTATTTGACAGTGCATATTACATCTATCCATTAAAGATCAGCATGTTAATAAGACTACCATGACTTTTCATACCATCATTTTGGCTGTATGTAATGTAGATATAAAAAGTATGTGAAGGGCCTAAAAATGAAATTTTGTAAAATAAAAAATTTTAATGTTTGAAAACCAATATTTTTACCTTCTCAGGAATCTTAATTTTTTAAGCTCGATGTAAAAAAAACAAAACAATCCTCATACTGATAAGGAGAACAGAGCTCTTTAATGTAATAATGCATGTTAAATGCTACTCTAAATGTCTGTGACCCCATGAAATGGCATGAAACTTTAAACCAGTGACTTTATGAAAATGTGTGTGTACATATCTAGCAAAAGTACTTAAGATTTAGTCACACATGGGCAACCTCCACTTTGCTACTCAACCACCTGGAATGACAACACCTGCCCATAAAGTTTACATCTGATTTGCATATAGTTGACAAAGAGATAGTGCCCTATGACAGATATGACAGCGAGAGGTTAATTTTACATAGGTACATGGAGAGAAATACTGAATAGTATGTGTGTAATGATGTGTTGTGAAATACATGAATAAAAATAGACAAATAATGTGGATACTGCACCGCAAAAAAATTACTTTTTAATTGCAGATTTTGACTTGTTTTCCAGTTAAAATTTCTAAAAGTTAGATCATTTTAGTTGCTTGAGAAGCAGCACTGCATAAGATATTAAGCCTTGTTTTCAGAGGATGATTCATGAAACTATAAACAATTTAGAAAGTGTATAAATCTATTTCAAGTACATGTATCTTTTTATTAGATTTTTTTTTTACAGGAAAACAAGAAAAAACCAATGATTAGCAACTTGCTTTTTCTGTGGTATTGTTTACAACAGAAAGCTAACATTGAAGACAAGTTTCTGGACTTATCTTAAGGTGGTGAAGAGTTTTGAGAGGTTTGAGATGGATGGAGTGATATTTCGAGGTGGCTAGAACAACAGAATGATTGAACGATAGATGAATGATAGAATGACAATGACAGAATGACAGAATGATAGATAGATAGATAGATAGATAGATAGATAGATAGATAGATAGATAGATAGATAGATAGATAGATAGATAGTGAAAAGTATGAAAAAAGGTCTTTCAGAGAATAAGCATGATATGACTTGGCTGAAGCATTCATTTGATACCAACCTGAACAAGGTCAACCCCTTACACATCAGATTGTGACAGTCTAAACAATGTCAACCTACAGACCTTTCATGGCCTCATGTTGTCTCAGTTTGACAAAGAATAACAGCCTGATTGCACACAAACTCCCATTTTTCTTTTTAGATACGCATGTGATGTACAGTATCTGATTCATGTCAGCAGATCTTTTGCATAGTTTGTCTAAGGGGACATTAAGATGAATAATTGTGCCCGCATCTGCTAAATATTTGATTTATTGAATGCTAGGGTAATATGTTTGCACTGGCAAATTAAGTGTGCACACATATTTACACTGCATTTCTAAAAAGTAGAAAAGAGATTCAGACAAGACAGCTCGAGAGATGTATATAGACAAAACAATAGAACGATAGATAGATAGACAGACAGACAGACAGACAGACAGACAGACAGACAGACGATAGATAGACAGATAGATAGATAGATAGATAGATAGACAGACAGACAGACAGACAGACAGACAGACAGACAGACAGACAGACAGACAGACAGACAGACAGACAGACAGACGGATAGATGGATAGATGGATAGATAGATGACAGACAGACAGACAGACAGACAGACAGACAGACAGACAGACAGATAGATAGATAGATAGATAGATAGATAGATAGATAGATAGATAGATAGATAGATAGATAGATAGATAGATAGATAGATAGATAGAAAGATAGATAGATAGATAGATAGAACGACAGAATGATAGATAGAATGACAGAATGATAGATAGACAGATAGAGTTGAGTAAAATGACAAAAACCAAACAGATGCCATTGTTTCTACTGCTCCATCAGCCATTTGGTTGTTTGCATCAGTGGATTAAGATAAATGATCTAGATCACTTTGGAAGTTAAATTCAGACAAGATACATGTCCTATGTTTGTTTATTACAATGACTTGGATAATTTAAGCAGATGGCTCATTTAACCTCTGTGCAGCATATGAAAATAAGGGCATGACTGACTTTGGGTAGGTGTCACCTCACAAAGGATGGATGCAGGAGGAAAATCATTTAATTTGTATAGTGATTTTCTTAATACCCCACTTTACATGTACAATGGAAATGCCTTAATCTCCACCTACATGCATAAATTATTCTGCAAAGCCGGAGTGTTTCAATAGTCTTACCGCACATCAGCTACTCAAGTGACGACGAAGTGGAAGGGTCGTGGGTGAAGGACATGAGCCAGCTTTCAGAACTGAGAATATTAAAAGGCCTGGGATGAGGGACTGTAAGAGGAAATTAATAATAACAAGATTTCATCTGTGGTGTTAAGGTTAACATATGCAGCTTAGTGTACAAACTCTCAATGTTGAGCATGTGGTGTGGAATGAAGAAAGAAAACTACATTTGAATGGCTTCAAGGGCCATTCATTATGCAAGTTAATGACTTGGACATGCAAACAATCAAAGGTAGTTATGATGGTAGCCCCATTACTCTCATCTGCATTGTTTGTTTTGCCTAGCAAAACAGGAAAGGAACTGCCAAAGTATACAAATTGAATAATAAAAATTATTTCAGTTTTAAGGTTTTATATATACCTTAACCAATAAAATAAACCATTACCATAGCAATGATCCCATAAATCATTCACAACTGTTAAATAATTGAGTATCATCACATACTTGTGTCTAAGTTTCATTGGTTGAAGTGTAGAAGTAATTTTAGTCTCACAATCTTGAGTGTTCAGAAACATTAAGCACGTGGCATGCAATGACGCCATTTAAACCTAGCTCAAAAACAAATCTAAAATGAAATAGTTTTATCCAAAGTTATCCCTAATATCAGTTTTTTTTTCGTAAAAACTTTTTCGTATCCAGACCTGAATTGTTGCTTGCATTTCGAGCTACTGAGACGATCGCAAGACATCGGACTCGCGACTATCTACATTAAATTAACGTATTAATAACAATAATTAAATTAAAAGGCAAGAATCATTTCAGGTTTAAAATCCTAAATAGTTATTTTACTCAAATCTGTTTATTGCTGTTACCATTACTTACTTACGCAGGAACAAATCGAGCCGCGATGGTGCGCGACGGCTTTTTATTTATTTATTTATTTTCGTCGGAAGAACGTTTAATCTTATGCAAATAATATTTGATATGTAATAGTTGAGATATATGAATTCAAGTTCATCAATAAAAAATGTCAGTTTATTTATTAATAATGTATCAATTATATTAATAATAAAAACTATTATTATTCTTATTCTTATTATTAAATTTACATATTTTAAATGGTTATCTTCCTGTGTAAATGGAGTCTCCTTTATATATATATATATATATATATATATATATATATATATATATATATATATATATATATATATATATATAATATCTTGTACGCTCTGAAAGGAAAAACTTTTATTCTTCTCTCACACATCCATTTCAAAATCTGCGCATCATTATTGCTCTAATATCCCTCACACACGCCTATTATAATTTTAATAAATGTTTTGCGCGGTCATTTGAAGAACCGTTGAAAAGAACGACAGATTCAGAAAATTTTAGAGTTGGCAAATTCTTAAATTCTTTCATCAAAAGGCACTAGCAAGGGTCGTTGAATCTTACTTGACATTGATGATTCGTTTGTGGTCATTAGAAACATGATCGGTTCCAAATTATTAAAAAGATCTGGGAGGGTGTGTTCGCGCAGTGATGACGCTGGTGCTCGCCTGTATAAAACATTGCAACCAATCTCAACTGATGGATTCGTTTAAAACAACCACAAGACCAGAAGCATTCAGGACTCTTGAGTGTAGGGCAGAGCTACAACAGTACTAACAAAACTGCTCAAGGTAATTTGGAATCTTTGGCTGCGCAACTAGACAATCACTCGGCACGTGAACCGACAGATAACAAATCACTGTGGGCGTTATATTGTTACCCTTTCTTGTACCACCATGTACTAATGAGCAAATATATTCGAACTTCTTCAGCCCCCTATATTGAGCGTGGGCTTTATATGAAGAGGAAGACTTGCTCAGCATTGTCATCTTAATTAATTATTAGCTTCTCTCTTCTGCTGTCCACCAACGCCTGTCAAGCAATACATGGTGCAGATGAACTCATTAGTTTGACTTACAATCCTAAAGTTTGGGAAGTTATGTTTAGAACGCGTGCTTTATAGCCTACTGTTTTAAAACGAAAGTTACAAACTGTAAAGACTATCTTCCACACTTTGATCTGCAGTTGGATTCAACAAGGGGGAAAAAACAATGGAAAAAGAGAACAATTCCAGACAGCAATGCCGCAACACACGTTTCTACAGGCTGTGAGAGAAAAAGGCACTCGCTGGCGTTCTTTTCCTACTCGTTTGGACTAAACAGAAGGCTCGCTGTCGACCTAATTTGGTTTTGGTAACAGATCAGTTCAATGATTCAATTAGACGGGTCCAAAGCCAACCCGGACGGATCTGTGAACCTTGCGTCACTTCCAATTCGAGTGTTAAAGAGATTTCCTTCCTAAACACACATAATGAACTCTGCGTTCGGCTAGTCTTATAGGTAACACTGAACATTACTCTTATTAAAGAGGACAATAACCTAGGCCTACCTCAGCCCATTAGGCTACAGTATACGAAGAAAACGCATTATTCACTAAACTCGCGCGATTAAAACTAGAAACTAAATGCGGCTGGTAAGTGAAGAGATGAGAGGAGATGAAGAACAAAATCTCAATGCAAAGTCTGAAACGTTCTTTATTTCTCTCATTCGGAGTGCCTTTTTGGCAGGGTTTGACATATTCTAGCTGTTATCAGATTGATGGGCTAGTTTGATTGAAGTGGCTTTGTCATGCAAATGTCAAGCGCGTGATGGATGGTCGCCGTGCGCTGACAAACTTCTGGAGGTCCCCTCACCATTGGCGCCGTGACGTCTCACGTGACCAGCAGCTGAGGTAAAGATGTGTTATAGGGAAGCATGAGCAAATACTCCAGAGGTAAGCATTTCCCCCTTCCGCATGACATACTGTTGCGAGCTTGCAGGACAGGAGGCTATCCCGATCTCTCAGGCTGACCCTCCGCCATTAATTGCGCATGGACAATTCCAGAATGAACTCTTTTTTGGAGTACACAATTTGTAACCGTGGGCCGAACGCCTACTCGCCCAAGGCTGGAAACCACCACTTGGATCAGGCGTTCTCGGGCCCCTTCCATACCGGACACGCAAGTGACAGCTATAACGCTGATGGACGACTTTACGTAGGAGGGAGCAACCAGCCAGCAGCAGCACAACATCAGCACCAGAGCGGCGTCTACGCGCATCACCAGCACCAAACTCATCAGAGTGGCATTGGCCTTACCTACGGTGGCACGGGGACTACGAATTATGGGACCCAGGCCTGCGCCAACCCGGACTATGCTCAACACCAGTATTCCATTAACCCTGAACAAGAAGGGATGTATTATCACTCATCGGGGTTTTCAAACTCAAATGTCGGTCCTCACTATGGCTCCATGCCTGGTGCATACTGCGGGGCGCAGGGAGCCGTTCCAGCCGCACCTTATCAGCATCATGGATGCGAAGGCAAGGACCACCAGCGAGGCTACTCACAAGGCACCTACGCCGACTTATCGGCCTCCCAAGGGAGGGAGAGGGACACGGATCAGTCGCCACCTGGGAAGACATTCGACTGGATGAAAGTCAAAAGGAATCCTCCTAAAACAGGTGGACTGAATTGCCTCTGTGACGAAAATATCTAGGAGCTGCACACTCAAATCAAGAGCAATTATGCCTTACACCTATCCTTACAGCAAATAAGCTTGCAGATCACCCAAAAAAATAACATTATACACAAATTAGAAACTATTTACCTAAAATATCTAAAGACAGATAAGTTGAAAATAGGCCTGTTTACTTCAGTTTCAACCCGTCTCCCTCTGCGTTAATGCATCGAACAGACATGCTTTCGTTCGCCCTTGGAAATACACCAGCACTGTTATCCTTAGCTTGTCCCCGGTTCTCGCCTCGCAACATTCGTTTTTGTTGGCCTCCATTGTGTTCTTAAGCTTTCGTCTCCTGTCCCAGCAGTGTTTGCCTCACAACGATTTAGTGCACCAACTTTTACGCACGGAGGCCACCATTTAGACATACCGTACAAATTGAGTGGTCATAAAGCCACCTTTGGGGAGTATTGCATTGCATGTATTCCATAGACCCCGTTATGAGTTCTTTCAAAAGTGATAACATATACAAACGGGGTAATTATGGTAAGGTTAACAAAAGTTTGCAATACCGTATAACTTGTTGAATTTCATGCGTGATAGTTCAATTTAAATGGTCACATCTAATAAAGTTTAAGAACAGAAGCACACTTGATTGTTGTTGATGTGTTTACAAAATAAGCCGTTGAATTATGACTATGGTCTTTTATTTCTGTGTGTAATTGTTTGACAAACAGCCATTTAACTATTCTTTATTTTTTTCCTTGCAGCTAAAGTGGCCGATTACGGATTGGGACCACAAAACACAATCCGGACGAATTTCACAACGAAACAACTCACGGAGCTCGAGAAAGAGTTTCACTTCAGCAAATATCTCACGCGAGCGCGGCGAGTCGAAATTGCTGCCACGCTCGAGCTGAATGAGACACAGGTTAAGATATGGTTTCAGAACCGCCGAATGAAACAGAAGAAGCGAGAGAAGGAGGGACTCGCGTCTGCTTCGTCCACCTTGTCTAAAGACCTCGAGGATCACTCTGATCACTCAACTTCAACATCTCCAGGAGCTTCTCCAAGCCCGGATTCCTAACCGATTATCATAGTTTCGGGTGCATTAAACAACAGATTCGAAATATATAGTAAAGTCTATTAATTTAAGCATTCCACAATGTGCCCGAAAGACCTTCTCGTCTTTTTATGATGGACGATTCGTTTAAGGAAACCGAACTTCAGGCGAAAAAGTGAAGAGCAAAGAGACTTTTTAGCACAACAATGAACAGAGTTACACCGTCTGCGCGAACAAAATTTCCAATACTCCCTGGAAACGTTTGTGTGTGTTATACAGGGTATTTCTACTATTATAAATATAATGCACTTTCACAATGTTTACAAGTCTCTAAACGAACCTAACTGACTTTACAGGGAGCTTAAGGTGTTGTCAAAATATGTATTGGTGTTTTTTGTTGCGTTTATGAAAATTTATTTTTAATTTGATGTACACATTTCATATATTTGAGTTTTGAGGATTGTAGCTATAGGGGCTTTCGGACTCCTTGCACTATACGTTTACAGGGTAGGCCTTTACTGAACACCAGCACAATTTACTGGACTATATGAACGATTCCTTCTCAGTGTGCACTGTGATATTCAATTATTCAATTTACAGCGAAAAATAATTAATACTGTGCTGCAAGCCAGGCATAATTTACTATAAAAATGTGAATTTTGGTAAAGTTCTATTCCGTTTGTAGAAAAAAAGCAATGCAGGCTGTTTAATATGTACTTTTCTTAATTAAAACATTTAAATAATTTGATCTTTTAGCCTAGTATTTTTTTATGCGAAGACGAGCTGAGTTTTATTAGTTGCTGTCTGTATGATTCCGTAACCTAAATGTCTCAATCAAATGCTTCTGTCAAGTTCTTTATCTACCTCAAATAAAAACAATATTTTACTCAACCAGTCTCTGCAACCAGATTACATATGTATTCGTGTGTATATGTAATATAAGAAAAATGTTAGTATGGAGTAAATTATGACAAAGCTTTAATAGTTCTTCTCTTCACTTAGAAGGTGAGAAAGCGACCTTATAATTGTGTTATAGGATGCTCGGAGAACGGAACGGAATGTTGTTGAGAAATCAGGGTGGTTAAAGATGACCTTTTTACCTCGGTGTGCTTCTATCTAAACATCCAAACAGACTCTCTTCTCTGAATGGTTTAGGGGTGGCACAAATAGCACTGATCCTGAAGACAAGCTTCCAAGAAACGGAACAGAATTGTGGGCGGTGCATTTGAGTTATTGAGTGTTGTTATGAATGGGCTTCTTATTTACTCGCTAAACACATTAAACACTTTCAAAACCATAAATCCTTAGAATAGTCCGCTACATGCATTGCATTATCATTCTCAAGCGCTCAACAACAAATAAAGCATTCATAAAGGTGAACAAATATCGACTTTGACAGTTTACATTAGCACTCCAATTCTGACGGCTGTTAAAATATTATTGCAATTGACATATCAAATCATTAAAGACACTCTTAAAAATCCGTAATTAAAATTGTGCCATGACAGACATGTTTGGTCTTTGCAGCAGGGTTAACATTAGGTCTACTTCAGAGGAAAACAATGCTGGACTGCAGTGGCATTCAGGCACCCCAGCTCCCTGGGTGGTTCTGTTACTCAAACGCATCTCTCTCACCAGGCCAGTGCTTTTGTGGCAAGAAAGACAACACATATTGTAACAAGCAGTTCCTTTAAGCAAAGGCAAAAACTTATTAGGCAGTGGAATGGTTTCCGCAACAACGATAAAGAAATGTTCAAAAACCTTTATACATTTAATTATGATTGAATATACGAATTACGACTTCAATGTCATTATACCAATTTAGGATTCACAATGTCCCTAATAATACGAAAGTACCTTTTAGAAACTTTTTAAGAGATTTTTTTTTATTCCATAAAAATATAATGTTGCATTTTAAGAGATAATAACTAGCCTCAAAATATGTACACAATCTAAACAAATACAAACGATTTGGCCCACGATACAACTGGGAATGAAGACGATACAGCAATTGCTCTATGATACTCTCTCGACCATCTGCTGGTGCAGATTTCAGTCACGCTGTTCGGGGTGTTTGTCCTGTACCCCCCTGAACGGGCTTTTGATCCAAGCGCTGCCCCCGCGGTCAACATCCGTAGTCTGCATTGAAACGTAAAGTAATGCTTACAGTAAGGGGGTTTACATGGAGGTCACCCTTAACTTTAACTGAACTCTTTGCCAAAAAACTGGACGAGTCTCAGACTTTTCTTCAATTTCCCATAGCAAAAACAATACATATGTAATGGCTTTGAAAGGCAAAATGCATATAGGCCTATATGCAAAATGAACAATTCGATTATTATTAAATTTGTTATCCCTCATATTAGTAGGCTTTTTAAATATATTGTGATTTGTGTTTACCTACACTGTAAAAAATAAATAGTTGAGAAAATGTAATAAATAAATAAGGCAACTTGACGAAAACTTTTGAGTTGTCTCAACAATAGTTTTATAGGTCTTTTCAGCAAAGACACTTTGTTTAGCCAACATAAATGTATTTGTTCATGCAATGCTGATTGTCTTATTTTGGTTATATATATATACTTTTTTTTTTGCAGCAACTGAAACAACAATTATTGTTGTTGAGGTAATAATTTTTTTTGTTTCCTGGATGAAAAATAAGGGTCCCACTTTATATTAAGTGGCCCTAATACCTGTGTACTTACATAGTAACTAGATGTGTACGTAGTACGTAACCACAGTGTAAGTACACATTGGTACATAGTATCTAGAGCTGTAATATTTCTGTAACTACACACATGTAACAACCCTCCGAATGATTTGTGGAAGTACAAATGTGTAACAGGACATATATAACTATATTTTGTAACAACAATATGTATAAGAGTAATTGGAACCATTTGAGCCAGGGGGTGGAGATGGGTAGGTTTAGGGATATGTAAAGTGGGAGGCGTTGGATCTCAAGTTGGTGGAGTTGGTGCACCATTGTAATACCAGTGTACTTACATGGTAACTCCTCAGGAACTGTCCACTTAATATAAAGTGTAACATTTGGGACACCAACCAAAATGTATACGTAAAGCCTAACTTACTGGCTGCTGCTGTGTAACATCAGAGCAATTACAAGGCAAATCTAATATAAAGTGTAACACTTTCTTTTCACCAAAAAGTGCTGTTAGTCCTGTTACTCATTTGTACTTTCATTACCAAAAAGTGTTGTTACCAATGTCCTGTTACACACTTGTACTTACACATACCATTCAGTGGGTTGTTACATATGTGTAGCTACACAAACATTAGAGCTGTAGATACTATGTACCAATATGTACTTACACTTTGGTTACATACTATGTACACATCTAGTTACTATGTACGTACAGAGGTATTAGGGCCACTTAATATAAAGTGGGACCAAAAAATGGATTTAAACGGTTGAACATATACTCTATGACTCAAAACTTGATACACAAACCATGGTGGCAATCAACAAATGTTAAAAAGTTGAACTCTTTACATCACAGCACAACAAATAACGAACAATAATGACAAAACAACAACAAAAAGTTTAAATGAAGTCAGCAAACAGCAAACAGCAAAACAACAATCCTATAACAGTAACTGCATAATTTATTCATGCTGCAATGCATGCTGGGAACTCACATAGCCTTAACATTTCAGCAATATGAAATTATTTGTTCAGACAACTTTCACTAGTTGGGACAACATTTGGGGTAATTTTGTTGGTCTGACAAGGGTTTTATGTACTACTCAAAAGGTGTTGTAAACTGGAAAATATGCAGTTGCATTTTTTTTATACAGTGTATACGTATTGCCAATTATTTTACATCACAGTATCTACAGGACTTGTTCAGGTTTGTCACAAAGATTGGACATACACTGAGGGGTTTTCCCTCTGGAAGTGTAATTTCGAGTCATTGCTCATTATAAAAAGGTCACCTTAAAAGAAAATCTCATTGAATAATGAGCGTCACATAAGTACACGCGCGCACACATCTGTTTTCCGTCTGTGCTCTACTGATAGACTTTCGTTCAAATTAGACATCAGAATTGAGGAACTCTCAGTTTTCATTTGTGCCAACCTCAAAAACACATGCGGAGCAAAGCAGGTGAGTGAGAGAGGGCAAACTCCGGTGAAAGAACTGGGGGGATGAACTCTGAGCTAGAGGGTGCTGACAAGTGGTGAAGAGAACTAGTGGAGGGGTTTTTTCGAACTTTTGAGGAAACGAACTTTTTTCCCCCTTGTGACCTCACCTCTTCCGCAAAGTTTACGCGGGCTTGACAGCTCCATTTCATCCACGATCCTCTGACGGACTACCCCAATATTTGCTCAGGCGGACAGGTTTGCCCTGTGTGCTGCCTCAAACATCCCCTGACTGCTTCTCCCCTGGCCTCGGTTCAAGCAGAGTTCAGGCCAAATTAATACTCGAAATAGGCAGGTCACCCTGTCAGGAGGGCTTCCATCTCGCCGGGGTCACACGCAGGTCTCGCCCTTCAGCTTGCGCCGCGAGCACCGTTCTGGGGCTTCACTTGGTCTCTCTTGATTTTTTAGCTGTTCACCCGTATCTTCCACTCTCCCCGGTCAGCACCTTTGATACCCCCATCATTCCACCACACTGTAAACGCACTTTTTTTTTTTGTGCAAAAATTGCATATTTTATAAATACAACCATTTTAACCATTTTTTAAATTTATTTAATTAAAAGCTTTCGATTTAGAAACAAGTAGCTTGCATATTATTCGTGAATTACAGAAAAAAAACATTAAGACGTTTTAAAAATGTAAAAAATGTAACTTCTGAATGGCTTAACATTTATTGATATTTAAGATTTTAATTATTGATAAACATTTAATCATGGTTATGAAATAGTACCTCGAGGAAAAGTGTGTAATATGGCAGGTAAATAAACGAAAAAGCAATATATTATCAAGACAGACTTACACAATTCACTTCGACAAACTCTTGAAATGTCAGGATATTTTAGTTACATACATATTTGGACAAACATATTTCGAGTAAACTAAAGAAGAATTACAGTAGCTGACCAATTTTCTATTTTGACCTGACAATGTGAGCTCATGTGCTTTGTGTTTCTCACATTAAATTAATTAGGAGGGCACCTGCGCAGATTTTTTTCTTTACATTTTAAAAAAAATGTATTACTACTTTAGCTACTGTAACTTATTAATGCTACTGACTTTTGCATTCCCATCTGTTTTACTTTCAATTGCATTAAAATTGCATTTTTATTAGTGATTTACTTACATAAGTCCTCTAAATAGCGGGAGATTAACCTGTTGAAAAAGCTCATATGTTAAAGCTTACATGCAGTGTTATAGTTGAACAATACCCAATATTTCTAAATAAAATTGTTAGCTAATTTATTTTTAACAATTATATTATTATTATTATTAACAATAATCACAACATATGCTTAACACAGTCTCGTTGTTGTTGTTATTGAATTAATAAGGTGGTTGATATTGGATGTAATGGCTATTGACGTTTAGAATATGGCTGCGTAAAGATATTGCATCCCATTATTGAATTCTGCACTAAGTTTCATGACCGTTTGCCCTGTAGTTAAAAATGGTGTAAGACCAACTAAAAAAAAAAATGTTTTTCTTCACAATCCATCAAAAGTGAAAAGGAGCGCAACCCACTCAGCAGGCCGTCAAGGTTCATGCAACTGAATGTGTTAAAAAAGCAGGTGAACTTACCACGACCCGGAGCTGACCAGACGCAAAGGAGAACATCCTGAAATGAGAAGAGAACTATTGGAACGAATATTGACGAAAGTTGAATCTGGATCTGTAAATCTGGATTTACAAACGCATTAAAGCGAAAATGATCAGTCACGTGGAATTATTAATACATACGGAAAATATTCTACGATTTAAAAATTCGTGAGTTTGCTTGCATTAAAACAAAATGTTAAAACATTATCTGCTTATTGTTTTAAAATATAACAACAACAACAACAATAATAATACAAGTCGAATCGGGTTTTTAATCAAACGAATAAATAAAATCAAGATAATTTTGGCCATTTCAAAACTGGTGAGAATAAGAGGGAGAACATCTATTCTGTTTATTCTCACATTCTTGGCTGAATTCAGAGCAAAAGGTTATCTAAAAGAAAAATTCCTGTCTCACGCTTGAGGAAGGCCAGAGAAAAGGCCAGCAGGCCACCAAACAGAAGCCGGGGAATCTTCTAATATATCACAGGTTACACAACGCTTAACGCATTTACCAACTCTTACAAAGACGCTTATTTATCTATATATATATATAAATACAACCATGTTAACCACGTTAATATTGCGTACAAAACTATAAATTAATATCATACAATGCTGTTGTGACGCAACTAAGTCTTTATTTAGATTCCAATGTCAAGCGCGCGCAAGCCAACAATAAATTACATTAAAAACAGATTTATGCTTGTTTAGTTCATTCGGGATTTAATTTAATTGCCTAGCATCTAAACCATCAGATGTTTGTTAATACAAGTATCTGAGGCCGTTTTAGGAATGCGCGTAATTTATGTTATTTTACATGATGATTTTTCTATTCTGTCACACTTTTGCTTGTTGTATCTGATTTTAGTTAGATTTAAAAAGTCACCCTACATCCCGTCTCTTTTTACACACGCAAAGTGTTGAATGAGATCTGCACAATAGCTCTGTTTATCTCGCACAAACACAACATGTTGTCACAAGGTATTTATATCTCGAATGGAGATTAGAAACTAAGAGTATCTCTCTCTCTTTCACATACTCTTTCTGAATAGAAACAAATCTGTACAATGCATATATGAATGCATATATTATACATAATCAAGCAGTATATATATTTTTTTCATTAGGTGTTATATACAGTAGTCAACATTTGAAGTGGATCAAAAAAGTTCATCAAAGCTGTCCTAAGACAAGAACGCATTTTGGTTTAGGTTTTAGCACAATTTATAGTTATGATCCACATATCAAACACTAGACTGACTGACATGTGTTTGTAGGCATTCATGATGACCCCTTATCCTTCTACTCTCTTCATCATCTCATTCTCTTCTCCAAAAATAACTCACACATTTCTCTTAGTCATTTGTTCCCTCTGCCTGTAAGTATCATCACTGCAAACTCTTCTTTAACAGCCAGAACACAACCTGTGCCCGTGTGTGTCAGTATGTTTTAATTGGTAACTAAACGCTGGATGAGTCAGGAACTGATACCTGTTCAGCCAGTGTGAAGATGGACACATGCTTAGTTTCATATAACAAAAAAAAGTTTCTAAAAGAGAGCCTCCTGAGCTGTGCCACTTAAAACAATGTCTTGCTTGTAAAAGAAGTGCCATTCAGAGTAATTGATCCAATCCTATTCTCATCTCAAACTGTATGTTAATGTTTTTGTCATGCCAGGATTCTTGAGCGATCAAGACCCAGTGAGGCCTTCCTTTCATTTGAGACATGTGCGACTCCTCAGAGATGTCAGAAACCAGAGCAGGGGTTCAAGAGGCAGCAGAGACTGCAGATTATTTTTGTGTGTGTCTGCACAGGTGTGTGTGTATTCAGAGATCAGAGGTTCGGATGGGATAGTGTGGACAGGGCGGACACGTGGAACATTTAAACCAAACCAGAGACTGATGACCAAAGATTGTGTGTGTGTGTGTGTGTGTGTGTGAGGGGGACTTCTTATTTTCAGATGCTCTGACATTCAGTATGTAGGAGTGTATTTTTGTATATGAGACAGCGATGACGTGAAGGCAGGATGGAAACCCAATCTCAAACAAGAACTGTCTTCGGGCCACATGCACGCTCATGTGCTCTCCTCAAAGTTGAGTAGGACATCATTACCCGTCCATCACAACAGTTCATAGCAAGGGCACATCAACAGCCTTTGACCTTCAACCACATTTACACTCACGTGTCTTGTGCTGAACTAGTAGAGCTAGTGCTGGAGCACCTAAACTCACAACTATCCAAATGCACCATGTGTTTAGCACAGCCAATCCAAAACCAGCTTGCTGTTGAGAAGTAATCAGAGACTCAAAGTTACATTGGCACCTCACTGTCAGCTCAAAAAGGCACTGCATGTGACGCCTAAGGTCAAAAGTGTTTCCCCCCTCCCTCCATCCTTATTTCATCCCCCCTCCCCGAAAGATTGTTCCCAAAGAGGTCCTGGAAGTGTTAAAGACTTGATCCATATAACAGCTGTAGCTTCTCTTATTTAATATGATGTTTGTGTTTCTTCAGTCTCTTTCCCTTCCATATCAAATGGCATACAAAGCAATTGCTTCGATTTCATTTGATACAACCTTTCTCCTTTCTTCCTTTTTTATGGGCAACTTGTATACTTTGATTGATTTCTCTCCCTTGCAGTTTATCTTGCTCTATATTGACAAATTGCAAATACTCAGATACTTTGAATGAACAGTAAAGTATTGAGGCTACCATCTGAGATAAAATTGTTACTAGAATTCATTATGCTTGGTTAGCCCATTTCAAATGAACACACACACACAAAAATCAAACCAGTTGAAAATCTATAAGCAAAAAGACCAGAAGGATTAAATATTAGCGGGACTGCCGGGACCGGGACATTTTCAAATGAATGAAAACATCATTGTAAAGAATCAATCATACAGTCAACCAATCAATCAATAAATATCTGGAATGTATCTCTCTTTCTTTCTTTGGCTCTCTCTCTCTCTCTCTCTATATATATATATAGAAGGAGAGAGAGAGAGAGAAAGAGAGAGAGATTAAACATTTATTAAGTGTAGTGGAAAGGTTAAGATCAATCACAAATTTGCTAACTGTTTAGTACAAAATTAGAGCTAAATGTTTTGAAAATTCACCATTTACATAAAAGTCATAAATACATTTCTAAGCTTTAAACATTGGATTGGACAATCCGTCACTTATGGAACTTTGGTGTTTTACATCACACTGCTACTGAGCAATAAAAAGCAATATGCCTCATTTCTTTTGCCTTGATGCTCTCTATTAGACGTCCTTCTCTCTCTTCTCTTTCCTAGTTCATCTTCTTCTTAAGTGTGCCTGTATTATCCCACAAGAAGTGTGCGGAACTGCAGGTTTCCAGAAAGGCTCTTGCCTGGATGACAGAAAAGGGAGGGGTTACCCACACTCATTCTTTCTCTTCATGAGCTAATCATGTGAAATCCAATTTAATCTGGGAAAATCAGGGCATTAAAAATTTACAGGAAGAAAGGAAGTGGAAGAGAAAGCAAGAAAGATGAATAAAAAAATTCATATTTTCTACATGCCTTAAAACTGAGTCTCCATTTGTACATATGCATGTGCCGCCTTACTTTTCACATGCTGTGATGTTCTTGGCTGTGGGCCTGCTGTGTCTGGGGTTCACTGTAGCAGAGTGAAACCAAGTTAATGTCACTCTGGGATCAGCTCGTATGGTCTGAGGGAGGTTCCAGTTGAGAGCTCTGATTTACTTTTGTTTCCCACAGCACACTGCCTGGATCTCAGTGACAGCTAACCTCTGACTGAACCCTCACACACACACACACACACACACACACACACACACACCATCTTTCCTTCCTCACTGCGCTGACATTATACATAATGTGCAGACATTATAATGCTCATGGCTAAAAGTACACAATCGTCATGTCCGAAACATTTCAGAGAGCAAATGTATGAAGTATAAAATAAATTAACAATTTGGGTAAAAATGCATTAAATGCTTTAAATATATGCATCAAATATCATCTAATTTCCTATATGCATTTAAAGATACCAACACATTAGACTCAGCATCAGCCAGAGGAACCACCCAGTGTCTGTCCAAGCTCTAATCTGATTGGCTTCGAATCAAACATATGAGACACTATATGCAATTTCTGTGTTGAGGCACATATGCGATTCCTATTTTTTTTCTTTTTTGTTATCTGTACACATTATCGTAGACTGACTTTGGAGTTTGAAATAGTCCCTCCCCCACATCACTTTATTTGATATATTTAGATATATGATAACACATTACAAGCAATAAGGTATTTCATGAACATTAATGCAGTAAGTATCATGAATTAACAATGAAGAGCAATAATTAAGTTGGCTTGAAAAAGTCGTCATTTTGCAACAAGGTGGACACAGTTCTAATCTTAACAGTAGACCAGCTGGTGAAGAAGTGACAGGTACAAGAAAAAAATGGAGACAGCGATATTGGGGAAAATGAAGAAAAGGAAAAGGGAAGTAAAGGTGCAGTTCAAGAGACAACCTTTAATTATTTTCCAGGGCCCCAGACCAAGGATTTAGACATTTTTATTTGATGGCCATTTAAATAATAGGGTTATCTGTGGTTTCAGAATTTGTAGTGGGTGTATATAGTATATGTATTGTATAGGTATGTCTTATATACAGAAAAAAGGGGCCAAAATTGTACCTTTTGGGGTACAACAGCTTGTCACTGGAGCAGTACCCTTAAAAATGATATATTTTTGCCTTTTTTACCCCTAATAGCCTAAATATTATTATACCTTATGTAGCGTCTGGACCACTCCAACACACAATATATATTTTGTTAGCTAGATTTCACAAATACTTTGTAACACCCCAGGACGCCGAACAAGACCCTGGTTTCATGGTAACCCGATACATTTACAACCTTGTGGAATGCGAGCCGGCTCTCATTCTGCTTTCTCCAGAAACAAGGGGTACAAATGCACAGGAGAAATGGACTGTTCTACTAATTAATTCATAGGAAAACCTTCTTTGAATGAACACCCATTTTCTTCAGGCCAGTGTGTATATTATTGCTGTGTTGTATTTAATCTGTTGTATTATAGACTATTTTTATTCATGCTTACGATAAACCACCTTTTCACTATATGTAATCTTACCTTGTTTAGTATCTATGAATTTGCCTTCGTATGATCGAAACAAGCGTGTATATTATATGGTGGTACATAGGCAATATATATTAGGGCCCTGAGAATCATTAATAATTTCGATTTAAGTACATTTGCAAATTACCATGCTTCGTGTGTATGTTAGAGCGGCTTAATGTGTTTATGTAGTGTGTTAGACTAGTTTAAGTGTTTATGTAGTTAATAAAACCTTACTTGTATCACACTTGGCGTGTTCATTGTTTACTCATAACCGGAGTCAATAATCATGCAGATTTATGTTACAAACTTATAGAATTGTACAGTAAGAAAGTTATTTCCTTTAACCAGGAAATTAACGTTCTTAGAATTGACAAGACGGTTGACCCTGAGTGGTCAGCTAAATATCTACAGTGGATCTAAAATATGAATAGTTAATTATAACTAGTTATGGTTAATTATTCATATTTCCCCATGAGCTGATTGACTACACTTATGTGCATGAATTACTATAAGGTTAAAGGGGTCATATGATGTGATTTCAATTTTTTATTTATCTTTGAAGTGTTATAAGCTCTTTGTGCATAAAGAAGTTCTGTACAGTTGCAAAGACTAAAGTCTCAAATCCAAAGAGATATTCTTTATAAAAGTTAAGAGTCAACCAGGCCTACCTAAAATGGCTCATTCTAACACGCCCCCACATGTCTACGTCACGATGTGGGAAGATTTGCATAACACCGCCCAAATGTTCACACAAAGAAAGAAGGCGTAACTTTTATTCTCGCTGTAGTATTGTTGCTGCTGCCATGTCGAGACGCTGTGTGTTTCGTTGTGAAAGCGAAACTACT